>NW_026652287.1:11234172-11296083 GCF_009828535.3 Hylobates moloch | reverse complement strand
TCACGCCACTGCACTCCAGCCTGGGCAACAGAGCAAGACTCCGTCTGGAAGAAAAGGAAAGAAAAAGCAAAAAGCCTACAGCACCCGGTATTCCCAGGTGGTCTCCCATCCAAGTACTAACCAGGCCCGAACCCTGCTTAGCTTCCGAGATCAGACGAGATCGGGAGCGTTCAGGGTGGTATGGCCGTAGACAGAGGGGATCTGTCTTATGTCCCCTCCAAGGCCCCCCACATCATCTGGCACCAAGTGGGCCCTTAAGAAAGTTTGTTAAATGAAGCCAAGACTGGTAGCTCACACCTGTAATCCCAGCACTTTGGGAGGCCAAGGAAGACGGATCGCTTGAAGTCAGGAGTTAGAGATTACAGTGAGCAAATATTGCGCCATTGCCCTCCAGCCTGGGTGACAGAGCAAGACTCTGCCTCGGGAAAAAAAAAAAAGAAAGTTTGTTAAATGAGCAAATAGTTCACACATAGTCAAGAGTCAAGAAGGAGGACCAGATCCCAAGTCTCCTGACTCCCAAGCTACTGGGGTTCAAGGTAGGTATACTTGGGAATATGTGTTTTCAAAGTAGGCACACCTGGGTTCTTGCTCTGACCTGGTCACTGTGAGATCTTGGGCCTTAGGTATTTTCTTTATTTGTTTAAAAAAAAAAATGGTGTCACATGCCTGTAGTCTCAGCTACCCTAGAGGCTGTGATAGGACAATTGTTTAAGCCCAGGAGGTCAAGGCAACGCTGCAATGAGCTGTGATCACAACATCGCACTCCAGTCTGGGCACAAGAGCAAGACCATGGCTCTAAAACAAAATTCAAAAATTTTTTTAGCCGGGCGCAGTGGCTCACACCTGTAATCCCAGCACTTGGGGAGGCCAAGGAGGGCCGATCACCTGAGGTCAGGAGTTCAAGACCACCTTGGGCAACATGGTGAAACCACGTCTCTACTAAAACTACAAAAATTAGCTGGGCGTAGTGGTGCACGCGTGTAATCCCAGCTAATCAGGAGGCTGAGGCAGGAGAATCACTTGAACTCAGGAGGCGGAGGTTGCAGTGAGCTGAGCCTCAGCAACAAACAAAATCTGTCTCAAAAATTAATAATTTTTTTTTTTGAGTGAGTTTGTCTGTGGCCAGGAGTGCAGTGGTGTTTCACCGTGTTAGCCAGGATGGTCTCAATCTCCTGATCTGCCCGCCTTGGGCTCCCAAAGTGCTGGGATTTATAGGCGTGAGCCACTGCGCCCAGCCTAAAAAAAATTTTTTTTAAAAAAAGGTAGGGAGGCTGGGCATGGTGGCTTACACCTGTAATCCCAGCACTTTGGGAGGCCGAGGTGGGCGGATCACGAGGTCAGGAGATCGAGACCATCCTGGCTAACACGGTGAAACCCTGTCTCTACTAAAAACACAAAAAAAGTTAGCCGGGCTTGGTGGCGGGCGCCTGTAGTCCCAGCTACTCAGGAGGCTGAAGCAGGAGAATGGCGTGAACCCGGGAGGCAGAGCTTGCAGTGAGCTGAGATTGTGCCACTGCACTCCAGCCTGGGCGACAGAGCAAGACTCCGTCTCAAAAAAAAAAAAAAAGTGGGGAATATTAAATTTTTCCATAAATGCTTGCAGAGAAGATAAATAATGTACATAAAATGTTCACTGGATCAAGCCATGCTACTCCACCCTGGGCAACAAAGTAAGACCCTGACTCAATAAAATAAAATAAAATTTGTAAATGTTCATTGCTTATAACTGTTAACTATAGCTCACCTAGGCTGGCACAGCCAGAGTGGGGAGGCCGAGCCCACAAATGTGGCCAGGATGCTCCCATAGGCCAGGTTGAGTTGGACGAAAAAGACATCACCTGGTTCACCCCAGGTACTTAAAGTTTCCAACCTCCTATTCCCCAGGGGTGACTTCCACCTCCGGCTTTCCTTACTGATAATTATAAGGCTAACACCTGGTGACCCCTAGGCACTGCTGTGGCCTTGATGTCCTGACTGTGGCCTTGATGTCCTGACCCTGACACTGTATTCTCACCTCCTCTGCCTCATCAAGGTATGGCCAGCTCAGCAGGGCAAGCTCAAACCCCTTTCTCCAGGTCATTCTACTCCTCAGTCACCTTCAATGGTCTTCCTCTTCCAGGCAGCTCTCCTAGGTTACCTAGGAATAAAGCCTGAAGAATAGTGCCATTTAAAATCTTCCTTGGCAGCCAGGCGCTGTGGCTTATGCCTGTAATCCCAGCACTTTGGGAGGCTGAGGCAGCAGGATCACTTGAGGCCAGGAATTTGAGACCAGGTTGATCAACATGGAAAAACCCCATCTCCACTAAAAATACAAAAATTAGCCGGGCCCAGTAGCATACACTTGTAATCCCAGCTACTCAGGAGGCTGAGGCACGAGAATTGCTTAAACTTGGGAGGTGGAGGTTGCAGTGAGTCGAGATCATGCCCAGTGCACTCCAGCCTAGGCAACAGGGTGAGACTGTGTCTCAAAAAAATGAGAAAATAATAAATAAATAAATAAATTAATTAATTAATTAATTAATAAGGTCTTCCTTGGATTCATAGCTGAATTCTATCAGACATTCAAAGATGACTTGGCAAGGCAGGCAGATCACCTGAGGTCAGGAGTTCGAGACCAGCCTAGGCAACATGGTGAAACCCTGTCTCTACTAAAAATACAAAAATTAGCCAGGCATGGTGGCACATGCCTGTAATCCCAGCTACTTGGGAGGCTGAGGCTGGAGAATCACTTGAACCTGGGAGGCGGAGGTTACAGTGAGCTGAGATCGCACCACTGCACTCCAGCTTGAGTGACAAGAGTGAAACTCTGTCTCAAAAAAACAAAACAAAACAAAGATGACTTGGTACCAATCCTGTTGACACTATTCCAAAAGAGAGGGAAAGAGAGAATCCTCTCTGAATCATTCTATGAAGCCAGTATCACCCTAATACCCAAATCAGGAAAGGACATAACAAAAAAAGAAAACTAAAGACCAATATCCCTGATTAACATAGATGCAAAAAACCTCAAAAAAATACTAGCTAAATAAATCCAACAGCATATCAACAAGATAATCCCTCCATGATCGAGTGGGTTTCATACCAGGGACGGTTTAACATACACATGTCGATAAATGTGATACATCACGTAAACAGAATTAAAAATAAAAAAATCACATGATCATCTGAATAGACACAGAAAAAGCATTTGACAAAATCCAGCATCCCTTTATGATGAAAGCCTTCCTAAACCATCAGCATCCTGTGAGCTTTCAGAAAACTGAAGGCTCCATGAACCACGGACTGGGAGGTGTGAGGTCAGTGTAGCAGGAGGAGAGGTGCCTAAGGTCACACAGTGGCGATGAAAAGTCAGGTCAGAGGTGGGAAATGCCAGAATTCGATTCTCCGCTTCAATACAGAAAAACTCCCATCCAGGGAGCTGCAAACCCTTCCTGGGTTTCCCAAGACTCTCTCCTCAAAGCCACAAATCAAGTACCATGAATCTCAGATGTGTGTCTGTATGTGGCTCAGAGGGTGTGAATGCTGGAGAGAATCCCCAGGCCTGGGGAGGACCTAAAATACTCATCTAGGCACAGCGTGCAGTGGCTCACACCTGTAATCCCAGCACTTTAGGAGGCCAAGGTGGGCAGATCACGAGGTCAGGAGATCAAGACCATCCTGGCTAACACGGTGAAAACGTGTCTCTACTAAAAACACAAAAAATTAGCCGGGCATGGTGGCAGGTGCCTGTGGTCCCAGCTATTCGGGAAGCTGAGGCAGGAGAATGGCGTGAACCTGGGAGGCAGAGCTTGCAGTGAGCCGAGATCGCGCCACTGCACTCCAGCCTGGGCGACAGAGCGAGACTCCATCTCAAAAAATATATATATTAATCTAGGTCAGTGGACCCCAGTCTCTGGTCCTTCAGTTTTCACTGGTTGGAAACAGAATGAGAAAAACTATCAAAGTTAAAGTAGTATCCTTTATTCTGACATTTTATACTTGTAACTTTTTTAGTGTCAGAATAGACCATGGGGTTTGTTGATCTTAACACCCATCTTTAGCAAAATTACAAGTTGGCAACTCTGTATCTGTTCCTAAGTTTTTTTTTCACTGGTCCATGAAATCAATGGCTGGGAACCGCTGAACTATGCTGCACCCTCCCACCCTACCCCACCCCTGTATCTCAGAGGGTGGCAGATTCCAACTGTCCCTTTTCTACTTCCCAAAACTCCAGGGAAAAAAATCCTGGTATCTCAATGTATGACCCTTCAGGCCAGAAGTCTTTGCCAGGACCTAACTGGACTCCTGCTTGCAGCAACTCAAATGCACATTTCCTCTTCCTGCCTTCAATAGACAGCCACGCCCACACCCCTGCTGCCAAGGCTTCTCAAGACCTCCCCCAGCTTGCTTAAGTCACCAACATCAACACCCACGCCATCCCACACAGGGGGAAAGTGATGAGCCACCTCCCAGCTCTGCATAAGGCCTGGACAGAGAGACTTAAAGCCTGTTAGGCTCAGAGGATGGGGGTGGGAGGGAACTTGAGGGTCCCAGAGTTCAGCTCCACCCCACCCCATTGTAGAGAGAGCTGAGATGCAGAGAGAGGAAGAGACCAGCTAACGTCACAGAGTCAGCAGCAAGGCCAAGAGCCTTCCAGCCATCCTTTGAATCCAGGGCCAATCCAGCAATACCTGCAGAGTGGATTGAGCATAGCTTAGAAGGAGGATACCACCTCCTTCCCGAGTCTCCACTACTCCACATCTGCCAGGGTGTCCCCCATAAACACTGATCACCAAGTGCAGTTCCCTTCCATCCCAAGCAGGGCTCCATCCCTTCCCTGAGCCAAGCAGGTCTGAGGACAGACCTGGGGCCATGGTAACAAAGTCATCCCCGCACTAAACCCTGCCACTTCCAAATCCCAAATCTCCCTAACTAGGGAAGTCTCCAATTTCTGCCCAACTTTCTAGAAGCACCCAGGTGTTGGAGGCCCCATCCCCATAGCAGGAACTGCTACTACAACCACTACTAGTGCTTGATGTCCAGACCTAAGACCAGCTTCTAGCCCAACTCTCAGAAACATCTTAGTGGCCTCAAAGGATACTCCTATCGTTTGGTCCAAGCTTCCACCCAGTTGTAGATTCTCTGCAAGCACCTTGAGTCATCCATATCTACTTTCTACTTGTATGCCTCCAGTGACAGGGAGCTCACTACCTAACAGAGCAAGTTATTCCAACACCACTCGGATATACTCCTTTCAGGAGACAATCCTTCACCTGGCTGACTGTAGTTACCATATGCCTTCACTTCCTCAGGTAAAGCAACCCAATCCTTCCTTCAAACGCATCTCACCTGATGTGGTTTCCAGACACACCCGCACCCCACTTAAGGTTGATTTAACCTCCAAAATACAATGACCAAGAGGAACAAAACCTCCTTCCTACAGGCTAGATGCGGTGGCTCACATCTGTAATCCTAGCACTTGGGGAGGCCAGGAGGGAGAATCCCTTGAGGCCAGGAGTTGGAGACCAGCTGGGACAACATGGCAAAACCCCATCTCTACTAAAAATACAAAAATTAGCTGGGCATGTTGGCGCACATCTGTAATCCCAGCTACTTGGGAGGCTGAGACTTGGGAGGCTGAGACATGAGAACTGCTTGAAACCGGGAGGTGAAGGTTGCAGTGAGCCAAGATCACGCCACTGCACCCTAGCCTGGGTGACAGAGCAAGACTGTCTCAAAAAAAAAGAAAAAATCACAACTCCTGTGTGTGGCCTGACCCCCTCCCTCTACATAGCAGGACTATCACCTCCCTCATCCTAGGTAGAATGCTTCCATTAATGCAACCTACGAGATAATTTCCTGACCCCTAGCTCATCAGCCACATCTACCAGTGACTGAGCCAGGAACCAGCCAAAAGCCCTTAGTCCATCTCCAGTGAACTGGAGGCAAGGAGATCTTAGCTCACTCAGCCCTCATGACCACTCTGGGGGAAATCTTAATCCTATTTTACAGATGGGAATACCGAGGCATGAAGAAGTGAAGTCACAGCCCCTAAGTGGCCGATCCAGAATTCCACCTGAGGCCATGCACAGCCCTTCCCCAGACCCTGCCTCAGGGCAAACCCACCCCCATTACCCAACACACAATCTCCACAGGAAGTCCTGCACAGGCATTCAAGTCTCCCCTGAGAGGGCCCAAGGCCTTCACCGAGGGAGAGAGAATTCCAGCCCGCAGGTGGTAGATACAGGTGGGATGTGAGGGGAAAACTGCATGGCTTTTCCCCTCCAGCCCATGGCTGGCTCCCCTCGGGGACTGCCAATGGCCTGTCAAACCCACCAGGCCCAGAGCAACCCTCAGGGGGCCTAAAATCCTGGTTCAGGCCACAGGAGACTCGGGGAGCCCAGAGAGAGCCCCTTGGAACCTACCAGAAGGGATGAAAAATGTGTAGCCCTGCTTCAGCTCAATTCTTTGGCATCGTTCCACACGGTCTCCCAGAAAGATGTCACTTTGTTTGCCTGACAGCACCCACTCCTCGTACAGCGCCAAATTGTGCAGCGTTGGAGGAATCAGCCAAAAAATCTTGGGAGAAAACACAGGCAGTCAGCTGGAGACCCAGGCCCAGAGAAGACCCAGAGAGAGGGCCCCACCTGCCCGGGGGAAGGGAAGGGGGCGAGACAAGCTGTGTGTGGGGTGGGGGGTGTGGAGAGATGGGCAGATCCATCCCTCTGGACTCTCTGCAAGGCCAGGTCCAAAGAGCCTCTGGGGAGGCAGGAAGGGCTGTGCCCACCTTCAGGGAACCTCCATTCCTGCTGAAATCCCAGGACGGGAGTACTTCCTAGACTGGGTGGGACATGCTTTCTCCCGAACCACAGGCTTGTCTGGGAGGTGGGGGAAGGAGAGGAAGGGAATTTCCTAAGTTGTAAGATAAAATAGCCCAGTAAATAAACCCAGCTTGTGCATACTTTGGAGGAGGAGGAAAAACATCTGGAATCAAGTGGGTTGACTTCCTCCCAGAATTTCTTCCAACACGTTCAGTTAAAACAAACGCACATGCAGACCCAGCCAAGCAGGGTGGCACAGGCGTATTTTCAAGAAGCACCCACCTCCATCAAGGACACCCACATCCCCATGTGGACACACAACAAAAGCAGACACAGGGAGCACCCTGAGCATTCTGTCCCCAGTGCAAAATGTTCCTGGAGGCAGGTGGTGCTGGCAACTAGACTTTGAAGTGAAAAGGTCCCAGGGCAGGAGCTGAGATGACAGCCAGGGAAGATGAACGCTGGACGTTCTCAAGCCAAACCCAAGCTTCAAATCTGGCCCAAGGGGCTTAGATCACTGGACTGGGTGAGGGGAGCAGGCCTGCATGGGTGACCAGATGTGATATAAAAGGGCTGAACTTGACCTTGCCCTCCAGAAGGAGGAGGTGGTTCTAGGGGAAGAAGCGACCCTGGGCCAGGAGCCATGGCCCACGCCTACAGTCTCAGCACTTTGGAAGGCCAAGGCGAGAGGATCACGTGAGCCCAGGACTTTGAAAACAAGTCCCAGCTACTCGGGAGCTGAGGTGGGAAGATCGATTGAGCCCAGGAGGTGGAGGCTACAGTGAGCTGTGACTGCGCCACTGCACTCCACCCTGGGTGACAGAGCAAGACCCTTTCTCTTAAAAAAAATAATAATTAAAAAAAAAAAAAAAGCCGGGCGCAGTGGCTCACGCCTGTAATCCCAGCACTTTGGGAGGCCAAGGCGGGCAGATCACGAGGTCAGGAGATCAAGACCATCCTGGCTAACACGGTGAAACTCCATCTCTACTAAAAATACAAAAAATTAGCAGGGCGTGGTAGCAGGCACCTGTAGTCCCAGCTACTCGGGAGGCTGAGGCAGGAGAATGGTACGAACCCAGGAGGCAGAGCTTGCAGTGAGCCGAGATTGTGCCACTGCACTCCAGCCTGGGCGACAGAGCGAGACTCCGTCTCAAAAAAAAAAAAAAAAAAAAAAGAATCCTTAAAGTACTCCTGGGGCAGGGCTGGCTGGAGGAGGGAGGTGGGAGGAGGGGGAAAGGTAAGTGAGCCCCTCCCCACACAAACAGCTGGAGATGCATAGAAAGTTCAATGCAAGTGAAACTCACCTTCCCACCCCGGAAAACATGGTACCAAACGGAAGTGCCTCCAAAGTCGATGTGGAAGTCGGTGAAACAACCTTTCACGCTCATCAGACAGTACCTGCAGCACAGAGGCAGGGAGAAAGAACACAAGTCAAGATCTAAATCACAAGAGGTAAGCAAAGGACTTCAGAGGTCCTGAACTGGCGCCCTTTTATAAACGCTGACGCTGGGGAATTTTCTTTTTTTCGTCTTTAAAAATCCAGATGTAATCGGAGTTCCCCACGGGGGAAGCCCCTGTGATCAGGTGACAAATCTCAAGCCCTGGTCGCCTACCTACCCCAGAGGCTGGGAGCGATATACTTGTTTTCAGGTTCTTGCGAGAAGTGGCAACCCACAGGCCACTTTACAGGTTCCTAACACGGGGTGGGTTTCTACCTTTGCCCCGCCTCTGCCCTCCCCCAGTTAGAGGCTTCCTCTCTGCTCCTTCACAGCTTGGATACCTGCAGTTCTCCCAAGCTGCCAGCCCCCTTTGTAGCAGCTGGGCCCCCTGGAATTCCGTTGTAAACCACCTGCACAGCTTGCCAATTACCAGTCCCCATTCATCTCATTCATTCAACCAGAGGTCCAGCCCCAAGCCAGCTTTGGCCTTGAGAGAAATGCATAGGAATGCAGAAGACCCCTGCCCCTAACTATGCAACACTCCTAAAGAAGCAATGCACAGGAAAAGTTAAATGACCAAAAAAAAAAAAACCACACACACAAAAAAACAAAAAAACAAAACTGCAACTGATTGCCAAGTAAGCAATGCAGCTAGAAAAGTAAGGGGGGGTTCCAGCCCCAAAAGACCAGGCGGTGTCTGGTCCCACGTATACAAAACGTGCAGAGTAGACAAATCTATAGAGACAGAAAGCAGATTAGTGCGTGTCAGGGGCTGGGGGGCAGGACAATGGGGAATGACTGCTAATGGGTACAGGGTTTCATTCTGGGGTGATGAAAATGTTCTAAAATTAACGGTGGTTGCAAAACTCTGTGAACATACTAAAAACCCGTTGAATTGTACACTTTTACATGGGTGAACGGTCTGTGAATTATGTCTCAGTAAGGCTGTTATAAACAAGTAAAGAATTTAAGAGAAATTAAATTGGGGGTGGTGGCCACGCACAGAGGAAGAGGAGGAGGAGGAAGAACTTGGACCTTGGAGGCTGGGGCGGGGGAGTGAATCCAGGGGAAGCAGGAACCGGCCAGCAGCCATCCCCTTCTCAGTCCTATGGAGGGCTGGAGAGCCCACCCTTCCTTGCAGAAACACCCAGGGCTCCCCTCCTCCCTCAACTGCTGCCCTCTTAGGAGTGGGGCAGAGCTTAAGGAGAAGGGGGCACAGAGAAGGCTTCCAAGTCCAGGCCTGGCACATGACGGTGCCAGGGACCCCCCCCCCCGCCACTTGCCCCTTCCCACAAGAGCCCCGGTGGCACGGATGGGCAGCCTCCCCACCGCTCTCGCCCATGCACCTTGGCACCTCGGGAGCCCGCAACACATGCTTACCCCACTGACCTCTTTTCCCCGCTGCACTTTGCCTTTCCATGGTTTGGGGAAGAGGGAAGGAATGGGGCGGGGACGGACAGGGAGGAGCCAGCAGCGCGCCGGCACGAGTGGAGATAATGCGGGGAGTGGGGCTGAGCTGGTTAGAAGGCGGAGGGCTCCTGGTGCCCCCTCCCTCTGGCTGCCTTTTGCACCTCGCTTTCAGGTGGACCGGGGGCTCAGCAGTATGCAGGCGGCGTGCCCGCGTCCCTCCTCCCCATAGGCTGGAAGGAGCCTTAACCATGTGTCTGCAGGAGGCTGACAAATCAGAAGGCCTTCCAGTACATCAGAGCCCTGCTGCCTAGCAACCCCATCGGAGGGGTGTAGTTGACAGCACAGGACGCAGGCTGTCACGAAGACAGGCGCGGGCTGCGGAGCTGGCAATGGGGTGGTCAAAGTCCCGACTCTGGGCTCCACACCGTCCTCACCTGTAGGCCGGCTGGGCCCAGCGGGGTCCCCGCCTGAAGGCCTGGGTGATCCTCTTCTCTCCAAGGAAAGGGGGGGTCCTGAAGCCCTCACCCACCCCACCCCCACGGACCACACTGGCCTCTTCTCTCTAAGCACCACTTCAAAATATTAGTCTTCATTTCCCTAAAACCATCTCTTCGTCTTGGGTTTTTTTTTTTTCTTTTTTTAATCTAACCTTGGTTTCCACCCCCTCCAGGCCTCAGATGAACACAGTCTAGGGAAAACAATCTAAGTATGTGCGGGGCGGAGCCCGGAGAACGTGCTTCTCTTGTCGGCAGCTGGATGCCCGCGGGTACCCACAGCAGAGAGGAGAGGACAGGAGCTCGCCTCTTGGGCTGCGGGCCCCAGGGCTGCCTGGCTAACCAGGTCACCCCCACCCTGCCATCCTCCAGCTCCCGGCAACCCCGACCTCCCCAGCACGTGCAGAGAAGAATCGCTGCAAGCTGGCTGCAGTATACAGGGAAAGTTCTCCAAGTTGAGTCTGTGTCTGATCTGCCCTCTGGGTCACCCTCCAGCATGCAGAGGCCCCTCGGGGGGCTGGGGCCGCCTCTTCCAGACCTGCCTCTCCTGGAGAGGCCCCTCCTCCCGGTGTCCCTCATTTCCTGGCCGCCAAGCCTGGCCGCCCCTCCCACCCCGGGATCGCAGGCATTAGGGGAGCCAGGGTGGCTGGGACAGCGTGGCTTTGTCCGGCCCCTGCAGCGACAGGCCACCCCCGCTCCCGCCCCGCGCTGGCTCCGGGACTCCCCCCTGGCTGGCTTGCTCGCTCGCTCTGGCGTGACGCCTTTGCACTGACCTCTGCAGCTTCCTCTTCCCAAGCACACCGCAGTCACATGGGCACCCCGGCTCGGTGCCACGGCCGCTAAGCTCTCCCCACGGCCAGCCGGCTAGCCCGGCTTCCGCCTGGGCCTCGGCCGCCCCCGGCCGCCCCCAGCTCAGGTGGCTCCTGTGCAGCAAGCCACCCTCCAAGTTGGCGGCAGATCATCGGGAGCCCCCGAACCGAGCCCCTGGGGGTTCCCGCCTACCACTGCCGGGCCAGCCGGGGAGGAGGGCGGCAGGAGGGTCGCTGCACCTGCAGCACCAACTTTGGGGCGCTGCCTGGGGGCTGCGGAGGCGGGGCGGCCCCGCCCCACCTTTTTCCCTCCAACTTGGCGTAACTCCCCCGGTGGCTCGGGAGGCGTCCCCGTGAGGAAAGGGCCGGGTGGGGCCCCGGAACGCTGACACCCGAGGGGCGCGGGAGGTGCCAAGAGCGCGCCGCACACTCGCACCCGACCCCAGGAGACACAAAGAGCGGCTCCGCGACGCCGGCCCTGTAGCCCGCGGGCGGGAGGCCACCCACACCCGCCCCGCGCAGCGCCACAAAGGAGGGGGCGCCCGGGCAGCGCGGCCCGCGGTTACCCTCGGCGGCGGCGGCGGCTCCCGGGCGTCCCCTTCGGCTCCCGGGCATCCCCTTCGGCTGCGGAGGCTCGACGCGCGCCCGGCCCCGCTCCCGGCAGCAACGCGAGCCGAGCCCCCTCCACGGCGCTGCCAGGCCCCGGCCGAGGACGCGGGGCCCCCGCTCGCTGCCTTCCTTCTGCGGGGAGCCCGGCGCTGCCTGCGCTCATGCCCGCGCTGAAACTGAACACCCGCGGCGCGGGGCCGCCAGGGAGGCGGAGGGAGGCCGCGGGGCGACCGGGAAGCAGCGCGGGCCGGCGCCAGGAGACGCCCCTCGCCCGGCCGGTGGGGGTGTAGGGCTGGCTCTCCCCACCCCCCTGCGCCCCGTGTTCCATAGCGGGTGACGGCCAGCAAAGCCACCTTCCTAAGATGTGCCCCTCCAGATACAGCCATAGAAAGGACCCGAGCTAAGGGGCGCGGGGAGAGTGGGATACGGAATATGGTCGCGCTGAAAAGGGGGAAGCCGCTCTGAGTCCAAGGCCCATGCGCTGTGTGACCTTAAGCAACTCACTTCCCCTCTCTGAACAGCATCCTCACTGCTCGGCACTGAAGTTCAATTCTGCATTCTAAGATGTTCTTTTACCACCCCTCCCCCTGCCTGGTGGCTTAGTGACTGTATACCCTACATCACAGCATGGTTGAGAGAATCCTTTGAGATAAATACATATTCACCGCATCATCCAAACTATGGTACCTGGATTACTTGATCCAAACTTCACAACAACCCTAGAAAGTCATTCCCAGGATTCTTCCTGTTTTCAGATAAGAACAGGGAAGCTTGTGACTCCAGCCTCGAGGTCGGGTTCAGCCTCCAGTTCGGGTCACTAGCCTATCAGAGGCAGTGCTCACCCAGGCAGCCTGTCTCCCGGTCCCTCAGCTTTCCTCCCATTAGGTCTACCTGACACACCTCAACTCTAGGAGGAGTCCAGAGGTTACAGCCAAACCTCACCACTAACCTCCAGCTGCAAGTGGTGATCCCGCTCAAATCAGAAGTCCCACTCTCAAGGTCACCAGAGTCCCCGCCCTCCTCCCACCCTGTCCCACACCCTTCTCCCAAACCACAAGGGGGCTGTTAATGGTCCCACAGCCTCTGCAGGGGCAGATTCCAGCCTCTCCATTCTTTCTCCAAACCCCAGCCACCAGGACTACTGAGCAGTATTAATTAGTAGGTTCTAATTACCAAGTGCTAATAATAATAATAGCTGTTTACATGCGTGATCTCGTTTCACTCCTAAGACAACCACCATAATGGTGCGCGCCTGTAGTCCCAGCTACCAGGGAGGCTGGGGTGGGAGGATTGCTTCACCTCACGAGGTCAAGGCTGCCATGAATCATGACTGCACCACTGCACTCCAGCCTGGGTGACATAGGAGACCCTCTCCCAAAAAAAAAAAAAAAAAGAAAGAAAAAGAAAAGGAAAGCATTAAATGAGCTAGGAGAGGAGACAGTCCTGATAGCTGGACCAGGCTATCCACATGAGAGAATTGTATTTTTAGTCAAAAGTGCCTCAGCTCCTTGATGGCAGGGACCATATCCGATTCATCTGTGTAACCGTAGCACCCTGCAGCAACCCTATAATTACTTCACTGGGCTCTGTGACATTGGACTGATCAGAGTCCCACTAATCAGGGGCCTCTAACTGGTGTCTTCGTGGGTCACACTAGGCCCCAGAAGCACGTGGTTTGGCCAGCCATCTTTTTTTTTACTTTTAAAGGAATTTCTCAGTTATCCACAAGCCTCACCAGCCCCTAATGTGTTTGTTTGTTTGTTTGTTTGTTTGTTTGTTTGTTTTTTAAGACAGAGTCTTGCTCTTTTGCCCAAGCTGGAGTGGAGTGGCATGATCTCAGCTCACTGCAACCTCCGTCTCCCGAGTTTCAGCGATTCTCATGCCTCAGCTTCCCAAGTAGCTGGGACTCCAGGGGCACACCACTACACTCAGCTGATTTTTGTATTTTTAGTACAGATGGGGTTTCGCTGTATTGGCCAGGCTGGTCTCAAACTCCTGGCCTCGAGCAATCCACCCACCTGGACCTCCTAAAGTGCTGAGATCACAGACATGAGCCACTGCACCTCGCCTAACCCTACTACCTTGTACTCACTCATTAACTGCATTGAACCACTATGAACCTCAGTTTCCTTGTCTATAAAATGGGGATAGTAACCCCTGCCTCCATTATTGAGATATGCATGCCAAGTGTCTATCACGGTGCCTTGGTCCATATACACAGGAATGCTGGCTTTCTTTGTTCTTTTTTTAAAGGTAGAGCAGTTGAGAGAAAAAGCCAGGAATCCAAAGGCCTGGGGTCTAGTGCATGGCCCACAGCATCCTCCCTGTGCCAGGCCAGTTTCCCTATCTGACATATTACACAGGGATGATCATTTACAATGCCAGCAAACATGGCTGATGAGAGAGTAGGTCTTGAGGTTAAGGGTGAATGTGCAATGTAGACATAAAAGCCCTATACAGATGTGAAGGAGAGTTGATTGAAAAGGAGGATGAGGGCCAGCTGCAGTGGCTCACACCTATAATCCCAGCATTTTGGGAGGCTGAGACAGGAGGATCACTTGAGGTCAGGAGTTCAAGACCAGCCTGGCCAACATGGTGAAACCCTGTCTCTGCTAAAAAAATACAAAAAAATTAGCTGGGTGTGGTGTTGCATGCCTGTAGTCCCAGCTAAATCAGGAGGCTGAGGCAGGAGAATCACTGGAATCCGGGAGGCAGAGGTTGCAGTGAGCCGAGATCGCACCACTGGCACTCCAGCTTGGGCAACAGAGTGAGACTCTGTCTCAAAAAAAAAAAAAGTAGAGGATGCCAGAATTCCAATGCAGCCACATGAACAAATATCTTGCCCACCTGTGAACACTCTTCCACATCCACTGTGGGCTCTGTCTCCCCCACAGCATGGGAAGAAGGCAGGGCAGAGATGGCAGGACCCCTACATTGTAGAAGAAGAAACAGTCCCTTCAAGAGGATGGGCCAGGTGTGGTGGCTTGAGTTTGTAATCCCAACACTTTGGGAGGCCGAAGCGGGTAGATCACCTGAGGTTGGGAGTTCGAGACCAGCCTGACCAACATAGAGAAACCCTGTCTCTACTAAAAATACAAAATTAGCCAGCCATGGTGGCGCATGCCTGTAATCCCAGGTACTCAGGAGGCTGAGGCAGGAGAATCGCTTGAACCCAGGAGGCGGAGGCTGCGGTGAGCAGAGATCGCACCATTGCACTCCAGCCTGGGCAACAAAAGTGAAACTCCACTCTAAATAAATAAATAAATAAATAAGCCAGGGGGTAGTGGCATACACCTGTAGTCCCAGCTACTCCAGAAGGAGGGAGGAGGATGCCTTGAGCCCAGGACTCTGAGGCTGCAATGAGAGATGATTGTGCCATTGCACTGAAGCCTTGGCAACAGAGACAGCCCCTGTCTCAAAAAAAAAAAAAAAAAAGGAAGGAGGAAGGGAGGGAGGGAAGGGAGGGAGGGAGGGAGGGAGGGAGAGAGGGAGGGAAATTTTATTTATCAAGCAGAGTCCTATGGATAAAAGAGAAAAAAAAAGAAAGGCTTGCTGGAGTGAGAGAGTAGCAGAAGCCCCAAAATGTACACAAAATATGCCCCAAAATGTGCCCAGCCCAGTGCCTCTGTTTCCTCTTCTCTGTGTGTCAGGTTCTCACTCCCAACAATTTCCCCAGTTCCTCCTGCCACCCCCAGAAAGTACACAGGGAAGAGAACGCACTCAACTATCAATTATCTGGGGGCCAAACCTATGCTTTATGCGAGGTCCCCATTTTGCTGGGCTTTTGAGCTCCTTTACTGTTTGTCAGACCACAGCATATCTTCATTCCACCAAGAAACTTGATCTCTACAAACCTGTATTCTACAGGAGCAAAGGAGGGGAGGAGACTCACTAATCCATTTCTGGAATCTATCACAGAACCCAGCGGTGCTAAGCGAAAAAGGTGAGCCCATGTCATAGAACTAGGGAACTGTGGAGGCTTTGAAACATGTCTACAAATGCTTTGATACACCTCCCTTCGAGAGGTAGAGCTAAATTCTCCTCCCCTTGAGTATGAGCTGGACTTAGTGATTTACATTTAATTAACAGAATATGGCAGGAGCAAACAATATGTGACTTTCAAAATTAGGTCATAAACGGCACTGTGACTTCCTCACTTCCTCCTTGGTGTTTCTTGAACCATTCACTATGGGGAACCCACTGCCATATCATGAGGACACTCAAGCAGCCCTATGGAGAGCTATATGTGGCAAGGAACTGAGGCCTCCTGCCAACAGCCATGGGGATGCACCATCTTGGAAGCGATCTTCCAGCCCATAGAGCCTTCAGCTGACTGCAGCCTAGGCCTACATCATTCCCCCACCACAACATTTCTCACTATGTTGCCCAGGCTGCTCTTGAACTCCTGGGCTCAAGCGCTCCACCCCCCTTGGCCTCCCAAAGTGCTGTGATTACAGGCATAAGCCACGACACACGGCCAAGGCCTACATCTTGACACAAGCTCATAAGAGACCCTGAGACAGAACCACCCAGCTCAGTTGTTCCTGGATTCCTGAACCACAGAAAGTGTGAGATAATGTTTGATGTTTTAAGCTGCTACAATTTTTCTTAAGCTCTGAAGTTTTAGAATAATTATACAGCAATAAGCAACTAATGCAGGAATACTCCCAAATAACAGTCACTGTCTATATGGTTATAAGGAATTTTCCGAGAAAAATGGTTCTATACATCCAATGCATTTCTGCAGGGTACAGAAGAAAAAGGCCATTGGCAGAGATGCACCTTGTCTTCAGTATTCATTCAGCCCAATCCTTTTTCCTGCTTTATGTTTCTCCATGACCCTTAAACCTCTTAAATTATTCCCTCATTTGCTTTCCCGTCTCTTTTTTCCCACCACAATGTATGCTCCACGAGAATGGGGACTTGGCTTTATGCACTGAAGTCCACCCACTACTACATAGAATCACGTCTTGCACATAAGATAACTAATAGATTAACATACTCCTTGCAAATCTTTTGTCTCCATGAAGGTGCAACTACCCCCGCTCGACTCCTATCACTCCTACCCGTTTTTAAGTATTTCAACTGAAAATCATGGAGGCCCAGCGCAGTGGGTCACGCCTGTAATCCCAGCACTTTGGGAGGCTGAGGCGGGTAGATCACTTGAGGTCAGGAGTTCGAGACCAGCCTGGCCAACAGAGCGAAACCCCTGTCTCTACTAAAAATACAAAAATTAGCTGGGCGTAATGGCGGGAGCCTGTAGTCCCAATTACTTGGGAGGCTGATGCAGGAGAATCGCTTGAACCCCAGAGGTGGAGGCTATAGTAAGCTGAGATCTCACCACTGCACTCCAGCCTGGGCGACAGAGTGAAACTCTTTCTCAAAAAAAAAAAAAAGAAAAGAAAAACACTGAGTCCTAAGCCAGCCAGGCATGGTGGCTCACACCCATATTTGTAACAATCTGGATCACTTGAGGCCAGGAGTTCAAGATCAGCCTGGGTAACACAGAGAGATCCCCCTGCTGCTATCTCTATAAATTAAAAAAAAAAAAATTTTTTTTAATTAAAAAAAATTTTTTTTTAATTTTTAAAAAGATCAGCCGGGCCTGGTGGCTCATGCCTCCCAGCACTTTGGGAGGTCAAGGCGGGCAGATCACGAGGTCAGGAGATCGAGACCATCCTGGCCAACATGGTGAAACCCCATCTCTACTAAAAATAAAAAAGTTAGCTGGGCATGGTGGCGTATGCCTGTAATCCCAGCTATTCAGGAGGCTGAGGCAGGAGAATCACTTAACCAGGCAGTCAGAGGTTGCAGTGAGTCAAGATCATGCCACTGCATTCCAGCCTGGCGACACAGCGAAACTCCGTCTAAAAAAAAAAAAATTAAGCCAGGAGTGGTGGCACACCCCACCTGTAATCCCAGCACTTTGGGAGGCCAAGGTCGGTGGACCACTTGAGTCCAGGAGGTCAAGACCAGCCTGGGCCAACATGACGAAACCCCATATCTAACAAAATTAGCCAGGCATGGTGGTGTGTGCCTATGGTCCCAGCTGCTCGGGAGGCTGAGAAGGGAGGATTGCTTGAGCCTGGGAGGAGGAAGTTGCAGCAACCTACAATCGCGCCACTGCACTCCAGCCTGGGCAATAGAGAGAGACTTTGTCTCAAAAAAAAAAAAAAAAAAAAAGCCAGGTACACATCTATAGTCCTAGCTACACAGGAGGCTAAGGTAGGAGGATCACTCAGGAGGTTGAGGTAGGAGGAGTCCTGGGAGTTTGAGGCTGCAGTAAGCTAGGACTGTGCACTGCACTGCAGCCTGGGCAACAAAGCAAGACTCTGTCTCTAAAAAATAAAAAACAAATAAACAAAAAGATTCCTGGCCGGGCATGGTGGCTCACACCTGTAATCCCTACACTTTGGGAAGCCAAGGCAGGTGATCACCTGAGGTCAGGAGCTCAAGACCAGCCTGGCCAACATGGTGAAACCCCGTCTCTACTAAAAATATAAACATTAGCCAGGCGTGGTGGTGCACACCTGTAGTCCCAGCTACTCGGGAAGCTGAGGCAGGAGAATCGCTTGATCTCAGGAGGCGGAGGTTGCAGTGAGCTGAGATCATACCACTGCACTCCGGCCTGGGCAACACAGTGAGTCTCTGTCCCAAAAAAAAAAAAAAGAAAAGAAAAAATCGGCCAGGTGTTGTGGCTCACGCCTGTAATCCCAGTACTTTGGGAGGCCAAGGCGGGCAGATCACCTAAGGTCAGGAGTTCAAGACAGGCCTGGCCAACACGGTGAAACTCTGTCTCTACTAAAAATACAAAAATTAGCTGGGTGTGGTGGCAGGTGCCTGTAATCCCAGCTACTTGGGAGGCTAAGGCAGGAGAACTGCTTGAACCTGGGAGGCGGATGTTGCAGTGAACCGAGATGGTGCCATTGCACTCCAGCCTGGGCAACAGAGTAAGACTCCCTCTAAAAAAATAAAAATTTAAAAAAAAAAAAATTCCTAAGCCCATCACCAAAAGTCCTGGAGCCAGGTGGGGGAAGCAGTCGTGTGCCTGTGTCAATTCTCTCTTCCCTACTGCAGTCCTTCCCTTGGGTGTGCTGACAGCCACCTCTACCCTCCAGGGCCTCCAGCATCAAAGCGCCATGATCTCTAGAAACAACGTCATTTTAATTAAATTCTACGGAACTGTTCTATGATCCCGGAGGACTTCATAGGGTGGGATTTTTTACCCTGCTTATTAAGTGAAATCGGTATTCTTTTCAGCAAAACAAATGGACTATTTCCAAGATGACAATTTCCTTCCTAACGAGGTTCAAATCCTCTAACCAGTTCCCATGGCCACTGATGGGGTCCGTAGATCTATTTGCCACACAATTCGACCCCAAGACAAATGGTCCTAGAAAACTGGCCGTGTGTGTACAGTGACAGACAACGGATTAAAAAAAAAAGAAAAAAAAACTGGGAGTGTGTGAGCCTCTTTTTTTTTGGTAATTAGATAGGATCCTAAATATATTAATAGAGCTTACTATTTAAAGGAATCTTTCAATAAAGTGCAGAATATGCTGAGTATCTCAGGAAGGCAAGGTAGGCATTAATTATGAAACTGAAATGTATGTCATCCAGCGCAGTCTCTTTTGCATTCCTAAATCTATGTCCGGTTGGACCCTCATCCCCTCCCCTCTCCCTGCCCATCACTACCAATTCCACACCATGCCATGGCCTCCTCATGTTCACATGCCCCCACGCCATCCAATCCCCATAGCAACAGGAGGACCTGCAGAATGCAAACCTGAACACATTTCTGTCTGCTCAAAATCTTGGAGAGGATTCCAGCTGTTCTTACAGGAAATGCAGACCCTCTGTTCTGCCTGGCCCACCCCACACCCACCCTGCATTCACTGCCTCTGTTCCAGCCCCACTGGCCTTCCTTCCACAGGTCCCCTGCCCCTCCCCACCATCCCAAGTCAACCACACACAGCCAGGAAAGCCCTCCCAGTCTTCTTCACCTAAGTAACCCCGCTCAGCCTTCAGACCCCAGCTCAGAACACCTTCCCCGACCACCTTGACTGGGCGAATCTCCTCCCCTAGTACCACCTCTGGGGCACTGTGGGCCTCATCGCAGCTGCAAGTTCCCATCTATTTCTGTGATTACTGGATTTACATCTGTCTCCCCCATACACTGTGTAGGCTCCAGGAGAGCAGGAACCTCTTCTGGTTTCCTCCCCACTGTAAACCCCAGTACTCAGCACCAATCAAGGGCTCAAGACATAGGTGCGGAATGAATGAATGAATCAATCAACCAATCAATGAAGCAGCATCTCAGTCAATCAATGAGCCATCATCTGCCTCTAACTAATAATCTCTGAGTCCCACAGCCTTTTTTCAGGGCCCTTTTCACTTCTCTCCCATCTACTCTGTCATTTTTTTTTTTTTTGCCTTTTTTTTGTTTGAGACGGAGTCTCACTCTGTCACCCAGGCTGGAGTGCAGTGGCGCAATCTCGGCTCACTGCAAGCTCCACCTCCCGCGTTCACGCCATTCTCCTGCCTCGGCCTCCCGAGTAGCTGAGACTACAGGCGCCCACCACCACACCCGGCTAATTTTTTTTTGTTTTTGTTTGTTTGTTTGTTTGTTTGTTTAGTAGAGACAGGGTTTCACCATGTTAGCCAGGATGGTCTCAATCTCCTGACCTCGTGATCCGCCCACCTTGGCCTCGCAAAGTGCTGGGATTATAGGTGTGAGCCACCGCGCCCAGCCTTTTTGTCTTTTTTTTTTTTTTGAGACATGGTCTCGTTCTGTCACCCAGGCTAGAGTGCAGTGATGCCATCTCGGCTCACTGTAACCTCCATCTCCCAGGTTCAAGCAAATCTTCTGCCTCTTGCAGCTGGGACTACAGGCACCCATCACCACGCCTGGCTAATTTATTTTTTTAGTAGAGATGGGGTTTCACCATGTTGGCCAAGCTGGTGTCGAACTCCTGACCCCAGGTGATCTGCCCCCTCTCGGCCTCGCAAAGTGCTGGGATTACAGGTCACCGCACCTGGCATCCTCTGTCATTTGAAGCTCAGGCAGAATGTCCTCTCCAAGAAGGGAATATCCCCTCCAAGAAGGGGATGTCCCCAGATGACACCAGCCGAATGGGATTCCTCTAGTCCCTGTTCCCCTCCCAGGACTGGAGCTGCACCTCAGGCCCCTACGCGAGGCACAGCATGTTCTCCAGAGGGTAGGAGCTTGTAGTCTTGTTCCTGTTTTTACTTCCCCATCCCAGGAGCTCTGTCAATTTTGCTGCGACTGAATCCAAACAGAATGGAATTGAAAACAAGCCCTGCTCCCTCCCCACCTCGAGCCCAGTCTCTGCCTTTGATGCAGCCCAGATCCAAGGCGTGGATGGAGCTTCAGCTTGAAGGGGAGGAAAACCGCCTACAAAGTAATTAAAGAAAGAGAGAGAGAGAGCTTGAAAGCAAAACCTTGAGAAGCCCAAGGGCCAGCCTGCTGGCCTCCCTTACAAAGCCTGGCATGCAGTCCGCACTCACTATGCACTGAATTAAGGGCTGAGTGAATGAAAAGTTCACAGCCTTGAAGCTCCTGGGGGCATTCCTGGCAGCAGGGCTGAGCAGACAGATGCTAATGGATTCAGGCCGCCAGCGCCAACTCTTCTAGGAAGCCCAGAGCAATGGCCCTGCCTGGGACAGCCTGTGTCTCCTTCCCCTTCCTTTTTTTTTTTTTTTTTTTTTGAGACAGAGTCTTGCTCTGTCACCCAGGCTGGAGTGCAGTGGCTCGATCACTGCAACCTTCGCCTCCCAGGTTCATGCAATTCTCCTGCCTCAGCCTCCTGAGTAGCTGGAATTACAGGCATGCACCACCACACCTGGTCAATTTTTGTATTTTTAGTAGAGACGGAGCTTCACCATGTTGGTCTGGCTGATCTCAAACTCCTGACCTCATGATCTGCCCGCCTCAGCCTCCCAAAGTGCTGGGATTACAGGTGTGAGCCACCATGCCCGGCCCCTTTCCCCTTTCAGAGTTGGAAACAGAGCTGGAAGCCTCAAAGGTGACTTCCTCCTCCCAAAAGTTCTGCTACTCAAGTCCTTGAACATGGAGGGGCTCAAAGGTGCTACAGCCCGTGTTAAATAACCAGTCTCAGGACTTGCTGGTCACGCCACATGTTGTGATGTCTTTGCTATTAAACCGTGGTTGGCCGGGCGCCGTTCTCGGGAGGCTGAGGCAGGAAAATTGCTTGAACCAATGAGGCGGAGGTTGCAGTCAGCTGAGATCGTGCCACTGCACTCCAGCCTGGGAGACAGAGCAAGACTCTGTCTCAGAAAAAAATAAAAATAAAAAAATGAACCATGGTTAACTTCTCCACCTAGTGCCAACCTCCTGCTCAGAGGGCACTGTCTAAGGTACATCAAGTGAGCAGGTGGCCCCTGGACTATGCTTGGGAAAGCTTATTTTGGGTACGAGCTTCAAGGTCTCAACACCAAGGAACAAAAGAACACCAGGTATTTCCCCATTGCTCACCAAAACCAAAGCATCCAATGTGGGCAGGTCCCCCGAAAATGCCCACTCCCAGCACACAATATCTCATGGAGGGAGTGCACAAAAGCATGCACAGTTGTGCCCTTGCATACAGACACACACACCAATGCAGAGGCGTCTGCCATCACTCCTCCTCAGATCACAGATCCCTAGGGGAGCTGGTCCCAGAGCAGACATCAGAGCCCCTTCAGCCAACCTGCACACGCGAAGGACCTCGTCCCTCCTGTCCCAGCTGTGCTCCCATAGGCACAGTCCTTCAGTTCTGAACGGGAGCGGTTGTGACGCTCAAGCCTTCATTGATGGCTAGGAGCCTCCTTCCCACCTCCCCAAGCCTGGGGGTCACCCCTGCCAGCTCTGGCCACCAGCCAGGTGGTCTTACTTCTTCACTTTCGGGTACTTCATCTCTGCAATGGCGTTCGTGGCTTCTGTCTGCTTCTCCTTCAGATGCTGGGGCCACATGTTGTCCACCCAGTCCACCAGGTCTACCTGAAAGCCAGACCAGTGTGAGCACTGCATTTCTCCACTGCCGAGCCAGATAGAAATACCCCTTTTCCCTGGGGAGTCCTTGGGCCCCACTCCCTCCACCCATCCACTGTGGGCTCAATAGTCCCAACAAGGGAGGAAGGAAGAGCAGGGATGACAGGACCCACACTTTGTAGAAGGGAAGGAGATGAAAGAGTTGCTGGGGGTAGGGCACGGTAGCTTACACCTCTAATCCAAGTGCTTTGGGAGGCTAAGGTAAGAGGGTCTCTTGAACCCAGGAGTTCAAGGCCAGCCTGGGCAACATAGCAAGATCCCTGTCTCTACAAACCACATTACCAACCTTAGTCACCCCTATGCCTGCCAAGCCCAGCCAGCCACATCCACATGAGCCTTTTTGCAAGGCACAGCCTAGGTGGCAGGGGGACAGGGAAGGAGATGAGGTGGAAGGTATCTGGGGAGGGTACCTGGGCCCCAGACCTACCACAGTCGGACGCTTGACCAAGTGCTCCAACTTGGTGTGGCTGAACTCTAAGCTGATGACGTTGTACAGCTTGTCCCGCTGGGCCTCGGGCGTCTCGTAGTAACGCACAAACTGGGACATGCTCATCTCCGTGCCCTTCTGGGTGTTCACATCCATCACGTCCACAAGCCGCCGGCTCCCTGGGGGCAGAAGCCACACGCTGGTTGTTCCTGCTGGCTTAAGGCTCCAGATCCTACATGGGAGCCCCTCGCTAAACAAAAGCTGCTCCTCCACGGTTCCCCACAGTCCTCACCCCTCTTCCTCGTCTGTTCAATTACCTCACCCCGTCGGCTTTCCTTCCTGGATCTGTCTCCCACACACCTGCTTCCCTGCACTACCATGGCCTCCACGCCAGTCCACGATGACCTCAAAAGCTACCTAAAGGGGCCCAGGTGGCCGGGCATGGTGGCTCAATCCCAGCACTTTGGGAGGCTGAGGTAGAGGGATCACCTGAGGTCAGGAGTTTGAGACCAGCCTGGCCAACATGGTGAAACCCTGTATCCACTAAAAACACAAAGATGGCCAGGCATGCTGGCTCATGCCTATAATCCCAGCACTTTGGGAGGCCGAGGAGGGCAGATCACCTGAGGTCAGGAGTTCGAGATCAGCCTGGCCAACAACGTTTCTACTAAAAATACAAAAAATAGCCGGGCGTGGTGGCACACGCCTATAATGCCAGCTACTCAGGAAACTGAGGCAAGAGGATAGCTTGAATCCGGGAGGCAGAGGTTGCAGTGAGCTGAGATGGCGCCACTGCACTCCAGCCTGGGCAACAGAGCAAGACTTTGTCTCAAAAAAAAAAAAAAAGAAGAAGAAAGAAAATAAAGAAAGAAAAGGAAATAAATACATAAACAAGAAAATCCCAAGAAGCCAGTGACCACCTTTCTTCACAGCCACCTCAACAGGTTACAGGTTAAACCAGCCAAAGGCCACCATATGATGACAGCCCAAGGGCCAAATCCAGCCTACGGCCTATCCTCGTGTGTCCCAGAAGTTAGGAATTTTTTAACTTTCTTTTTTACTCTGTTGCCCAGACTGAGATCATGCAGTGGCGCAATCTCGACTCACTGCAACCTCCACCTCCCGGGTTCAAGCAATTCTCATGCCTCAGCCTCCCGAATAGCTGGGATTACAGGCATGTGCTACCACACCTTGCTAAGTTTTATATTTGTAGTAGAGGTGGGGTTTTGCCATGTTGGTCAGGCTGGTCTTGAATTCCTGACCTCAAGGGATCCGCCCACCTCAGCCTCCCAAAGTACTGGGATTACAGGCATGAGCTACCGCAACTGGCCTAGATTTTTTTTTTCCCTGCAAGAGCCGTAAGTTTTGAGGGGTTTTCCATTTTTTTTAATGGACGGGGAAAAATCAAAAGAATACTATTTTGTGATATGAAAACTGTATGAAACCCAAATTCTCAGGTCCATTTACAAAGTTTTCCTGGTGCACAGCCACAGTCATTGGTTCACATATTGTATAGGGCTGGCTCCATGCTACAACGGCAGAGCTAAGTAGTTGCAACACAGACCAAATGGCCTGAAAACCTGTAAGTATTTGCTCTCTGGCACTTAATAGAGAAAGTTTGCTGGCCCTTGAACTAGACAGAACTCTCATGGAACTTAGATGTTGATATGGGCAATAGTCTCATCCCGTTCACTGAACCTGCCCTCTAAAAGGCCCATGGTCAATATTTGTTGAATAAATAAACATAGCCTTTCATGTGGTCAGAACTGAAAAATAAAAGTAACTCTGTGTAATCCCAGCACTTAGAAAAGCAGACGTGGGAGGATGGTGCTTGAGCCTGGGAGTTTGAGACCAGCCTGAGGAACATAGCAAGATTCCATTCTTTTTGTGTTTTCGAGACAGAATCTCGGCTCTGTCACCCAGGCTGGAGTGCAATGGCACGATCATGGCTCACTGCAGCCTCAACCTCCCTGGCTCAACGGATCCTCCAGCCTCAGCCTCCCGAATAGCTGGGACTACAGCGGGGCACCACCACATCCAAATAGGTTTTTATTTTTTGTAGAGACAGGGTTTTGGTTTTCTTTGTTTGGTTGGTTTTTGAGACGAAGTCTCGCTCTATCACCCAGGTTGGAGTATAGTGCACAATCTCAGCTCACTGCAACCTCCGCCTGCTGGGTTCAAGTGATTCTCCTGCCTCAGCCTCCCGAGCAGCTGGAATTATGGGCATGCACCACCGCGCCTGGCTCATTTTCGTATTTTAAGTAGAGATGCAGTTTCGCCATATTGGCCAGGCTGGTCTTGAACTCCTGACCTCAGGTGATCTGCCCGCCTCAGCCTCCCAAAGTGCTGGGATTACAGGTGTGAGCCACCGCGCCCAGCATGACAGCATGACAGGGTTTCATTAAGTTGCCCAGGCTGGGAGACCACATTCTCCACAAAAAGGAAACAAAAAAAGAAAGTAACACCTTAAGTATGTAAGAGAACTTGGGTATTTCTCTTTTGTGTTCAAGATCTAAATTTCACAGCAACCTGGAAAAGCAAGATAAGACAGTCTCTGTTTTACAAATGGGGAGACCAAGGCCCAGAGACACAGCAACTGGCTCAAGCTCCCCAGAGCAGACTCTTTCTACCAATTACAACCATTACCATTTACTATGCGTGTCAGCACAGGCGGGTTCTCCACATGTGTTATCTTGTGTTAGGTTCATCATGGTCACAGCTCTGTGAAGCAGAACTTCAGTTACACCCATTTAATGGAGGAGAAGCTGAGGCTTGGACAACTAACTCGCCCAGGAATGCCCAATTCGTGAGCAGCAGAGCGGGATTTGAATCCAATACATTCTAATGCCTAAGCCCAGGTTCCTCTCCCATCCCCCGAATACTGAATCTTGATCACATGCTAAGGTTGAAAAATGACCCCAGACCTGGCCAAGTGCAGTGGCTCATGCCTGCAATCCCAGCACTTTTGGAGGCCGAAATGGGTGGATCACCTGAGGTCAGTAGTTCAAGACCAGCCTGGCCAACATGGCAAAACCCTATCTCTACTAAAAATACAAAAATTAGCCAAGTGTGGTGGCACACATCTGTAATCCCAGCTACTTGGGAGGCTGAGGTAGGAGAATTGCTTGAACCCAGGAGGTGGAGGTTGCAGTGAGCTGAGGTTGTGCCATTGCACTACAGCCTGGGTGACATGGTGAGACTCTGTCCTAATTAAAAAAAAAAAAAAAAAAAGTTTCCAGACCACACCAGTGGCCAGCTCCCTCCCCATGGACCCTAGGAAGCAGTGGATCCAGGGGAAAAACAGCTTTTGTTTTGGCGTCTGGAGTGCAGATCCACCAGGGGGCATCCCCGTTCTTCGCTGGATATTCTGGCCTTGATCTTGGCAAGGCTAGCTCCTTCCTTACCCAGGTGCCTGGAATACGTGGGTGCCACTCAGATTTTCCAGGAGGCCCACCTGGCAGAAACTCTGCTGTCAGAACCCCAGTACCAGCCAGACACAGTGGCTCACGCCTGTAATCCCAGCACTTTGGGAGGCCGAGGCGGGCGGATCATGAGGTCAGGAGATCGAGACCATCTTGGCTAACATGGTGAAACCCCGAGAATACTAAAAATACAAAAAATCAACCGGGCGTGGTGGCGGGCGCCTGTAGTCCCAGCTACTTGGGAGGCTGAGGCAGGAGAATGGCGTGAACCCGGGAGGCGGGGTTGCAGTGAGCCAAGATCGCGCCACTGCACTCCAGCCTGGGCGACAGAGCGAGACTCTGTCTCAAAAAAAAAAAAAAAAAAAAGAAAGAAAGAACCCCAGTACCCTCCCCGCTCTTGCTCTCTGGCCAGCCTCCCACCTCCACCCACCTCTCCTCCCTAATCTTGCTCAAGGTCATGTCTGCAAAGCTCCTGGTGCAAAGGGGGTCTGCTGGGCAGGTAGCAAACAGGATAAAGAGCACTAAAATCACAACCCCAGAGTCCTGCAACTCAGCACTGAAGGCCAAGCTCAGCTACCCCTACCCACACACTGTTAAAATGTAGAGGGTTCAGTTCCCAGCAGAGCCTCCAGCCTGTGCCTCGGGCTCTTGGCTTCTCTGGGAATCAGTTTCTTCTTCATCTATAACATGGGGAAAAAATAGCCAGCCCAGGAGCTGTCCTAAGACATAACTGAGTTCATGCATTTCACACTCACGTGGAGCACCTACAGGTAGGTAGTGTTACCGAGTTGGTCAGTTTCATCTGTAACTAGAGGTAGAGAAAGTGAGGAGCTGGGAAGTTTGGGGACTTGCCCAGCGTCACAGCCAGTTAAATCGTTGCTGGCCAGTCCCAGTGAACGGACTGCTTAGGACCCTACGACATATTCAAGATGCAAATGGGTGTGGGGTTCTTCTGGGGAATGATGAAAAAGTTCTAAAATTGACTTTCATAATGGTTGTACAACTCTGTGAATATACTAAAAACAAGTGAGTTGTGGCCGGCCTCGGTGGCTCACACCTGTAATCCCAACACTTTGAGAGACAGAGCTGGAAGGAGCGCTTGGCCCTAGAAGTTTGAGACTAGCCTGGGTAATATAGTGACACCCCAGCTCCACACACACACACACACACACACACAAATTGGCCAAGCATAGTGACCCACACCGGTGGTCCCAGCTACTCTGAAGGCTGAAGTGGGAGGACTGCTTGAGCGTCAGGAGGTTGAGGCTCCAGTGAGCCATGACCGTGCCACTGCACTCCAGCTTGGGCAACAGAGCCAGACCCTGTCTCAAAAAAAAAAAAAAGTGGGGGGGAAATGAATTGTATGGTCTGTGACATATTTCAATGAAACTTTTTACTTTTTTTAAATGGAGAGTCTCAGAGATGGCAAGTAATCTGGGAGTGTTTCCAAATAAATGTATACCTTGTATATATCACGATACTTGCCCTTTGTAACATACTTTTTTTTTTTTTTTTTGAGACAAAGTCTCTCTTTTGTCCCCCAGGCTGGAGTGCAATGGCACGATCTCAGCTCACTGCAACCTCTGCCTCCCAGGTTCAAGCGATTCTCCTGCCTCAGCCCCCGAGTAGCTGGGATTACAGGCACCTGCCACCACACCCGGCTAATTTTTGTATTTTCAGTAGAGACGGGGTTTTACCATGTTGGCCAGGCTGGTCTAGAACTCCTGACCTCAGGTGATCCACCTGCCTCGGCCTCCCAAAGTGCTGGGATTACAGGCGTGAGCCACCGCACCCGGCATGTAACATACTTTAAATAACACTTTTATACTCTCATTTAATCCCAGGTATATATACCTCTCTCACATGCACACAGGTATTAATCCACAAGTTATGATTTTCAATCTTAGTCCAAATGTGGACCAGAAAAAACAAAAGAACATCTGGATCTGGGATTCGTGCGGCACTCAAATATTTGAGGAATGCAAGAGTAGGCTGGGTGTGGTGACTCACACCTGTAACCCCAACACTTTGGGAAGCTGAGGCAGGAGGATCACTTGAGACCCGGAGTTCAAGACCAGCCTGGACAACATGTCAAGACCCCATCTCTACAAAAAATTTAAAAATTATCTGTGCATGTTGGCAGATACCAGTAGTCCCAGCTACTTGGGAGGATCACTTGAGCCTGGAAGGCAGAGGCTACAGTGAGCAATGGCTGTGCCACTGCACTCCAGCCTAGGTGACAGAGTGAGACTCTATGTTAAAAAATAAAAAATTTAAAAAAAGAGTAGATAGCAATCCTATTTTATAAAAAATGGATACCAATTTAAAATAATGTTTAATCATATCATTTAGTTATGAGGATATAGTAATTTACAAAATTATACCTTGAGACCCTGAAAATGTTATTTATTTTGCATGTGTCAAAGTATCAAAAAAGAAAGAATAACTAGTCTGGGGTAATTTTTTTTTTCTTTTGAGACAGAGTCTCGCTCTGTCTCCCAGGCTGGAGTGCAGTGGCACGATCTCAGCACACTGCAACCTCCACCTCCCTGGTTCAAGCAATTCTTGTGCCTAAACCACCAAAGTAGCTGGGATTACAGGTGTGGACCACCATACCCGGCTAATATTTGTATTTTTTGTAGGGACGGGGTTTCACCATATTGCCCAGGCTGCTGTCAAACTCCTGGGCTCAAGTCATCTGCCCACCTAGGCCTCCCCACAATGTCTGATATTATAGGCCTCAGCCACCACGCCTGGCCAAAATTTTTATAAGAATATAAATAAGTAAGTGACATAGTTTGGTTATTTGTCCCCCCCAAATCTCAAATCTCATGTTGAAACATGAATATCTCTCAAATATCTCCAATGTTAGAGGTAGGAATTGGTGCCTGGTGTTTGGGACATGTGGGTGGATACTTCATGAATGTCTTGGTACCCTCCTTGCGTAAAGAGTGAATTCCCACTCTATTAGTTCCCATGAGACCGAATTGGGTTTTTGTTTTGTTTTTTTGTTGTTTTTTTTGTTTTTTGTTTTTGTTTTTTGTTTTTGTTTTTTGAGACGGAGTCTCACTCTGTCGCCTAGGCTGGAGTACAGTGGCACGATATCAGCTCACTGCAACCTCTACCTCCCAAGTTCAAGAGATCCTCCTGCCTCAGCCTCCCGAGTAGCTGGGACTACAAGCATGCACCACCACGCCTGGCTAATTTTTTGTATTTTAGTAGAGATAGGGTTTCACCATGTTGGCCAGGCTGGTCTTGAACTCCTGACCTTGTGATCCGCCCTCCTCGGCCTCCCAAAATGCTGGGATTACAGGGGTGAGCCACTGCACCCGGCCTGTTTTTTATTTTTTGAGACAAAGCCTCACTCTGCTCATTAGGCTGGAGTGCAGTGGCTTGAACACGGCTCACTGTAGCCTCAAAACTCCTGGGCTCAAGCGATCCTCCTACCTCAGCCTCCCAAATAGCTGGGGCTACAGGCTGGATTATTTAGAAATATTTGGCACCTCCCTCCTCTCTCTCTTGCTCCCTTTGTGGCCACGTGACACACCAGCTCACCCTCCCCTTCCATCATGACTGGAAGCTTCCTGAAGTCCTCACCAGAAGCAGATGCTGGCTCCATGCTTCCTGTACAGCCTGCAGAGCTGAGTCAAATAAATCTTTCTTTATAAATAATCCAACCCAGCTGGGCACTGTGGCTCAAGCCTGTAATCCCAGCACTTTGGGAGGCCCAAGACAAGTGGATCACTTGAGGTCAAGAGTTTGAGACTAAACTGGACAACATGGTGAAACCCTGTCTCTACCAAAAATACAAAAATTGAGCCAGGCCTGGTTATGCACACCTGTAATCCCAGCTACTCAGAAGGCTGAGGCAGGAGAATCACTTGAACCCACGAAGCGGAGGTTGCAGTGAGCCGAGATGGTGCCACTGCACTCCAACCTGGGCGACAGAGTGAGACTCTGTCCTTAAAAAAAAAAATCTAACCTCAGGCATTCCTTTATAGCAACACAAAGTGAACTAAGACAATAAATAAATAAAAATGTAATTTTAAAAAGAAAAAAAGGTTGTAGGATTAGCTAAGATTATGACCCAGATCAAACAGTAGACGCAGGGAAGGCACTAACCAGAAATCAGCGCCCTCCCCTGCTCAACCTACCCAGTTTCCTGTAATTTGCTAACGGTTTTGGCTACCCACGTCCCTAGGGGGTACTGTGAGTTGAACTGCATTCCCCCAAAATATATGTTCAATCCCTAATATCTGTGATACATGGTCTTTGCTGATGTGATCAAGCTAAAATGAGATCATATGGGATTAGGGTGGGCCTAACAAGACAAGGGAAAATTTTTTTTTTTTTTTTTTTGAGACAGAGTCTCACTCTGTCCCCCAGGATGGAGTTCAGTGGCACAATCTCAGCTCATTGCAACCTCTGCCTCCTGGGTTCAAGCGATTCTCCTGCCTCAACCTCCTGATTAGCTGGGATTACAGGCGCCCACCACCACTTCCGTCTAATTTTTTTGTATTTTTAGTAGAAACGGGGTTTCACCGTGTTGCCCAGGCTGGTCTTGAACTCCTGACCTCAGGTGATCCACCCACCTCGGCCTCCCAAAGTGCTGGGATTACAGGCGTGAGCCACCGTGCCCAGCAATGACAAAGGAAATGTGGACACAGACACACAGAAGGAAGACAGCCACATGAAGACGGAGGCAGAGATCAGAGTGACGCAGCTACAAGCCAAGGCGCACGAAGCACTGCCAGCCGCCACCAGAAGCCAGAGAAGGCAAGGAAGGACCTGCCCCTAGAGACTTCAGGGGAAATGTAGCCCTACAGACACCTTATTTTTGGACTTCTAGCCTGCAGAAGTGTGAGAGAATAAATTTCTGTAGTTTTAAGCCACTCACTTTGTGGTACTTTGTTATGACAGCCTAGGAAACTAATCGAAGGGTTAGTGAGAGAATGACTGGGTATACCTACATGGCTCCATAAATGTGACATATTTACACAGGGGAGGGCTGGTCCCTCCCCTTGTCTCGCTCCCGGAGCCTGGTACAAGCAGATCACGGGGCCAACACCTTCTATAATGAAATCACAGTTTACCTAGTAGCTTCACAAACAGAAAGTTGTCACCCACTGATGACCTCATACCACTTCATCCTAAATACTGTATTTCTTGGTTACTTGTTTCTTGTCTTTCCGCCCTGCTGCTCTGTGAGTGCCGTGAGGGCAGGAGCCTTGCCTGTCTTGATCGCTACTCTATTCCAGATTTCTAGAACAGAGACTGGTGCAGGCTAGGAGCTCACTCTTTGTCGAATGAGAAATGGGTGCTGTTATTTACTTTTATGTTCTGTGTGGCATCTGACACACGACTTCACAGACAAATGGCAGATGAACTAAAGAACTGACCTGGGGGTGGTTCTGGGTGGGCATGTGTAACAAAAAAGGCGAACCCCCACCTGGAATCACCTGGCAGGTCCTGAGCAGCCCTGGGACAGCACGGCTCAACACAGAAGGACAGACGTGTGGAGAAGGCCTGTGTTTCCTTTTCTTTTTTCTATTTTTTTTTTTTTTTTTTGAGACGGAGTCTCACTGTGTTGCCCAGGCTCGAGTACAGTGGTGCGATCTCAGCTCACTGCAGCCTCCGCCTCTTGGGTTCAAGTGATTTTCCTGCCTCAGCCTCCCAAGTAGCTGGGACTACAGGCGCATGCCACCATGCCCAGCTAATTTTTGTATTTTTTGTTGTAGAGAAGGGGTTTCATCATGTTGGCCAAGATGGTCTCAAACTCCTGACCTCAAGTGATTTGCCCGCCTCGGCCTCCCAAAGTGCTGGGATTACAGGCATGAGCCACTGCACCCAGCCTAATTTTTGTATTTTTAGTAGAGATGGGGTTTAGCCACATTGGCCAGGATGGTCTCAAACTCCTGACCTCAAGTGATTTGCCCACCTCAGCCTCTCAAAGTGCTGGGATTATAGGCACGAACCACAGCACCCAGCCTCCTTTTCTGAGCAATAACCACACCTCCCACTGCCATCACCGCCCTCCCCAGCACCTCCTAGGCACCCTCTTGGCCTCTGCTACTTTGCAGCTTTTCACATCACAGATGCCACTTGGGAAGAGTGTTCAAGACTCCCGGTCAGGCCAGGGCCAAGCCAGGGTCCCCGCTGACTACACCTCAGCCTGCCCCGCCCTCTGATGCAAGGGAGTCAGGACTTAAGGGACTGGCTTAACTCAGCTGCATGCCTGCCTCAGACTAGAGAAGGGCTGTGGGGAGCAGCTGGGCCTGAAGTCAGAGGGGGAAGAGCATAGGGAAGAGGCCCGGGCAGGCCAAGTGACCGTCTTAGGAGCAGAAGGTCAGGAGGCTTGGTTCTAAGAAGAGCTTCCTTGGTGTGCGGGGAGCTCCGAGCAGCTCCCCAGGTGTCCTGGAAGGAACAGTCTATGGGAGGGGTGGGAGGGGAAGTGGTGGGAGGAGGAAGGAAAGTCAGTTCTGTTGGGCACCTGGGCTTCACGGACCTCCCCTCCCCCAGGGAAACAGAAATGGACAGGTCACCTGTTCATGCCACACAGCTGGGGTCCAGCCCCCACGGGGCAGCAGGAAACACAGACATGATAGAACACTACTGAGAGAGGCAGGGTGTTAGCAACAGAGTAGACCAGGGAGGCAGGAGATGTAGGGAGAATCCAGAGAGTGAAAGAGACTTAAAATGCAGCTCAACCAGGCCAGGTGCAGTGGCTCATGCCTGTAATCCCAGCACTTTGGGAGGCCGAGGCCGGAGGATCACCTGGGGTCGGGAGTTCGAGACCAGCCTGACCAACATGGAAAAACTCCATCTCTACTAAAAAAAAAACCACAAAATTAGTCAGGCATGGTGGCGCATGCCTGTAATCCCAGCTACTTGGAAGGCTGGGGCAGGAGAACTGCTTAAACCCGGGAGGCAGAGGTTGAGGTGAGCCGAGATTGTGCCATTGTACTCCAGCCTGAGCAACAAGAGCAAAACTCTGTCTCAAAAAAAAAAAAAAAAAGGAGTAACATCTATGATATATATGTGAAACAAGTAGAAATTTGATCATTGAAAATGGGTATTTAATAATTTTAAGGAGTTACTGTGTTTTTATATGTTTTTATTTAGGAGACATCTCGCTCTATCACCCAGGCTGGAGTGCAGTGGTGCCATCATGGTTCCCTGCAGCCTCGACCTGTGGGGCTCAAGTGATCCTCCCACCTCAGCCTCCCAAGGAGGCTGGGACTACGGGCATGAGTACCATGCCTGGCTTTATTTTCTTTTGTAGAGACAGGGTTTCGCTCTGTTACCCAGGCTGGTCTCAAACTCCTGGCCTCAAATGATCCTACTGCCGCAGCCTCCCAAAGCACTCGGATGACAGGCATGAGCCACCTCACCCAGCCTGGACTGACCCATTTCCAGAACTCAGTTGCCTTGTGTGTAAAGGCAGGAAGAAACTGACTTTATACTTTTTCTTTCCTTCACCACAGAACCCTTTCTTCAAACAGACGCTTTGATGACAGCCAAATACACATAAATAAAAACAAAACAAGCAGCTCAGGCTGATGCAGGAGGTGGGTGGGGGGTGCTCAGAATTCAGACCTAGATTCCTGGGGTTTCCCTTTGAAATTCACTGGGTTGGGGCATTTTTGGGTCCTTTCCCAGGGGCGAGGCACTGAGTTTTAGTTCCTGAATACTCGGATCACTTCCCTTAAATGTATAAAGCGGGCAGGGGCAGGGGCAGTGGGGGCAGAGGAAGAGACGGGGGCCGCCAGTCCCTTTTGGCCTGAGCTGAGAGATGAAGAATGAGCCCTCCAGCTTCCCGGTCTGATCTGTCACAGGAGCAAAGGGAACCGGGCATACAGGCTGAGTCTCTAAGCAAAAGGTTCAGTACTGGGGAGGAGGCAGGTAGCCCAAAGGGACGGAGGGGACAGATCAGTGCCAAGAATGGAATGCAGCACTCCCAGCCTTTAAGAGCAGCCATCCCTAGAGCAGCTGACAGGGACAAGCGGCCCTTCGGACCCGCGCGGGATCCACACTGCTGGGGCTCTCGGGTTCCTGAAGTCAGTGGGTTACAGGAGAAATTTTCCACATGGGGCAGTGCCTAGAGTTCCCAGGCAGGCCAGCAGCCTCCCTCCCTCCGCCGCCCACCCACCCCAGGCTCATCGGTGCTCTGGCTCCGGGGCTGCACACACATCCAACAGGTTCCAGCTGCGGAAATTAGTCCACGGCCCCGTGGTCCCTGCTTTGAAGGATCTATCTATCCATCAGTTCCGAAAGCCTCAGGCTCGGGGCCAGGACGAGGCTGCTGAAAGTCATCTTGAAGGCTAATGTGAAACATACACAGGCGTGACCCCAAACTCCCCAGAGCCCTGCTCTTCCGAGAGCTCACAGAACTCTTCCACATCACAGTTCTGGAACCTTCTCCAGCATCCTCACATTTCTGGACTGGTTTTGTATTTTGTTCCTCATCCATGTCACAGAGGTAGCACTGATTAACAAGAGCACTGGTCACAGGTTCAAATCCGACACTGCTCTACTTTTTTGAAACAGCAGTGAGGCCTGAGTTCAAGTGATACGCCCGCCTCGGCCTCCCAAAGTGCTGGGGTTACAGGGGTGCACCACGGCGCCTGGCCCCCTCTCCCTGCATTTCTATCTGTCCTGGCAGTTGGGTGCCTCCCCTACCTGCCGCTCTCGCCTTGACCTCTCTCATGAGATCCAACTCAATGTGCCCGGAACCACACCCATCTATGCCCACCCTCCAAGTTGCTTTTCTTCTGGGGGTCTATTGGAAGCACTGTGTTCTCCCAATCACTGAAATTCAAACCCACATGTGACTCTGATGTGCCAAGTACTATCTGAGCAACTCAAAAATAATTTGTCTCCAGGCCTCAGTTTTTCCCATTTGTGAAATGGGAAAGCAGGACTGGAAGAACTCTAAGACTCCTTCCCAAGCTTAAAATGGAAAAAGTCTATGATTTTAAACCAACTTTAGGCCGGGAGCGGTGGCTCATGCCTGTAATCCCAACACTTTGGGAGGCTGAGGTGGGCGGATCACCTGAGGTCAGGAGTTCGAGACCAGCCTGGCCAACATGGCGAAACCCCATCTCTACTAAAAGTACAAAAATTAGCCAGGCGTGGTGGCGCAAGCCTATAATCCCAGCTACTCAGGAGGCTGAGGCAGGAGAAGCTTGAACCCGGGCGGCAGAGGTTGTAGCGAGCCGAAACCAAGCCACTGCACTCCAACCTGGGTGACTTTTTTTCCATGACTCTGTCTTGGGGAAAAAAAAACTTTAAAAAGGTCTGGCCGGCACAGTAGATCACACCTGTAATCCCAGCATTTTGGGAGGCCAAAGCGGACAGATCACCTGAGGTCAGGAGTTTGAGACCAGCCTGGCCAACGTGGCGAAACCGCATGTCTACTAAAAATACAAAAAATTAGCCAGGCATGGTGGTGCGAGCCTGTAATCCCAGCTGCTCAGGAGGCTGAGCCAGAAGAATCGCTTGAACCTAGGAGGTGGAGGTTGCAGTGAGCTGAGATGGGGCCACTGTACTCCAGCCTGAGCAACAGAGTGAGACTCTGTCTCAAAAAAAAAGTCTGGGGACAAGTCAGCCAGCCTTGATTTCCAAGGGATGAGAACTTAGTTTTTCTCCAAAACACAGTCCATCAAGGGCAAGATCCACAGCTCCTGACTAGCACCAGGCCAGACACAATACAGACACCCAGTAAATCTGTAAGGGAAGAAAGCCTGGAGGAGGAGGAAGAGGGGGAGGAAGAGAAGGAGGAGGAGGAAGAGAGGGGGGAGGAGGAGGGGGAAGAGATAATATGGGCTTTGAAGACACCCAGGGCCAGGTGCAGTCCTGGCTCCACTGCCTACCAGCTGTGAGGTTCGATCCCTCCAAGCCTCAGATGCCCCACCTGGAAAAATGAATACCTAATTCATATGACTACTGAGGAGAACAAAGTGAATCCCTATGGCACATATGCGATAAAAGATAGGTGATTATTAGTATAATTGCATGAATACCGAATGAAGTCATTTGTCATGAAGATTCAAGAAAAGGGCCGAAGAAAGCATCACTTGGCTTGGATTCTCTCATTAGAGAGAAATCTGATAAAGACATAATATGTGGGCCCTGGTGCAATGGCTCTCGCCTGTAATCCCAGCTACTTGGAAGGCTAAGGTGGGTGGATCCCTTAGGCCTGTGAGTTTGCGAGCAGCCTGGGCAACATAGCGAGACTCATCTGTACAAAAAATAAAAAATAACAACAATTAGCCGTGCATGCCCATAGTCCCAGCTACTAGGGAGGCTGAGGCAGCAAGATCACTTGAACCCAGGAGGTCAAGTCTGCAGTGAGCTGTGATTGTGCCACTGCCTGGGCGACAGAGTGAGATGCTGTCTCAAAAAAAAAAAAAAGAGGGCCAGGCTCGATGGCTCACGACTGTAATCCCAGCATTGTGGGAGGCCGAAATGGGTGGATCACTTGAGCCCAGGAGTTCAAGACCAGCCTGGCCAACATGGTGAAACCCCATCTCCACTAAAAATACAAAAATTACCCGGGCATGGCAGTGGCTGCCCGTACTCCTGGCTACTCGGGAGGCTGAGGCACGAGAACTGCTTGAACTCAGGAGGCGGAGGTTACAGTGACCCAAGATCGCACCACTGCACTCCAGCCTGGGTGATAGAGTGAGACTCTGCCAAAAAAAAGCCAAAACAAAACAAAAGGCCAGGCACAGTGGCTCATGCCTGTAATCCCAGCACTTTGGGAGGCTGAGGCAGGCGGATCACCTGAGGTCAGGAGTTTGAGACCAGCCTGGCCAACGTGGTGAAACTCCGTCTCTACTAAAAATACAAAAAGTAGCGAATCCCAGCTACTTGGGAGGCTGAGGCAGGAGAATCACTTGAACCTGGGAGGAAGAGGTTGCAGTGAGCCCAGATCACACCACTGCACTCCATACTGGGCAACAGAGTGAGACTCTGTCTCAAAAAAAAAATTTTTTTAAAAGACAAATCTAGGCAACATAAGGAAATCCTGCCTCTACAAAACATTTAAAAATGATCTGCACATGGTGGCGCACTTGTAGTCTCAGATACTTGGGAGGTTGAGGTGGGAGAATCACTTGAGACCAGGAGGTTGAGGCAGCAGTGAGCTGTAATTACACAACTGGACTCCAGCCTCGGCAACAGAGCAGAACCCCCCACAACAAAGAGTATAGTGTCTAGGTCCCAACCAGTGCAACAAAACAAGGAAATATATTAAAAGGCATAAAGGGCCGGGCGCGGTGGCTCACGCCTGTAATCCCAGCACTTTGGGAAGCCGAGGCGGGTGGATCACGAGGTCAGGAGATAGAGACCACGGTGAAACCCCGTCTCTACTAAACGGTGGCAGGCACCTGTATTCCACTACTCGAGGCTGAGGCAGGAAATGGATGAACCTGAAGGGAACTTGCAGTGAGACAAGTCCCCAATGTAATCTCAGCACTTTGGGAGGCCGAAGAGGGTGGATCACGCGGTCAGGAGATCGAGACCATCCTGGCTAACATGGTGAAACCCCATCTCTACTAAAAATACAAAAAAATTAGCCGGGCGTGGTGGCAGGCGCCTGTAGTCCCAACTACTCGGGAGGCTGAGGCAGGAGAATGGCGTGAACCCGGGAGCCAGAGCTTGCAATGAGCTGAGATGGCGCCACTGCACTCCAGCCTGGGCGACAGAGCGAGACTCCGTCTCAACAAAAATAAATAAATAAAATAAAATAAATAAAAGGCATAAAGATTGGAAAGAAGAAACAAAACTGCTATTGTTAATAGATGGTATAATTGCTCAACTTAAAATAGCAACCCCCCAAAAATCAAATACCTAGGAATAAACCTAAGAAGATATGCAAGTCTTCTACAAAAACCCTACAAATCAACGGAACAATATGGCATGTTCACTGAATAGAAAACTCTGTATGATAAAAACTTCCCCAGTTGATCCACAGAATCAACAAGATTCCAATAAAAATTACAGCAACCTTTAAAGAAATATGGACAAGGTGATTTTAAGATTCATATGGAAAGGTCCGGCGCGGTGGCTCACGCCTGTAATCCCAGTACTTTGGGAGGCCGAGGTGGGCAGATCACGAGGTCAGGAGATCGAGACCACGGTGAAACCCCGTCTCTACTAAAAATACAAAAAATTAGCCGGGCGTGGTGGTGGGCGCCTGTAGTCCCAGCTACTCGGAGAGGCTGAGGCAGGAGAACGGCGTGAACCCGGGAGGCGGAGCTTGCAGTGAGCCGAGATTGCACCACTGCACTCCAGCCTGGGCGACAGAGCGAGACTCCGTCTCAAAAAAAGAAAAAAAAAAAAAAAAGATTCATATGGAAACACAAAGGGTCACAAGACAAGGCAATCTTTTTTTCTTTTTTCTTTTTCTTATGTTTTTGAGACAGGATCCCTCTCTGTCGCCCAGGCTTGGGTACAGTGGCACGACCTCGGCTCACTGCAGACTCCGCCTCTGGGGTTCAAGCGATTCTCCTGCCTCAGCTGGGTAGGAGAGTAGCTGGGATTACAGGCGCGCACCACCACACCCAGCTAATTTTTGTATTTTTTTCTAAAGAGAGGTTTCATCATGTTGCCCAGGCTGGTCTCAAACTCCTAGACTCAAGCGATCCTCCCTCCTAGGTCTCCAAAAGTGCTGGTATTACAGGCTTAAGCCACCACACCCGGCCTGAAAAGGAAATCTTGGAAAAGAACAAAGCTGAAGAACTTATCACATAGTGAGTCCTATCATAAAGCTAGTTAAGGCAGTGTGGCACTGGCTTCATAATAGACACACCAGCCAGGAACTGACCCACACAAATGGAGTCACCTCATTTATGACAAAACAAGATTTCATTGCCAATGGGGAAAGGATTTTTTTTTTTTTTAAGACAGAGTTTCACTCTTGTTGCCCAGGCTGGAATGCAATGGCATGATCTTGGCAGACGGCAACCTCCACCCCCCTGGGTTCAAGCAATTCTCCTGCCTCAGCCTCCCGAGTAGCTGGGATTACAGGCACCTGCCACCACACCCGGCTAATTTTTTGTATTTTTAGTAGAGACGGGGTTTCAAGATGTTGGCCAGGCTGGTCTCGAACTCCTGACCTCAGGTGATCTGCCCACCTTGGCCTCCCAAAGTGCTGGGATTCCAGGTGTGAGCCACTGTGCCTGGCCCAGGATTTTTTTTTTTTTTTTAAATAATAATAGTGCTGGGTCAACTGGACATCCATATGGGAAAAAAGGGGAGAACTTGACCGCATCTTCCACCAAACAGAAAAATCAATTCCAGATGAACCATAGATCAAAATATGATCGTTCAAACAATAAGGCTTTTTGAGAAAAACGTGAAAATCTTCACGACCTTAGAGTAGGCAAAATTTTCTTAAGCAAGATACAAAAAGAATTAATGCAACAAGCAGAGCTAAATAGTCTGTGTTAAAATTAAGAACTTCTAGGCCAGGCGTGGTGGCTCACGCCTGTAATCCCAACACTGTGGGAGGCTGAGGCGGGAGGATTACAAGTTCAGGAGTTCAAGACCAGCCTGGCCAACATGGTGAAACTCTGTCTCTACTCAAAATACAAAAATTGGCTGGGCATGGTGGTTCATGCCTGTAATCCCAGCACTCTGGGAAGCTGAGGCAGGCAGATCACCTGAGGCCAGGAGTTCGAGACCATCCTGGCCAACATGGTAAAACCCTGTCTCTACTAAAAATATAAAAAGTAGCTGGGCATGGTGGCGGGCACCTGTAATCCCAGCTACTCGGGAGGCTGAGGCAGGAGAATCGCTTGAACCGGGAGGCGGAGGTTTCAGTGAGCCGAGATTGTGCCATTGCACTCCAGCCTGGGTGACAAGAGCGAAATTCCATCTCAAAAATAATTAAATAAATAAAAATTAGCCGGGCATGGTGGCGGGCACCTGTAATCCCAGCTATTCAGGAGGCTGAGGCAGGAGAATCGCTTGAATCCAGGAGGCAGAGGTTGCAGTGAGCCAAGATCACGCCACTGCACTCCAGCCTGGGCGACAGAGCAAGACTCTGTCTGGAAACAAACAAACAAACAAAACAAAACAAAATTTCTGCTCATTCGAAGACACCTTTTTAGGAATGTGAAAAGACAAGCCACAAAGTGGGAGTTTTTTTTGTTTTTTTGTGCGTTTTTTTGAGACGGAGTCTTATTCTGTCACCCAGGCTGGAGGGCAGTGGTGCAATCTCAGCTCACTGCAACCTCCGCCTCCCAGGTTCAGGTGATTCTCCTGCCTCAGCCTCCTGAGTAGCTGGGATTACAGGTGTGAGCCACCACACTCTGCCTCTCATTTTAGTATTTTTAGTAGAGACAAGGTTTTACCACGTTGGCCAGGCTGGTCTCAAACTCCTGACCTCTGGTAGTCCACCCACCTCAGCCTCCCAAAGTGCTGGGATTACTGGCAGGAGCCACCGCCCCCCACCTGGGTATATATATATATATATATATATACCCATATATATCCGACAAAAGACTCACATCCAGAATATATAAAGAACTCTTATGTTATAGTCTGAATTGTGTCTACCTATAAAATGTATATATTAATATGTTGAAGTCCTCACCCTCAGCACCTCAGAATGTAACCATATTTGGAGATAGTGTCTTTAAAAAGGTAATTAAGTGAAAATGACGTCTTTAGGGTGAGCCCTCATCTAATATGACTGGAATCCTTATAAGAAGAGTTTAGGGGCTGGGCAACGTGGCTCATGCATGCAATTGCAGCACTTCGCAATGGCGAGGTGGGAGGATCACTTGAGCCCAGGAGTTTGAGAACAGCCTGGGCAACAAAGCGAGACCCATCTCTACAAAAAAGGAGAAGAGTTTAGGACAGACATGCAAAGGGAAAACCACATGAGGGAAGGGAGACGACAGCCAACTATAAGCCAAGAAGAGAGAGCTTCAAAGAAACCACAGCTGCTGCCACTTTGATCTCGGATTCCTTGCCTCCAGAATTGTAAGAAAATACATTTTTTTTTCTTTTCTTTTCTTTTTTGAGATGGAGTCTCACTCTGTCACCCCGGCTGGAGTATAGTGGTGCAATCTTGGCTCACTGTAACCTCCACCTCCCGGGTTCAAGCCATTCTCCGGATTCAAGCAATTCTCCTGCCTCAGCCTCAGGAGTAGCTGAGATTACAGCTGTGCACCACCATGCCTGGCTAATTTTTGTGTTTTTAGTAGATACTGAGTTTCGCCATGTTCGCCAGGCTGACCTAGAACTTCTGACCTCAGGTGATCCGCCCACCTCAGCCTCCCAAAGTGCTGGGATTATAGGCGTGAGCCACTGCGCCCAGCCTAAGAAAATAAATTGTTGTTGAAGCCCCCATCTGTGGTACTTTCTTATGGCAGCCCAAGCAAACGAATATACCTTACAATTAATAAGAGACAACCCTTTGAAATAATGGAGAAAAGACCTGATGAGACATTTCAGAAAATATCCAATCATGAAACAAAGGCCACGTGCAGTGGCTCACACCTGTAACCCCAGCACTTTGGGAGGTCGAAGCAGGAGAATTGCTTGGGCCCAGAAGTTTGAGACTAGCGTGGGCAACATGGTGAAATCTCATCTCTACGAAAAATACAAAAGTGTTGTGGCGGGCGCCTCCAATCCCAGCTACTCGGGAGGCTGAGGCAGGAGAAACGCTTGAACCCAGGAGGCGGAGGTTGCAGTGAGCCAAGATGGTGCCACTGCACTTCAGCCTGAGCAACAAGAGCGAAACTCCATCTCAAACAAACAAACAAACAAACACACACACACACACACATACACACACAAAAAGAAATCTACAACTACACACAACAAACAATATGGACGAATTGTATATAGACAAAGCTGAGCAAAAGAAGCCAAAAACTACAGAAGACATCCTCCACGATTTCACTGGCATAAAATGTGAAAATAGGTGAAACTCATCCATGGGGCTAGAAGTCAGGTTCACTAGCAGTGGAGGGCTGAGACTAGATGGGCAGACGCAGGGGATTCTGGGTACTGGTTACCCTGATGTGTTCAGTTTCTTAAATTTAATCGAGCTACGTGGTTACCATATGTGCACTTTTCTGTATGTATATTATACTTCAATGAATGGGTTTTTTTAAGGGTACAGTGTTACAGAAATGGAAACTGCCTTTTTGTCAAAAAAAAAAAAAAAAGGCTTGGAGCTGGGAACAGATTGCTGATGGAGAAAAGCCCGATTTTAGGACATTAGAGAAGAGTCTGCAGCCCCAAGTTGTGGCCTGAACACCTGGTAGCGCACAAATCCCTTTCTCAAACGGCCACATCCCGTGGTGCAGCGCCCAGGGCAAGCTAAGATGCTGGAAGACACAGGCTGCGACCCCGCAACGACTAGGAGGGCTGGCCCAGCCTTCCCCACACACTACCCTCCAAAGCAGACTGTCAGGTCTGTTAGGGCTGTGTTTATGTCACCCAGCAACCCTGGAGAATCACTGCTTCCCCACTTTCAGTCCACGTGGTTCTGCTGGGCTGACCCCAGCCAGCAGCTCCAGTCTGGCTCAAAGCTGTGCTAAGACTGTCAGAGCCAATCCAGAGGCATTTAAGGGAATGACTGAGGTTTTGGGAAGGACCCTGAGCTGGCAGGATAGACGCCTGAAGCTGCTGTGGGCCCCTTCTTCGCCCACCCTCCTTACCCTCCCATGGGGAGAAGCCTGCCAAGAATGAAGCAGAAAGAGGGAGTCGAAGTGGGAAGCAGAAAGGAGAAACAGACTCAACTTCTCAAGATCATTTTGGAGCATCCAGACATAGATGTCCCCGGAGGTTATATGCTGAACTGACGACCTAAGTCTATGAATTTCCTTTTGCTTAGGACCGCTAGAGTCACATTTGTCACTTCGGTCACTTATAACAAATGTGCCCTATCACCACACTCTGGAAGCCTCTGTGCAGCTCAGAGACCGAAATGGGCATAATAATTCCCCAGGCCAACTGTAGTCAGGAGCCTCCCTCAGAGTTCAGAGCAGCTGTCCCTCTGCAAAGCACTTGAACATTCATCGCTCCATTTGATCATCACAGAAATACCGAGGGAGAGGGGGCTGGAGGACCGTTCCTGCTTTCTTTTTTCTTATCTTTCTCTTTTTTTTTTTTTTTTGAGACAGGATCTCGCTCTGTTGCCCTGACAGAGTGTAGTGGAGTGCAGTGGCGTGATCTTAGCTCACTACAGCCTGAAACTCCTAGGCTCAAGTGATCTGTTCCACCTCAGCCTCCTGAGGAGCTGGGACTACCGAGGCATGCCACCAAACCCAGCTAATTTTTGTGTTCTGGGTTTTTTGGGGTTTTTGTTTTGTTTTGTTTTTTTTGAGACAGAGTATCGCTCTTGTTGCCCTGGCTGGAGTGCAATGGCCAATCTCTGCTCACTGCAACCTCTGCCTCCAGGGTTCAGGCAATTCTCCTGCCTCAGCTCCCCAAGTAGCTGGGATTACAGGCGCCTGCCACCATGCCCGGCTGATTTTTTTGTATTTTTAGTAAAGACAGGGTTTCACCATGTTGGCCAGGCTGGTCTCAAACTCCTGACCTCAGGTGATCCACCTGCCTCAGCCTCCGAAAGTGCTGGGATTACAAGCGTGAGCCACTGCGCCTGGCCGTTTTTGTGTTTTTTGTAGAGACGAGGTTTTGCCATGCTTCCCAGGCTGGTCTTGAACTCCTGGCTTCAATCGATCCTCCTACCTTAGCCTCCCAAAGTGCTGGAACTACAGGTGTGAGCCACCTCACCCAGCCTGCATATCTTTAACATGCTTTTGGGTCAATTATTCTGGCTGGATCATCTGACACATCTGACACACTGGCCGGCTGCTTTCATCCTCCACACGGACACCAGAGTTGGCTTCTATAAAACTTCAAGCAAATGACCTCACTGCACAGCCACTAGCATGGCTATGGTCAAAGAGACAGACAATAACAAGTGTTAACAAGGATGGAGGGAAACCAGAACCCTTACACACTACTTATGGGAGTGTAAAATGACACAGCTGCTTTGGTAAACAGTCTGGCAGTTCCTCAGTAAGTTAAACACAGTTACCACATGATCCAGCAATTCCACTTCTAAAGATATACCAAAGATAAGTGAAGATGCATGTTCAACAAAAACCTGTATGTGAATATTTTTAGCAACATAACAGCCAAAAAGTAGAAACAACCAAAATGTCCATCAACAAATGTGGTCCAAAAACATTTGTTTTTGGATAAACAAAATGCAGTCTATCCATACAATGGAATAGTATTCAGCCAAGAAAGAGAGTGAAGTACTGCCTCATGCTGCAACATGGATTGCCTTGAGAACATGACACCAAGTGAAAGGAGCCAGACACAAAGGATCGTGTGTTCTATGATTCCACTTGAATGAAATGTCCAGAATCAGCAACTTCATAGAGACACAAGGCAGATTAGCAGTCATGCTAATCTAACAGCGATGGGGGAATTGATACAGGGTTTCTTTTGGGGGTGATAGAAATATTCTGGAATTTAGTGGGGATGGTTATACAGCATCGTGAATATATTAAAACCAATGACTTGTGCCTTTTCTTTTTTTGGGGAAAGAGTCTCACTCTGTCACCCAGGCTGGAGTGCAGTGGTGCAATCTCAGCTCACTGCAACCTCTGCCTCCCAGGTTCAAGTGATTCTCCTGCCTCAGCCTCCCGAGTAGCTGGGATTATAGGAATGTGCCACCACACCTGGTGAATTTTTGTATTTTTAGCAGAGATGGCGTTTCACCATGTTGGCCAGGCTGGTCTTGACTTGAGGTCAGGACCTCAAGTGATCTGCCCGCCTCGACTTCCCAAAGCGCTGGGATTATAGGCGTGAGCCACCGCGCCCAACCAACTTCTACATTTTAAAATGGTTAAGTGGCAACTTTTATAGTATGTGAATATTATCTCAATTTTTTTTTTTTGAGACAGTGTCTCACTGTGTCGCCTGGGCTGGAGTGCAGTGGCGTGATCTTAGCTCACTACAACCTCTGCCTCCCGGGTTCAAGTGATTCTCCTGCCTCAGCCTCCCGAGTAGCTGGGATTACAGCCGCCCGCCACTACACCCAGCTAATTTTTTGTATTTTTAGTGGAGACGGAGTTTCACCATGTTGGCCAGGCTGGTCTTAAACTCCTGACCTTGTGATTCACCCGCATCGGCCTCCAAAAGTGCTGGGATTACAGGCATGAGCCACGGTGCCCGGCCACTCATCTCAATTTTTTAAATGTGGCCAGGTGCATGGTTCAAGACCAGCCTGGGCAATGTAGTAGCAAGACCCCATCTCTACAAAAATAAGTAAATAACTAACTGGGTGTGGTGGTACATGCCTGTGGTCCCAGCTATTTTCGAGGCTAAGGTGGGAGGATCGCTTAGGCCCAGGAGTTGCAGGCTGTGGTGAGTCATAATCGTGCCACTGCACTCTAGCTTGGACAGAAGCACGAGACTGGTCTCTAAAACATATAAATAAAATTAAATAAAAATGTTTCAAACCCATCCCAAGAAAATAATCAGATCACAGAGATACTCCCTTCAACCCACTTAAAAGCTCCCCAGTGGCTTCAACACACTAGAAGTCAAACCCAAATTCCCTACAGGAACCTGGGAGGCCCTCACATCCCAGCTCCGTGGTCTCTGCCACCTCTTCTGCCGCTTTCTCCCTCACTCACTCAGTTCTGCACTCCAAGTTTATCCCCCCACTTCCCTTGCGCCCTTGCTCTTCCCTCAGCCTAGAATGTCTTTTCCCACAGCTGATTCTCATCAGTCATGTCTCTGTTCAAATGTCCCCCTTCATCTCAGAGGCCCTCCCTGACCACCCTGTCTAAAATGAAGACCCACCATGTGCCATGCCATTATTCTGTTTATTTTTACATAGCCCTGTCACCATCAGAAAAGACATTTCATTTTATCATTAATATTTATTTTAGAGATAGGGTCTTGCTCTATTGCCCAGGCTGGAGTGAAGTGATGCAATCATGGCCTGCAGGCACGAACTCGTGGGCTCAAGTGATCATCCCGTCACAGCCTCCCAAGTAGCTACAACTACAGGCACACACCACCACACCTGGTTAAATTTTTTTTTTTTTTGGAGATGGAGTCTCGCTCCGTTGCCCAGGCTGGAGTGCAGTGGCACGATCTCGGCTCACCACAACCTCCGCCTCCTGGGTTCAAGCTATTCTCCTGCCTCAGCCTCCCAAGTAGCTGGGACTACAGGTGCCTGCCACCACGCCTGGCTAATTTTTGTATTTTTAGTAGAGACAGGGTTTCACCATGTTGGCCAGCTGGTCTCGAAATCTTGACCTTGTGATCCTCCCGCCTCAGCCTCCCAAAGTGCTGGGATTACAGGTGTGAGCCACCGCGCCTGGCCTACTTTTTTTTTTTTTGAGACAGGGTATCACTCTGTTACCTAGGCTGGAGTGCAGTGGCACGATCTCAGCTTGCTGCAGCCTCCACCTCCTGGACTGAAGTGATCCTCTCACTTCAGCCTCCAGAGTAGCTGGGACTACAGGTATGCACCACCATGCCCAGCTAATTTTTTGTAGAGACAGGGTTTCACCATGTTGCCCAGTCTGGTGTCAAATTCTTGGGCTCAAGCGATCTGCCTGTCTTGGCCTTCCAAAGTGCTGGGATTACAGGAGTGAGCCACCACCCTCGGCCTACTGTTTACTGTTTACTTCTTTTTTTTTTTTTTTTAAGACAGAGTCTCGCTCTGTCGCCCAGGCTGGAGTGCAGTGGTGCCATCTCTGCTCACTGCAAGCTCCGCCGCCTCCCAGGTTCACGCCATTCTCCTGCCTCAGACTCCCGAGTAGCTGGGACCACAGGCGCCCGCCACCACGCCGGGCTAAATTTTTGTATTTTCAGTAGAGACGGGGTTTCACTGTGTTAGCCAGGATGGTCTCGATCTCCTGACCTCATGATCCACCTGCCTCGGCCTCCCAAAGTGCTGGGATTACAGGTGTGAGCCACCGCACCCGGCCACTGTTTACTTCTTAACTGCCTCTCGTACCCACCAAGAGGGCAGGGAACTTATCCATGTGTTTGCAGCTCTGACCTTACCCACCAAGTAGCTAAAAAGTGTTTTTCTGGAAAGAATAGATTGATTGAACAACTGCATGTAAGATCTGAAATGCCACCTACTAACTGGCCGAGTCTCCAGAGTACTAAGTCATCAGCCACCTGCAGGTGCTCAGGGAGCTCATGTGCATTTGCTGAGCTCGCAGTTCCAAGCCCTGCCCCAGGCCTGTCTAGAACCCCAACGAAGCAGGAGGAACAGCCCCTCCCCTTGAAAGCCTGAAAGTCTATGACGGATCATAAAGCACCCAGTGTTTACCCGGCAACCCACAAACAAATGCAGAGGAGAGCTCTCAGATTGCATCGCTGACACCCAGGCTGGAGGCAGCGTCCAAACGGGCCTCATAAAACTGTACCGGCAAATGCCCTCTGATACGGCTTCTTATGACTTTGCAACCCTACCTGTTCTCCAGAATGAAACGGTTGCAGCTCACACCTGCTCCTGCCTCCTCCTGTGGGGACTTTGTTTTCAGAGGCAGTTAAAAGTCTAAATGGGCAGGTGGTGACCACCTCTTTCCTCTTCCCTACTCCAGCATGTCTGAGGCACACACACGGCAAGCAACTTACCCACTAGGAGTTTGACGTCTCGGACTGTGAAATCAGGGTCAGGCATCCTGGGGAAAGAGGAGCACAGACCTTTGGTGAGAGGCCAGAAACAACAGAGCTAGACTCTACCCTGGGCCCGGGGGGAAGCCATTTTTCCAAGAGTGGTCCTTTCCCCTCAGTTTGGGAACTCAAAATGAGAACATCCAGAGGGAGAGTAGACCAGCTGATGCCTCCAGGAAGGGTCACCCCAGAACCACTGAGGCCCTTCCCTACCCCAAAAGGCAACTCAAACGTGAACCTCAGCAGAGGGTGGGACATCCACCATCCACCCCATTTTTCCAGGGAAGCTGGAAGTGTGGGGTCAAAGGTAAGGGCCAGAGCTAGACATTCAAATGCCTGCTTTCTTTTAGGGTGGATAGCCCTCTCTATGTCTCTTTCTATCCTCTAGAAAATACTCTCCATAAGGAGTTTTATGCAAAGTGGGACGGACACCTTTAAGTTCAGAGGGAAAAAAAGACACGCATTGTACTAGTTCCAGGGATGTGGTAATATGGGCTACAATTCACTCTTAATTAACAATGATGCCCAAGGTTTAAATCCTACTCATAGGAATGGACTCTTGAGCAAGTCTGGGAGCAGATGCTGGAGAGAGGCTGCCTGGGACGACACCCCAAGCCTCCTACCCTACCCCTGCCCAAGGGGCACAAACCTGTTCTTCCAGCCTGCCTCCCAGACCTCTCCCCCCACCTGGAGCTCTGACAGATCTCAGTGAATGAAAGCAGACATAGTGGAGGGGCAGGCTGCAGGGCAGGCAAAGAAAGGGGAGACATTGGCACCCCAGGAAACACACGTAGTGGGAATCTGCATAAGAAACAGGTATCTAGGTGCCCTGGGTCTGGGCTTAGAGGCTGGCTAGTCTCTTTGCAGCTCAGGCTCTGCCTCAGTCTCCTGATCTGGAGCAAGGGGAAGGAGGAGAGGTACAATTCTCTGTAGGAGGCCACTGAGTGTAACTGGGGTGGGTCAGGGAAAAAAGTCAACACTGCTTAATTACCCTATGTCCTCTCTCTGCCCAAAGTCCCTGCAAAAGACCAGTCTTTGGAGAGTGTTTCCCCTTTGTCAGGCCTTGAACAAGGAGATGCTGTTCCCAGATCATGAAAAAAGATCCTTCTCAGTGATGAGAGGTGGGAAGAGGGTGGAAGAAATCCATCCCAAGCTATAAAGTATGTTAGGGAGGAAGACGGGGGAAGGAGCGATTAGTTTCAGCAACTTACTTAATTCCCAGTCCATCCTTTTCTCGAAATATCAGGGGAACCCTGAGAGCTTCTCTCTGTACGTACTCATAGTTGAAATCTGTTTGGATATTTGAATTAAAACAAGTTGGTTAAGTCACGAAGGAGCAAATGAACCGGGATCTGTTGGTTAGGGGAAGAAAACTGATGGACGAAGGGGCAGGGGGTCCAGGAGATGCAGGCACCAGCTGTACAGCAAAAGCTCCTTGGAAAATGATCGGGAAATGGATTAGGCAAAGCCCAAGAGAAGCCATGCCAACGATCAGCTCCTCTGCCTACTCAGTCAGTCATTCTCAGCATGCCCCACGGGTCCAAACTTGTCAATGAACAGCCCAAGGCCAGCGAGGGTTGGGGAGGAAGACTCAAAAGAGCCCCGCACAAAAAGAGCCCCAGCCATTGCTGAGAAAGAGGGATAGACAGAGACACACATCCCAAGCCGCGCTCAGAAAGTAAAGGGAATGCAAAATTGAAGAATGCCACCTGGGAGGATCTGAAGGCCCAGAGAGGAGGCTGGGAGGAGGGCCCTCATTGTAGCTGAGCATCAGTGAAAATCTTATTGTAATATCCTGCATAGTGAAGGGGAGGGGGGAAAAGCCGGTTTCCCTGGAAACTGTGTATTTGGTGCCAAAATAACTAGGGAACTGGGCACAGCTTTGTTGTCTTAAGAGTGAAATTCTGCTGTAGCCATCACAGTCCTTGCTTCAGCTGGATAACCGGGAGGGAGGCTCCCCAGGGGAAGGCTGTGTAAAGGGGGCATAGCAAGACCCAAGGAAAATTCACAGGCTCGCTCTCTGTCTAGGGTTTTTCTAGTACAGTCCCCAAATCCTTACCCAAAGTCCTGGAGGATGAAGGAGGCCTCTAATTTCTTTCCTTCCCCAATTCTGAAACCAGTGAATCTGACCCAACCATACACCCCTGAATATGAAGGTAATGGGGCTTGAGATAAATTCTCATGTCCCCCAAATCCTCAGGTAACTAAAGGAATCCGCAAGGTAAGAAGGCCTCTCCGACCATCAGAAGAGAGACAGAAGAGGCCTCAGGCCACTGAAGCTGCTAGCCCAGGGAAACAGTTCACAGGGCAGCCTTGGGGGAGGAGGAGGCCAAGACAACTCCCCTTCGAAGAGAGACAGAGAACAAAACCCAAAGCCGGGGAAAGCCCTGACCTCAGCAGCTCAGATCCCCAGGGGCTCACAGTGAATGGGGATTCCTAAGGATTTAAAGGAAGAGAAGTTTAAGAAGCTTCTATTTTGAATCCAGGCTAAGGGCTCCTGTTTCTAAGCTCCTCCCTCAAGTTTTGGGGCCAGATCTGAATTAAAGAGCAAAGCCCTGGGCCCTCCCCTTTGAAAGAAGCCGGGACAGCGGATCTAAGGATACACTTTAGCTCTCCCTGGCTGGAATACCGGCCCTCTAGACCCACCCACCCTAGGCACCCCATCCCCCAGGGTCAGCTTCAACTTCCTCAAATCAGCCTGAGAAAAAGCTCTGAAATCCTGGGCTGAGAATTCCTCCCAAATGACTAGGAAGAGTTTGCATATTGTTTGCACATAGGATCCGCCAAACGACTCAACTCAGTAAAAATGGGGGAAGAAAGGAGAGGAATTAAAATTCCACTTATGCAGAGAACATTTAAATCAGCTGGGACTAGCACCCTGCTCTAGGACCGGGCAGGCTGGGAGAAATTTCTTCTTCCCTCCCCCAACAAATACCCCTCACCACCGGAGCCCAGCGCCCCAGGAGGCTATGGGCACAAAAGAGAAATCGCAAAACGGCAAAGCTGGGAGTCTCTTCTCAGGGCTAACCCCACAGCCACAGCCACTCAACCAGAACCTGGAGGAGGGAAGGAGGCACTCCAGGTTATCAGCTCACTGAGGGATGGAAAGGTTTTCCAAGGGGCCTCGGGGGGAACAAAATAGAAACTTTGTAACTTAAAGGAAATTGAAATATCTGAAAGGGAAAAAGGAGTGAAGGGCCCGGGAAGGCTAGGTAGGGCATGTTCAAAACCCCAATCCACAGGCAATGCTAGGTTCCTCAACAAGCAGCTACACTGGCTGCAGGCTGGGAAGGCCAGGGCTCTGGAGGCCTCAGACGTAACCCAGGGCGTCACCTTAACATCTGGAGGGTGACCCCCACCACCCTCCTAGTAGTAGAGCCAGGGAGAAACCCAGGCCGTGAAGGTCTCCAAAACCCGGGAGGCGTCCCCAAATTCCGCTCTAAATTGGGTGGGCCCACAAGGAACAGAGCTCTCCAAGTCTCAGGCCTGGGAGGAGACCATTTCCTCACTTCAAACTGCCAGGAGACAGGGATCTCCCCCAGAAGCCTGAAGGGAAGTGAACCCCTTTACCCCAACTCCTGGCTTCAACCTGTCAACCCTGTAGCGCTAGACAGCTCGGGCCCAGGTAGGGGTTCAGGTCAACAGCTTCAGGGCGCATGGGGTCCCTGATCCAATCTGGCAGAGCCCATGGGGGAATGCGGCTCTGCGGACCCCAGGCCTAAGGGGGCATCGTCCCAAACACCCGACGCGCCCCCATCACCAGTTCCTCACTGGCAGGCCCCGAGCGGGAACGGGATTGGGAAGGCTTCAGGCCTGGGGGGCCTCACCCCGATGCCCCAGGGGCGCCCCGAACCCAGTTCCAGCCAGGCGGCGGCACCTCAGGCAGCGCAGGGAGCGCGACCGGCTCGGGGAGGGGGAGGACGCGGCGCTCCCGCCCTCCCTCGGTCCGCCTGTCCATCCCCAGGTCCCTCTGTCCGCCGGCCCCCTGGCTCTGCCCACCCTGGGGCTGGTGGTGGGCGCGGGCCGGGCCTAGGCCCATGCCCGGCCCCCCTTACTGCCTGTCCTCCTCCCTCACCACCCCACCCCACCCCCCCAGTGCTCGGCCTCGTTTCGTCACCGGATCCCCTGGAATGGGGGACGCGGGCGCGAAATACGAACCCAGCCACCGGCAGCTCCCTCCCCACGTGCGCTCGGCCCGCAGCGCAGAGGGCGGCCCGGGGAGGGGGCGCCTCACCTTTGCCCTCCATGGCGTGCACGAAGTCCCCCTGGTACAGCTGGCTGCGAAGCTTCTCCTCCAGGCTGAAGCCGCGGACGCTGACGATCTCCTCCACGTCCGACAAGTCCTCGTTCTCGTCGTATCGCTGGCGGTCAATCGGGCGCTGCGAGGACCCAAACCAGAGAGCCCGGGACATTATTGTGGGGGCTGGAGGTCGCCTCTCAACCTGGGCCCAGCACTAACAGGTGCAGCAGCCGAGCGCCCCCTGCACCCCACCATTGCAACCCAAGCAACTTTGCGCAATTGCCAAAGATGCTGAAAAGCAGGACAAGGAGAGGGGCCCGCACCCCGAGGGTCCAGCTGCGCTCTACACGGGGTACTCCCCTCTGGTGTCTTCGGAAGCCACTGAAAGGACATCTGGGGGCCCTCCCCTGCCCCCCGCCCCCGAAATGTGTTGGGCTTTGCCCACTCGGCCGGGAGCCTGGTTATGTAACCCGCGAAGGGGGCTCCGGACACGGGCTGGCGGGGCAAATGTAGGCCCCAGGAGGAGCCGCTGCGGCGCCCGGCTCGGCGGTAACAGCAGCCCCAGCGGCCGCGGCGGCAGAGCCGGGAAGCCGGAACCGGGGGCCGGCGGCATTTCTAAAGCTGGAGCCGCCCCCGAGCTACCGGGGAAGCTGGAAAGCTGAAATGGAAGGGCTGAGACCCCAGCCGCCCCCGCCGCCCGCCCGCCAGTGCAAGAAGAGGAGGTGGGGGGAGGAGGATCGGGGCTTGGAAGGGGGAGAGGCAGACGGCCCGCCACAAAGCTCGGATCGGAGACCCCAAAACGCACCAGCAGCTGCCTCATCTCCCCACAAGCGCGCGCGCACACTCACTTCCTAAGGAGACTCCCCCACCACTCCCCGCATCCCCCTGCCTCCTCCCTCCACCGCCCAGCGCCCGGCCCCGCAGCCCCCCAGATTCCGGGCGAACCCCGAGCCCGCTCAGCCCCCCTCCACGCCTTTCCCCGACACCACCTCCCCACTTAAGTGTCTGAGACTCTAAGCCTCACAAGGGGCTGGAGGAGTAAGCAGCTTGCTTCCTTTTGCATGCAATTTATTATATTTTTTTCCCGGTCCTCTTGCAAAATACAGAAAAGGAAAGAAAAGGCAGCGAGAAACAACCAAAAAAAAAAAAGATCTATCAAATGCCAGATACAGATTTGGAAAAAAAAAAAAAAAGCTACACACCAATCTTCTTCCAGAGTCTTTCTCTGCCTCCATTTTTTTAGGAGAGTTCACCAATTAATTGTCAACACTCCTGCCCCCTGCATTTTGGCCGAGGGGGGAAGGAGGAAAGACCAAAGAAAACAAACCAAAAAATAAATAAATAAAGCAAGCCAGAGCCGAGATCTACAAAGTTTTGCACCAACACTTAGGCAGATCCGTTTGCAAAGTCCTAGGAAACCATTTTCAGCAGTTGTGGGGGGGGGGAGGCGTCGACGTCATAATCCCCGGAACGTAAACATTGTTGCCGATCGCGCTCGGAGCCCGCTGCCGGGCTAGTTGGGGGTGCTCTCGGCCCGGGCTTGGGGGGGTGGGGGCGGCGGCCCGAGGAGGTGTGGGGCGGGGAGGGAGCCCGGGAGGCATCGGGCGCCGTTAGCGCCGTGGCATCGCTGTTTTGTTGTTGGGTCACGAGTGCGCCTCTGCACGCAGGCGCCGCCGCCGCCCGGGAGTTGTGTGCAGAGCTGACTTTTGGAGGGCCGAGTTGCAGGCGGCGGGCGCATCCCGGAGATGGCGGGGCAGGGAGGGAGGGAAGGAGGAGGGGGCGGGGAGGGAGGTGCAGATTTGCACGGCTGGCCTCAGCGGGAGGCGCGGAAATGCAAGCCGAGCATGCTGGCGTGAAAGCCCCCGGGGCCTGGCACCCCCAAAAACGACCCCCCACCTCCGTTCCTGCCCTCATTGCCCAGAGCTACCCCTCTTCCTCTTGTTTCATCCACCCCTCCCCCAACATTACCTGTGTGGCCGACTCAAATTCAAAGCATTTTGTATATATAATTTTCTTTTTTTGCTTTTTTGCTGCATGTCTTTTTCGTGGGGGGTGATCCTCTGCAGATCCCCCCATTTGCGGACTTGCCATGTGGAGGAGGCATTTGGGGGGCTCAGAAGGAAATTAGCTCGGCTCCATACCTATAAGGACTGCCTAACTTTTAAACTCCCGGCACTCAAAGATGTGGACACACACACGTACAGGAAATACAGCCAGACCAGAGCCTTTGCAGTCCACAGCTGACCGGAAGACGTTGCCTTTCATTCATTCATTCTGCCCGCCTCTGTGGACTCCTTTACTAGGCGACCAGCCCTGAAACAGAAGTTGGACATTTTTTAAAGGTTCTTGCGCTCGGCAAGGGGAGCAGATAGATGCTCAGGAGCGAAAGACGAAGAGAATTGGATCTGGCGCCTCCTAACGCAGCCCGCACAGGAGCGAAGGGTAAGCCCTTGTTGGTCGTTTATAGAAGAAAAGTCGGTGGAAAGGTGCATGGTGCTCTGGGATGGGTGGCGGGAACTCTGGTGCCCCTTGATGAATCCTATAGGGCTTCTTAGCGGAGGTATCGGCACCCTCCGTACATACATGGGTGTCATTAGGTCCCTGTCCACTTACTAGTGTTTTTGACTACCCCAGTACTGGTCCTGGGTTGTCTTGTCCTCCCATCATGAGCAACAGTCAGGTCGACTTGGCTTGAGAAAAGCTGGCCCTAAACATTCCTCCAGCCCCAGCTGCGGCGCCCTGCTAGGCCTGATCTTGGGGGTAAAGATGCTGATAAAATGACATGGCAAGAGGGAGACGATAAAGGGACATTGTAGATAGCAGGCTTTGAGCCTGACATTTCCGCCATAACCCTGTGGGATACTTGGAGCAGGTCATTTTGCAGATGGGGAAACTGAAGCTCAGAGAAATTGTGAATCTGAATGATTGCTGTGCTCCCATATGGTCCCCAGGCTATCAGACAGACCTGTGGGAAGGACGTGGCTTCCCACGGGAGATAGGATGTCACTATTAGCATCGTATTGGCCGTCCTAAGAGACAGCTTCCCCCTCACTCACCTTAGAAGTTTCCTGTCCTATCTGACTGTAGTCTTTCCCACCTACCCCCAAAGGCTACTCTTTGAAGTTTGTTTTCATTCATGTTCACTAGCTGTAAAAATCTTTTAAGCAGGGATGAGGCTGGGAAACATCAAAATTTGTTTCCAAACTGAAATCGCCCACATTGGCTGCTGCGTGCAATCAGTAGCCCTTCGTGTGAGTGCTGCCGGTTCTGCCTTCAGTCCGTCCAGAACCATGGACCATTTTATTTGTTCCTGTCTTTCTCACAAGAACTCTTTAAGGGAAATCGTCTTGTTCGTTCCTATTTTGCAAAGGAGGAAATTAGGACTAAGAAAAGCAAAGCCACTCACCCAGGATCACATAGCGCGTATGTGCCGCTGCCAGGGCTCACACTGCAGCCTGGCTTGGCCATCACGTGCTCTTTTTTTTTTTTTTAGTAACTTACCAGCCTCACTATTGCCCCATAATGAAATAAACATGTTCAAAGGAGGCTGCATGGGCTGGAGAGTGATGCAAAGTGAATTAAGTGAAATAAAGCAAAAAATATGTAATAGAATTCTTGATCTAATTAATTCTTTTTTCTCCCTGAGGCCCTTCTTTCTCTCCAAGTGGCCTCATGGTGGCCCCAAAAGCTGGCATCAGAAAAAGGTCCAGTGGCAGCCACCTTAGTGTAAAAACAGTTAAGTCCTTCTATCACCTCCTTGAGGAGTTCCCGGCCTGTCAGAGTGGGAAGGGGCTGGGTAGTCACCTAATTTAATCCCCTCCCTTTACAAACCTCGAGGAAACCGCAAACACGAGAAAAGAATGGGCCAGCCGGGGGTTTGTTCCCCTTGGCCTCCCCCAGAATGCCTGCCCTGCTGCCGGGTCCTAAGTGGCCACTCAATAAATGTTGGGCCCTTGATGAATCACCTTCCCCCTCGATATTTGCATTTTCTCTTTATCAGTAATTGGCAGATGAAAGGCTTTGTCCTCCAGTTGAAAGAATTCCAAGCATTTGCTCAAAGTGGGGGAGGAGGTTATTTTGGACCAAAGGGGGAAGGGCCAAGACCCTGGAGCTCCCAGTGTTGGCTAATTGTCCCAGAGAAGTGGAGAGTAGGTGAGGAAAGAGAGAAGGTGAAGGTGCTTATCCCAGAGATGTACTTTTTCTTGCAGGAAAACACCAGGCCAGTTGTATTGGAAACACAATAATAATGATTTCCTGGACCCTCCTGCCCGATCTTACAAAAGGTCCGGTCAAATCCTGCCTGAGTTACCCCCATTCATTCTTCATTCATCGAAGGTTGATTGAGCAACTCTGTGCCCAAAGACAGAGAGGCTAGAGAAAAGAAGATGCAGCGTGGGGCATGCAGATTGGGCATACTCAAGGCTGGGTAGGACGATGGACCTGCAGCTTCCCAAGGAAAGGGTGGACACTGGATGTAGCTCTCAGAAACCAGAATCTTGATAAGAAATTGAAGTTGTTCTCATATTCATATATGATTATCATAGCTCCTGATTTTTTTTTTTTTTTTTGAGAGAGGGTCTTGCTCTGTTGCCCAGGCTGGAGTGCAGTGACACAATCTCAGCTCACTGCAACCTCCAGGAGTACACCACCATGCCCAGCTAATTTTTGTATTTTTGGTAGAGACAGGGTTTCGCCGTGTTGCCCAGGCTGGTCTCCAACTCCTAGGCTCAAGTGTTCCTCCCGCCTCGGCCTCCCAAAGTGCTGATTTTACAGCCATGAGCCACCACACCTGGCCCTGTTTTGTTTTAATTTAAGGATATCTAATCATTCCACATCAGCATATATAGTTTCCTTATTCTTTTTAATGATTTCATAGCATTTCATTGGGCAGATAAATGGTGCAAGAATGATTTAATTAGTTCCCTAACTTTTAGATGGTTTTCAATCTTTTTCTATTGCAAACAGAGCTATAAGGGATTGCAGCTTTGTGCTTGAGTCTGTCAGTAGAATATATATCTGAAAGCGATCATCCATGTCTCAGGATTCCTACCCTATCATCAATTATTTGTCCTTGAGAAGTTTATTTGTAAGATCTGAGCAGGTGGGACAACCTCATATCCAACTGGTATCCCCAGGAGTCTATGCAGTGCCATGCCCTTGGCAGGCACTCAGAGAGAGTGGTTTAAGGGCTAACACTGCAAGCATTCACACTCTAACCAGATGGCCTCTTCTAGGAAACCTTTGCTGATATCCTTGGCCCCCTTTCCCCATGGACCCTTCATTCATTCCACAAATGTTTGTGGAAGGTTGATTAGGGGGACCCTGTGTCAAATCAGCCTCTTAGGTATGTATAGTCTGGTAGGTGAGTTAAAACAAATTCTGGAAAGCACTCTAAGGCTGTGCTGTCTGGTGGGATACACTAGCTCCCTACAGCTACTTAAATTTAATTAAAATAAGACGTAAAATTCAGCTCCTTAACCCAGTACCTACATTTGAAGGGGCTAGAAGGGACAGCACTGAATGGTGCAGACACAGAATATCCCTATCATTGCCGGGCGCGGTGGGTCACGCCTGTAATCCCAGCACTTTGGGAGGCTGAGGCAGGTGGATCACCTAAGGTCAGGAGTTCAAGACCAGCCTGGCCAACATGATGAAACCCCCGTCTCTATTAAAAATACAAAAATTAGACAAGTGTGGTGGTGCACACCTGTAATCCCAGCAACTCAGGAGGCTGAGGCAGGAGAATTGCTTGAACCCAGGAGGCAGAGGTTGCAATGAGCTGAGATTGCACCACTGCACTCAAGCCTGGGCGACAGAGGGGGATTCTGTCTCAAAAAAAAAGAATATCTTGAATATCTCTATCATCTTCTATGGGACAGCCCTGAAGGGAGGCTTAGCATAGTGGGCAACCCTGTGGGCTCCCCTGTGGGCTCTGGATTCCTATAAGCTCTGAGTTTGAATCCTATCGTTATTTCCTAGCTATAAAATTTGGCCAAGCAAGTTAACCTGTCTTTGAGCCTCAGCCATAAAGGTGGGGAATTACAGCCCCTCATGGAGATTTGGCAAGGATTCAAAGGTACTGCAAATGTGAGCGGCTTTGCACAAAGTCCCAGTAATATTATCAAAAATTGGGAGTGAAGCCAGGCGCAGTGGCTCATGCCTATAATCCCAGCACTTTGGGAGGCCAAGGCGGACAGATCACCTGAGCTCAGGTGTTCAAGACCAGCTTGGGCAACATGATAAAACCCCGTCTCTACTAAAAATACAAAAATTAGCTGGCCGTGGTGGTGTGTGCCTGTAGTCCCAGCTACCCAGGAGGCAGAGGTTGCAGTGAGCCAAGATCATGTCACTGCACTCCAGCCTGGGTGACATCCCAAGACTCCATCACCAAACCAAAACGAAACAAAACAAGATGCAGAATACTAATAATACTAAGTTGTGCTGACCATGTAAGTAAACCAAAAGGGATATAGCTGTATCTGCATGCTTTTTTGTTTTTTTTTTTTTTTTTTGAGACAGAGTCTTGCTATAACACCCAGGCTGGGGTACAATGGCACAATCTCGGCTCACTGCAACCTCTGCCTCCTGGGTTCAAGCAATTCTCCTGCCTCAGCCTCCCAAGTAGCTGGGACTACAAGTGCGTACCACCACGCCCGGCTGATTTTTGTGTTTTTAGTAGAGACGGTTTCACCATACTGGCCAGGCGGGTCTCAAGCTCCTGACCTCAGGTGATCCGCCCATCTCTGCCTCCCAGACTGCTGGGACTACAGGCATGAGCCACCGTGCCCGACCCATACATTGTTTAGTATGCGCAGAATTTCCTTTGGAAAGATCAAAAAGTGAGAAAAAGAACTGGGAAGAGAGAAGAAAGCCTATTTTTTGGTAAAGTGATATTTTTACCACATATGTGCATGAACAGTGCCTGATTTTAAACTTATTGACTTAATCTCATTTTAGATGCTGTAGTACCTCTTGAATTTTGTACCGCACAGATGTATTACCTACTCAAAAATAATTCCATTTATTCTTTTTTTAAGTCTGTAAGATTCAAAATCAGGCAAACCTAAACCAAAACTAAATTTTTTTTTTTTTTTTTTTTTGAGACAGAGTCTTGCTCTATCACCCAGGCTCTGGTGTGCAGTGGTGCGATCACAGCTCACTGTAGCCTCCACCTCTCGCACTCAGGCAATGCTCCCACCTCAAGACTCCCGAGTAGCTGGGACTTGTAGGCACGCAAGACCAGGCCCAGCTAATTTAGGTATTTTTTGTAGGAACACTGTTTTGCCATGTTACCCAGGCTGTTCTCAAACTCCTGAGCTCAAGTGATCCACCCCTCAGCCTCCCAAAGTGGGGGATTACAGGCTAAATATTCTTTAGATACAGATACATAAGTCGCAAAACAGGAATAAAAGCAAGGAATGATTAACACAAAATGCTGCAAAAGACCATTCAGGAAAGGAATGTGAACAGAGATACTAGTGACTTTCTGTTTCTTAATCCACCTGCTGGGCATCTGAGACTGTTCCTTAAAGTATAGTTAAATATTTTTCAGATTCTATTGTATTTATGAAATATTCCACAATTTTTTCTTTTTCTCTTTTTTCTTTTTTTTTTTTTTGAGACGGAGTCTCGCTCTGTTGCCCAGGCTGGAGTGCAGTGGCATGATCTCAGCTCACTGCAACCTCTGCCTCCTGGGTTCAAGCGATTCTCCTGCCTCAGCCTGCTGATTAGCTGGGATTACAGGCAAATGCCGCCACACCCAGCTAATTTTTGTATTTTTTGTAGAGACGGGGTTTTGCCATGTTGGCCAGGCTGGTCTCGAACTTCTGAGCTCAGATGATCTGCCCGCCTAAGCCTCCCAAAGTGCTGGGATTACAGGCGTGAGGCACTGCGCCCAGCCTTATTTTCTTCTATTATTGTATCACAGAAATATACACACCAGCCAGGTGCTGTGGCTCACGCCTGTAATCCCACCACTTTAGAAGGCCAAGGTGGGCAGATCATTTGAGGTCAGGAGTTGGAGACCAGCCTGGCCAACATGGTGAAACCCTGTCTCTACTAAAAATACAAAAATTAGCCGGGCGTGGCGACACGAGCCTGTAATCCACCTACTCGGGAGGCTGAGGCCGGAGAATTGCTTAAACCCGGGAGGCAGAGATTGCAGTGAGCCGAAATCATGCCACTGCACTCCAGCATGGGTGACTGAGCAAGTCTCCATCTCAAAAAAAAAAAGAAAGAAAGAAATATACACACCGTCTCTCATCTTGCTTTTCACTGATTATAATCTTGGACCCCTTTCCATGTGCTATCTGTAGAACTGCCATTCTGAAGTATTATTTAGGCTGGGCATGGTGGCTCACGCCTGTAATCCCAACACTGGGAGGCTGAAGCAGGCGGATCACCTGAGGTCAGGAGTTGGAGACCAGCCTGGCCAACGTGGTAAAACCCTGTCTCTACTAAAAATACCAAAAATTTGCTGGGCGTGGTGGCGTGTGCCTGTAATCCCAGCTACTCAGGAGGTTAAGACAGGAGAATCGCTGGAACACGGGAGTCAGAGGTTGCAGTGATCCAAGATCGCACCATTGCACCCCAGGGGCCTAGGCAACAAGAGCGAAACTTCATCTCAAAAAAAAAGGAAAGAAAAAGAAAAAAAGTATTTAAGTGTTACATAAATCTGAGTGTTGTGATAGAAAATTCTATTGGTTTTAAAAAGTCACAGAATAAAGTGTATATTATGACCCATTTATGTCAAAATAAGCTATAGTAATATTTGTATATATATATATGTGAACCCCCCCCAAAAAAAAGATAAGAAAGGCTTGGAGACTGGGCGCGGTGGCTCACTCCTGTAATCCTAGCACTTTGGGAGGCCGAGGCAGGTGGATCACCTGAGGTCAGGAGTTCGAGACCAGTCTGGCCAACATGGTGAAACCCAGTCTCTACTAAAAATACAAAAATTAGCTGGGTGTGGTGGCGCTGCCTATAATCTCAGCTACTTGAGAGGCTGAGGAAGGAGAATCGCTTGAACCTGGGAGGTAGAAGTTGCAATGAGCCGAGATCATGCCACTGCACTTCAGCCTGCCCAATGGGAGCAAGACTCCATCAAAAAAAAAAAAAAAGAAAAAAAAAAAGAAAGGCTTGGAATTGCGCGGCAAACTATCACCTTTGATTCCCTCACAGGAGGGGAGAAAATTTTAAGGGGGTTATATTTATATATTATTTGCGTCTTTAACAACCATTTTGACCTTTTACATTTGTCAAATATTTCAAACATAATGAAAGGTATATAAAATAAATAAAGAGGCCGGGCGCGGTGGCTCACGCTTGTAATCCCAGCACTTTGGGAGGCCGAGGCGGGCGGATCACGAGGTCAGGAGATCGAGACCACGGTGAAACCCCGTCTCTACTAAAAATACAAAAAATTAGCCGGGCGCGGTGGCGGGCGCCTGTAGTCCCAGCTACTCGGAGAGGCTGAGGCAGGAGAATGGCGTGAACCCGGGAGG
>NW_026652287.1:11200344-11224172 GCF_009828535.3 Hylobates moloch | reverse complement strand
TGTGTGTGTGTGTGTGTGTGTGTGTGTGTGTGTGTGTGTGTGTGTGTGTTTGTGTGTGGGTGTGTGTGTCGGAGTCTCGTTCTGTCACCCAGGCTGCTGGAGTGCAATGGCGCAATCTTCGGCTCACTGCAAACTCCGCTTCCTGGGTTCAAGCAATTCTCCTGCCTCAGCCTCCGGAGTAGCTGGGACTACAGGTGCCCACCACCACGCCAGGCTAATTTTTGTACTTTTAGTAGAGACGGGGTTTCACCATATTGGCCAGGCTGGTCTTGAACTCCTGACCTCAGGTGATCCACCTGCCTCAGCCTCCCAAAGTGCTGGGACTACAGGCATGAGCCACCACGCCCGGCCCAAGTTTTTTTTTTTTTTTTTAATTTTGTAGAGACAGGGTCTCACTATGTTGCCCAGGCTGGTCTCGAACTCCTGACCTCAAGCAATCCTCCCTCTCTGGCTCCCAAAGTGCAGGGATAATAGGCACAAACCACTGTGCACAGCCCATATTTTATATTCTACTTAACTGAGTTTCTTTAGTTTTCACTCCTCCCACTAGGATGTCTGTTTTGTTTACCTCCATATCTCCAGCCCCTAGAACAGAACTTGGTTCATGGTGGGTTCAGTAACTATTTGAATTAAATGAATAGATGGATGTAAAATGGTTAGTACTGGGGTGCCCAGTAATGGTAGGTATCAAACTTAGTCTCTGGACTCCAACAGAAAGCAGTGTAATTTAAGATGGACACAGTGGGCTGGGCGCGGTGGATCACACCTGTAATCCCAGCACTTTGGGAGGCCGAGGCGGGTGGATCACCCGAGGTCAGGAGTTTGAGACCAGCCTGGCCAACATGGTGAAAAACCCCGTCTCTACTAAAAATACAAAAATTAGCCGGGTATGGTGGCACACGCCTATAGTCCCAGCTACTTGGGAGGCTGAAGCAGGAGAATCACTTGAACCTGGGAGGCAGAGATTGCAGTAAGCCAAAATCTGGCCACTGCACTCCAGCCAGGGTGACAGAGCCAGACTCCATCTCAAAAAAATAAAGAAAGAACAAAAGAAAGAGAGCAGTGTAATTGGAGCAGGGAAAATGCAGCATCGTAATAGAAGGTACAGATTAGGAGCCCTGGCTGAGAAATCCCGTCTGTACCATGTACCAGCTGTGTGACCTGGAACAGATGAATGAATTCACCTTCCTGAGGCTCAGTCTCCTCATCTGTCAAATGGAGGTGTTATAGGACCTCCTGGGAAGGATGTGAGCATGCAGGAGATGGTAAATGAAAAGCACTTAGCAGAGTGTCTGGTGCATAGTAAGTGCTCAGAAAACACTGGCCCACACTGTTCATTATAGTACTACTCGGACGAGGTGGACCTCTGAGTCAATTAAACAGTTGCTAAGCACTTAAAATATGTCACGGGCCAGCGAGTCCAGTTAACATTTATTGACCTAAATCTGTGAACTCCTTAAGGGAAGGGACTGTGTCTACATTGTCATGATCCCGGCCCTAGAAGATGCTAATGAATGTGAAAACATGCTGGAAAAGTTACATACTGAACTCAAATATGAGTTAGAATACAGAATAGCTATTAGAGTAATAACACCCATTGCCTAACATGTGCCAGGCTTGCTGTTGGGTGTTGGAGAAAGGGCAGTGAGCTTAAACAAACACAGGAACTTACAGCTTAGCAGGGGAGACAGACTTTGTTCCGAGTTGCACAGATAGAGAGGAAACTCTGAAGTTGATAAATATCACAAAGAAGACATATGTGGTCCTGTGAGTTCCATAATATGGAGGGAGGGAGAGTTGACCTGGTCTGGGATTGAGGAGGGAGTGATACCTAGAGCTGAGCTCTGAAGTAAAGATCTTTGCTAGGCTGAGTGTCAGGGAAGTGCTCTCAGCAGATGAAATGGCAGATGGAATAGGCCTTCTGACTGAGGGGCACATGTGCTAAAGGGCCCCAAAGAAGGCTCATATGACCCAAGCATAGTGAGCTGAGGTTGCGATTGGGGGCGAAATAAACTGCAAAAATTAGTAGACACTTTGGGAACTAGCTGGGCAATGTCTAGTAAAGCTGAAGGTGTGTGTAACCTATGATGCAGCCGCTCCATAGCTGAGGACGTTGTTGGCAGAAATGCAGGAGTGCACTGGGAAGCGTGAACAAGGATGATGGCCCCAGCAGCATTGTATGTCATCACAAAAAGCTTGAAACAGGCTGGGCGCAGTGGCTCATGCCTGTAATCCCAGCACTTTGGGAGGCCAAGGCAGGCAGAGCACCTGAGGTCAGCGGTTCAAAACCAGCCTGGCCAACACAGTGAGACCCCATCTCTACTAAAAATACAAAAATTAGCTGGGCGCGGTGGCACATGCCTGTAATCCCAGCTACTCGGGAGGCTGATCAGGAGAACTGCTTGAACCCGGGAGGCGGAGGTTGCAGTGAGCCAGGATCGCACCACTGCACTCCAGCCTGGGGCGACAGAGCAAGACTTTGTCTCAAAAAAAAAAAAAAAAAAAAAGACAGGTTCAGGCCTGGTGTGGTAGCTCACGTTTGTAATGCCAGAACTTTAGGAGGCCAAGACAGGAGAATCGCTTTAGCCCAGGAGTTTGAGACCAGCCTGGACAACTTAGTGAGACTCTGTCTCTGCAAAAAAAAATTTAAAAGTATGGACGCGGTGGCTCATGCCTGTAATCTCAGCGTTTTGGGAGGCCGAGGCAGGTGGATCACCTGAGGTCAGGAGTTCAAGACCAGCCTGGCCAACATGGCGAAACCCCATCTCTACTAAAAATACAAAAATTTGCTGGGCGTGGTCATGTGTGCCTGTAATCCCAGCTACTCAGGAGGCTAAGGCAGGAGAATCACTTGAACCTGGGAGGTGGAGGTTGCAGTGAGCCAAGATTGCACCATTGCACTCCAGCCTGGGCAACAAGAGCGAAACTCCATCTCAAAAAGAAAAATGAAAAAAATTAGCTGGGTGTGGTGGTGCATTCCTGTGGTACCAGTTTCTCTGGAAGCTAAGGTGGGAGGATCACTTCAGCCCAGAAGGTCAAGGCTGCAGTGAGCCATGATCGCAACACTGCACTCCAGCCTGGGCAACAGAGTGAGACCCTATCTCCCAAAAAAAAAAAAAAAAAAGGCTGGGCATGGTGGTTCACGCCTGTATTCCCAGCACTTTGGGAGGCCCAGGCAGGTGGATCACTTGAAGTCAGGAGTTCAAGACCAGCCTGGACAACAGGCTGTATTTTGTATTTTGTCTATTAAAAATACAAAAATTAGCTTGGCATGGTGGCGTGTGCCTATAATTCCAGCTACTTGGGAGGCTGAGGCAGAATTACTTAAACCTGGGAGGTGGAGGTTGCAGTGAGCTGAGATCGCACCACTGCACTCCAGCCTGGGCGACAGCAAGACTCCATCTCAAAATAAAAATAAAAATAAAAAATACAGGCAGGTTCTTGCAACGTGTATTTCCTGTGTACCAGACCTTGTGTTAGTCCTTCCTTCATGCATTCAACATGTATTAAACACCTACTGTGTGCCAGGCCTGATGCCTGTAATTTATTCACACATTATTTATTCAATCCAAGCAGGATTTATGGAGTGCTTATGAAATGCTAAGCTCTGAGCTTGTCATTCAATGCAATGTATGTTCATCAAGCAGCTACTGTATATAGCTGTCCCAATCAGTGCCTGGGTACACAGTAGTTCAATAAATGCCTGAATGAATGAACGCCCTCAAGGAGCCCCCAGTCTTCCTGCTAACATGGCCTGTAAATACATAACTCTAACACACAAAGATAAGGCTAGAAGGTGGGTGTGTTTAGAGTGCAGAGGGCCCCTTATCACCCGTACTGCCAGGTACCTTTCTCAAGGCCATATCTTCTCACCTGGGAACCAGCTCTTTGAAGGTGAGGCCAGGCTGGCCCCTAGCTCACCTGCCTGTCCATCACCAGGCACCCATGGAGGACTTTGCCTGCAGCTCCCACTCAATCAATGCCTGCTGTCTAATTAAGGCCGCTTCCCCCACCGCAGTTGTTCCTTCCTTCATACACCAGGCAAGAAGGCAGCAGCTGAGTTCTAACCCTGGAGCTCTGGCAGAGGGCCTGCACTTCTGACAGGTGCCCTCCCTCAGATTTGGCCTGACTTTTCCAGCTATGAAATGAAAGATTTGATTCTCCTCCTCCTTGACTTCTTAACCCCTTGCCTGGATTCCTATAATGGCAAGTTAATTTTGAAAAATTATAGAGGTAATCCATGATCTAATTTTGCAAAAACCCAGACAATGCATAGAAATCATTGAAGATGGGCCAGGCATGCTGGCTCACGCCTGTAATCCCAGCACTTTGGGAGGCCAAGGTGGGCGGATCACCTGAGGTCAGGAGTTCGAGACCAGCCTGGCCAACATGGTGAAACCCTGTCTCCACTAAAAATACAAAAATTAGCCAAACATGGTGGCGCATGCTAGTAATCCCAGCTACTCAGGAGGCTGAGGCAGGAGAATCGCTTGAACTCAGGAAGCGGAGGTTGCAATGAGCCGAGATTGTGCCATTGCACTCCAGCCTGGGCAACAGAGTGAGACTTCATCTCTAAAAAAATAAATAAATTAAATAAATCATTGAAGACTCAAATCTTCACTAGAGTCACAAAGCTTTGCACGATCCAACACTTTCCTTCCCTCCTTTTTATTTATTTATTTATTTATTGTACAATGGCGTGATCTCAGCTGATTGCAACCTCCACCTCCCGGGTTCAAGCGATTCTACTGCCTCAGCCTCCCGAGTAGCTGGGATTAAAGGCATACGCCACCACACCCGGCCAATTTTTTGCATTTTTAGTAGAGATGGGGTTTCTCCATATTGGTCAGGCTGGTCTTGAACTCCCGACCTCAGGTGATCCGCCCACCTCGGCCTCCGAAAGTGCTGGGATTACAGACGTGAGCTACCGCACCCAGCCTCCTCCTTCTTTTTAGCTGTGGTAAAATATATTCTGCAGGGGTTTTTTGTGGTTGTTTGTTTGTTTGTTTGTTTGTTTTTGAGATGGAGTCTCGCTCTGTCGCCCAGGCTGGAGTGCAGTGACACCATCTCGGGTCACTGAAACCTCACCTCCCTGGTTCAAGCCATTCTCCTGCCTCAGCCTGAGAGTAGCTGGGACTATAGGCATGCACCACCACACCCGGCTAATTGTTTTGTGTTTTTTGTAGAGACAAGTTTTCTCCATGTTGTCCAAGCTGGTCTCTAACTCCTAGGCTCAAGAGATCTGCCCACCTCAGCCTCCCAAGGTGCTGGGATTATAGGCTTGAGCAACCATGCCTGGCCTCCTTTTTTTGTGGGGGAGACGGGATCGTGCTGTGTTGCCTAAGCTGGAGTACAGTAGTGCGGTCACAGCTCACTGAAGCCTCAACCTCCTGGGCTTAAGCAATCCTCTTGTCTCAGCCTCTCGAGTAGCTGGGACTATAGGTGGACACCACCACACCCAGCTAATTTTTAATTTTTTTATAGAGATGGGGATCTCACTATGTTGCCCAGGCTGGTCTCAAACTCCTGTCTCAAGTGCTCCACCTACCTCCCCAAAGTGCTGAGATTACAGGGCGGGAGCCACTGCATCTGACTCTACATTACCTTTTATTGTGGTCTTATCATCAGTTAGTTTAGAACATTTACAAGATGAACTTTAATAATGTATTGATTATTTTAGCAAGAAAATGGCTAATAATATTTGCCATAGTAAAACTGAGTCATTAGATTACTTTCTGGAGTTGCTTACTGCCAAGCAAAGTAATAAAGACTGTTCCACTGTGGGAAAGTATGAAAATAAATAATATTATGCGACTCTGAGCTTAAAAATAGGAAATAAACTTATATGTAATGGTTTTAAAAATAATAATATAGGGGCCGGGCGCGGTGGCTCATGCCTGTAATCCCAGCACTTTGGGAGGCCGAGGCAGGTGGATCACAAGGTCAGGAGATAGAGACCATCCTGGCCAACATGGTGAAACCTCATCTCTACTAAAAATACAAAACTTAGCCAGGCATGGTGGCACGCACCTGTAGTCCCAGCTACTTGGGAGGCTGAGACAGGAGAATCGCTTGAACCCAGGAGGTTTGCAGTGAGCCAAGATTGCACCACTGCACTCTAGCCTGGGCGACAGAGGGAGACTCCGTCTCAAAAAAAAAAAAAAAAATACACACACACACACACACACACTATTATTACTATCGACTTAAGAGAGAAAATATTAACAGTTTCATAGCAGTGCTATTGACAACAGCCACAAAGGTGGAAATGACCCAAATGTCCATCAGTAGATAAATGGAAAAATAAAACATGGTATATGGAATATAATATAATATGGAGTATGATTCAGACTTAAAAACAAAGGAAATTCTGACACATGCTGCAACAAGATAAACCTTGAAGACATTATGCTAAGTGAAATAAGCCACACATGAATGGACAAATATGGTATGATTCCATTAATATGAAGTACCTAGAGTATTTCGATTCACGGAGACAGAAAACAGAATGATAGGCCCAAGGGCTGGGCATGGAGGCTTATGCCTGTAATCCCAGCACTTTGGGAGGCCGAGGAGGGTGGATCATCTGAGGTCGGGAGTTCGAGACCAGCCTGACCAACATGGAGAAACCCTATGTCATGGCTGGGCGTGGTGGCTCATACCTGTAATTCCAGCACTTTGGGAGGCCGAGGTGGGCTGATCAGCTGAGGTCGGGAGTTCGAGACCAGCCTGACCAGCATGGAGAAACCCCCTCTCTACTAAAAATACAAAATTAGCTGGGCATGGTGGCACATGCCTATAATCCTAGCTACTAGAGAGGCTGAGGCAGGAGAATTGCTTGAAACCGGGAGGCGGAGGTTGCGGTGAGCCAAGATCGCGCCGTTGCACTCCAGCCTGGGCAACAAGAGCGAAACTCCATCTCAAAAAAAAAAAGAAAGAAAAAGAAACCCCATCTCTACGAAAAATACAAAATTAGCTGGGCATGGTGGCACATGCCTGTAATCCCAGTTACTGGGGAGGCTAAGGTAGGAGAATTGCTTGAACCTGGGCGGCGGAGATTACGATGAGCCAAGATTGTGCCATTACACTCCAGCATGGACAACAAGAGCGAAACTCCATCTCAAAAAAAAAAAAAAAAAAAAAAAGCGTGGTGGCACATGGCTGTAATCCCAGATACTTGGGAGAATGAAACAGATGAATCACTTGAACTTGGGAGGCGAAGGTTGCAGTGAGCCGAGAATGAGCCACTGCACGTCAGCCTGGGCGACAGAGTGAAACTCTTATCTCAAATAAAAAAAAAAAAAAAGAAAGAAAGAAAACAGAGAAAGAAAATAGAATAGAAAATAGAATAGATATAATGGTGGTGGTCCGGGGCTGGATGGAGGGGGATATTCTGGGGAGTTAGGTTTAATGGGGACAGAGTTTTTGTTTGAGAGGATGAAAAAGTTCTAGACGTGGATGGTGGTGATGGTTGTACAACAGTGTGAATATGCTTAATGTCGTGGAGCTGCACACTTAAAAATTGTTACAATGATAAATTTTATGTTACATATATTTTGTCACAATTTTAAAAAGCAGCAGTACTCACTCACTTTGGCAGCACGTATACTGAAATTGGAACCGCACATAGCACTTTAGCACGGCTCTTGCGCAAGAATGACAAGCAAATTCACGAAGCTGAAACATTCCATGTTGAAACAGCAGCAACAGAAGCCCAGCAATCCCAGTGTCTCTTTGAAATTCTCCATAACTGGGCCTGGTGGCTCACGCCTGTAATCCCAGCACTTTGGGAGGCCAAGGTGGGTGGATCACGAGGTCAGGAGATCGAGACCATCCTAGCTAACATGGTGAAACCCCGTCTCTACTAAAAATACAAAAAAAAAAATTAGCCGGGTGTGGTGGCAGGCGCCTGTAGTCCCAGCTACTCAGGAAGCTGAGGCAGGGGAATGGCGTGAACCCAGGAGGCGGAGCTTGCAGTGAGCCGAGATGGCGCCACTGCACTCCAGCCTGGGCAACAGAGCGAGACCCCATCTCAAAAAAAAAAAAAAAAAGAGATTCTCCATGGACCCATCCCAGTCTCTTCCTCCTAACCCCCTGAAAGTACCACTATATTTTTGTATTTATCACTTATTATACCATTGCAGGGTTTTGTTTGTTTATTTGTTTGTTTTTGAGATGGAGTCTTGCTCTGTCACCCAGGCTGGAGTGCAGTGGCGCAATCTCGCTCACTGCAACCCCTACCTCCCAGGTTCAAGTGATTCTTCTGCCTCAGCCTCCCGAGTAGCTGGGATTACAGGTGCCCACCACCATGCCTGGCTAATTTTTGTATTTTTTAGTAGAGATGGGGTTTCACCATCTTGGCCAGGCTGGTCTCTAACTCCTAGGCTCAAGAGATCTGCCTCCCAAGGTGCTGGGATTATAGGCATGAGCCACCATGTCTGGCCTTTTTTTTTTTTTTTTTTGAGACAGAGTCCCACTCTATCACCCACCCTGTAGCACAGTCTTGGCTCACTGCAATCCCCTCCTCCCAGGTTCAAGGGATTCTCCTGCCTCAGCCTCCCGAGTAGCTGGCATTATAGCTGCGCACCACCACACCCACCTAAATTTTGTATTTTTTAGTAGAGACGGGGTTTTGCCACGTTAGCCCGGCTGGTCCCAAACTCCTGATCGCCCGCCTCATCCTCCCAAAGTGCTGGGATCACAGGCGTGAGCCACCGTGCGCTGGCCTAGTTTTTATATATATTCTTTTCTTTGGCATGTTCTTTTTGTTTTGAATCATTCACTTGTTTCCTTTTTATTTTTAGAGATGGGGGACTCCCTCTCTCACCCAGGCTGGAGTGCACTGGTGCAATCACAGCTCACTGCAGCCTCAAACTCCTAGGCTCAAGGGATCCTCCTTCCTTAGCTTCCCCAGTAGCTAGGACCACAGGTGCAAGCCAGCATACCTGGCCAATTTTTTATTTTTATTTTTTGTAGAGACAGGGTTTCGCCATGTTGCCCAGGCTGGTCTTGAACTCCTGGCCTCAAAATATCTCCCTGCCTCTGCCTCCCAAAGTGCTGGGATTACAGGTGTGAACCAATGCACCCAGCCATTTCTTCTTTTTTGGTTTAAAAATATTTAATTGATAATGGCCAGGCGTGGTGGCTCACACCTGTAATCCCAGCACTTTGGGAAGCCAATGCGGGTGGATCATAAGGTCAGGAGTTCAAGACCAGCCTGGCCAACATGGTGAAACCCTGTCTCTACTAAAAATACAAAAATTAGCCGGGCATGGTGGTGCGTGCCTGTAATCCCAGCTACTCAGGAGGCTGAGGCAGGAGAATAGCTCAAAACCGGGAGGCAGAGGTTGCTGTGAGCCGAGATCGTGCCATTGCACTCCAGCCTGGGACAGAGCAAGACTCTGTCTCAAAAAAAAAAAAATTTAATTGATCAATTAAATTGTATATATTCAAGATGTGTGGTGTGATGAGTTGAAATCCATTGTGTCCTGATTACCATGGTCATACTGATTAACGCATATCCATCACTCCCCATAGTTTCCATTGTACTTTGTCCTGTCTTTGAATTTTATGTAAATAGACTTGATAGTATACATATGCAATGGTCCGAATGTTAGTGCCCCTCAAAATTCATGTGTTGGAACTTAGTACCCAATGCAATAGTATTAAGAGGTAGGTCCTTTGGGAGGTGATTAAGTTATAAGGTTCTGCGTGTGTGAAGGGATTAGTGCCCTCATAAAAGCAGCTCGAGGGGGCTATGTGCTGTGGCTCATGCCTGTAGTCTCAGAACTTTGGGAGGCTGAGGCAGGCAGATTGCTTGAGCCCAGGAGTTCGAGACTGGCCTGGGCAAACATGGGGAGACCCCGTCTCACTACAAAATATTAGCTAGTTGTGGTGGTGCATTCCTGTGGTCCCAGCTACCCGGGATGCTGAGGTGGAAGGATCACCTGAGCCTCGGAGAATGAGGCTGCAGTGAGCTGTGATTGTACCACTGCACTTCAGCCTGGGCGACAGAGTGAGATCCTGTCTCAACAACAAACAATAACAACCAAATAAATAAATAAAAGAGGTGCCCAGCCTGGCCAACATGGCGAAACCCTGTGTCTACTAAAAATACAAAAATGTGCTAGGTGAGGTGGTGCATGCCTGTGATCCCCAAGGGAAGAGAAGCTCTTAAACCCGGAAGCTGGAGCTTGCAGGGAGCTGAGATCATGCCATTGCACTCCGGCTTGGACGACAGAGCTGATCTTGTCTGGAAAAGAAAAAAAGAGACCTGAGTGGAGAAGCTAGCCCCTTTCCACCATGGAAGATACAGCAACAGGGTGCCATTTTTGAAGTAAACTAAGTCCTCGCCAGAGACCGAGTCTGCTGGTGACTTGAACTTGAACTTCCCAGCCCCCAGAACTATGACCAATACATTGCTGTTGTTTTATTTATTTATTTATTTTATTTTATTTGAGGCAGAGTTTCACTCTCTCGCCCAGGCTGGAGTGCAGTGGCTTGATCTCAGCTCATTGCAACCTCTGCCTCCCAGGTTCAAGCACTTTTCCTGTCCCAGCCTCCCGAGTAGCTGGGATTACAGGTGCCCACCACCGTGCCCAGCTAATCTTTTGTATTTTTAGTAGAGACAGGGTTTCAACATTTTGGCCAGGCTGGTCTTGAACTCCTAACCTCAGGTGATCCACCCACCTCGGCCTCCCAAAGTGCTGGGATTACAAGCGTGAGCCACCATGCCCGGCCTAGTTTTATTATTTGTAGAGATGGGGTCTGGCCATGTTACCCAGGCTGATCTGGAACTCCTGGGCTCAAGTGATCCTCCTGACTTGGCCTCCAAATGTGCTGGGATTATAGGCACCTGGCTTGAAATCTTTGTTTGTTTGTTTTGTTTTGTTTTGAGACGGGGGCTTACTCTGTTGCCCAGGCTGTAGTGCAGTGGTGCGATCTCCACCGACTGCAACCTCTGCCTCCCAGGTTTAAGTGATTCTGATGCCTCAGCCTCCTGAGTAGTTGGGATTACAGTCATGCATCACAACACCCTGCCTAGATAATTTTTGTATTTTTGGTAGAGATGGGGTTTCGCCATGTTGGCCAGGCTGGTCTTGAACTCCTAACCTCAGGTGATCTACCCGCCTTGGCCTCCCAAACTGCTGACATTACAAATGTGAGCCACTACACTGGAGAGATAGGCAGGAACTAGATCACATCAGTCTTTCCCATGCTGGGGAAGGCGCTTAGATTTCATCCTAACTCAGATTCTCAGATGCACGGTCACTGGAGGGCTGTACACAGTGTGGCAGGCTGAGTAAATGCCCCCCAGGGATGTCCATGTCTTACTCTCTGGCACCTGTGAAGATGTGACCGTATATGGATGAAGGGACTTTGCGGACGTGATGGAGTGAAGGATTTTAAGATTGATCCTGGATTACCTGGGTGGGCCCAGTGTAACCACAGGTGTCCTCAGGAGAGGTAGAGGAGGTCAGAGAAGCGATGTGACAATGGAAGCAGTCTGGAGAGACGTGACCTGCTTTAGAAACAGAAGGGGCTGCACACTAAGGAATGCAGGCAGCCACCAGAACGGAAAGAGCAAGAAATGGATTTTCCCATTATTTCATTGGAGCCTCCAAAGGAACCAGCCCTGCTGTCACCTTAATTTTGGCCCCTGATGATTCATTTTGAACTTCTGACCTCTAGAACCATAAGATAATGAATTTGTGTGCGTGCGTGCGTGCGTGTGTGTGTGTTTTGAGACGGAGTCTCACTCGGTCGCCCAGGCTGGAGTGCAGTGGTGTGATCTCGGCTCACTGCAACCTCCGTCTCCCGGGTTCAAGCAATTCTCCTGCCTCAACCTCCCGAGTAGCTGGGATTACAGGCACCTGCCACCACGCCTGGTTAATTTTTGCATTTTTTTTCGGAGACAAAGTATCACTCTTGTCCCCCAGGCTGGAGTGTGATGGTGCAATCTCGGCTCACTGCAACCTCCGCCTCCTGGGTTCAAGTGATTCTCATGCCTCAGCCACCTGAGTAGCTGGGATTACAGGCGCCTGCCACCACGCCCGGCTAATTTTTGAATTTTTAGTAGAGATGGGGTTTCACCATGTTGGCCAGGCTGGTCTCGAACTCTTGACCTCAGGTGACCCCCACCTCGGCTTCCCAGAGTGCTGGGATTACAGCATGAACCACTGCGCCCGGCCAATTTATGGTAATTTCTTACGGCAGCAATGGGAAACTAATATAAGCAGAGAAAGGACATGATCAGATTTATGTTTCAAAATCTATTTCTTTTTTTTTTTTTTTTTTTTTTTTGAGACAGAGTCTCGCTCTGTCGCCCAGGCTGGAGTGCAGTGGCGCGATCTCGGCTCACTGCAAGCTCCGCCTCCTGGGTTCACGCCATTCTCCTGCCTCAGCCTCTCCGAGTAGCTGGGACTACAGGCGCCCGCCACCACGCCCGGCTAATTTTTTTTTTGTATTTTTAGTAGAGACGGGGTTTCACCGTGGTCTCGATCTCCTGACCTCGTGATCCGCCCACCTCAGCCTCCCGAAGTGCTGGGATTACAAGCGTGAGCCACCGTGCCCGGCCTAAAATCTATTTCTTGTTGCTATTGCAGAATGGGCTTTAGCGGGATCAGCAGAAGCAGAGAGCCCGGGTGGGTAACTGCAGACGTGTGGGTGGGCAACAAGGTCAGTCCGGATGTGATGGAAGGGGTGCTGCTGGACGGAAGAGCTCAGATCTCAAGAAAATGCTAGGGGAGGCCGGGCGCGGTGGCTCACGCCTGTAATCCCAGCACTTTGGGAGGCCCAGGCAGGTGGATCACGAGGTCAGGAGATCGAGACCATCCTGGCTAACATGGTGAAACCCCCATCTCTACTAAAATATACAAAAAAAATTAGCCGGGCGTGGTGGCGGGCGCCTGTAGTCCCAGCTAGTCAGGAGGCTGAGGCAGGAGAACGGCGTGAACCCGGGAGGCAGAGCTTGCAGTGAGCCGAGATTGCGCCACTGCACTCCAGCCTGGGCAACGGAGTGAGACTCTGTCTCAAAAAAAAAGAAAAAAAGAAAAAGAAAAAGAAAATGCTAGCGGCTAGAATTGACTGGGTTTATTGATGAATTGGATATTGTGTGGAAGGGTGCCGTCTAGGAAAGTGACTGCAGCGTGACTCCTGGGGTGATCAGAACTACAATTTCTCCAACTTCTCTGGGGCCTCACAGAGCCACACTGCGTTTGACAGGATGTTCCCAGGATGCGGGTGTTTTTGTGTGATTAGGCTGGAACTGTTCTCTGGGAAATAAATGCCCTCAGTCTAAAGGGCTTTTACGAGCCAGGGCAGGGGATTAAATGCGGCTGGGCTGTGGAGAAATCCCAGGGTTAGGAGACAGCTGAGCACGGAGACTTAATCTAAACCTTAAACGTTTTTATTTTCCACTCCTTGAACTCAGGGTGTCACTTTAAATACATGTTTGGCAACATCAGCTGTTCTATTTTTCTTTTTAATTATACAAAGCGAGATCCTGGAAATGGCTCAGCCCCAGGCTGGGGGAGGAAAGGGAAGTTTGGCAACGGTGGGAGGCAGAGAAACCAACTAAAAATCTAGTGGATTTGAAATCCTTTTGAGGGAGTGCAGAGGCCAAACTTGGAGCCACCCTGAACTTGGTAAGAGCTGCCCTGACTCAGGATTTCTAAAAGGAGACCGACAGATTCACCAGCTTAGAATGGAGAGAGGACAGATGGACACGTCTCCAAGACAAAAATATCACCAGCCCTAGCACTGTTCCTGTACCTTGAATTTATTCCCAGGCCCTGTCCTGTTAGCTCAGCTCTTTTCATTTCTTTTCTTCTTTCTCTTACTTTCTTTCTTTCCTTCTTTCTCTTTTTCTCTTTTTTTTTCCTCTTTCTCTCTCTCTCTCTCTTTTTTTTTTTTTTTTAATTAGAGGCAGGGTTTTACTATGTTGCCCAGGCTGGTCTTAAACTCCTGGGCTCAAGCGATCCTCCCGCCTCAGCCTCCTAAAGTGCTGGGATTACAGGTGTGAGCCACTGCGCCTGGCCCTGTTACCTCCTTTCATCCTCTGAGCAGAAAACAGCTAACTAGGTTGTTCATGACATCTATGGGGTACTCCCTACTGTGTGCCAGCTGCTGGGCTCACCTGCTTACACGCGTTACACTGTTGTAGGCAGTCAGCTATTCCATAAGTAGGTGCCATCATTATCCCCGTTTTCTAGATGGGGAATCTGGAATCTCCAGAGAGAACGGATGGAACCCCCACACCTCAGTGTTGGGCCTGCACTTCTTTGCCCTCGGACCCCTCCCTTGCCTTTCTCTTGCCTTGCTCCAGATCACAGGGTGGCCAACCTGTGGCAGGGTGGCTTCCTGCACAGATGGACCAACTGGAGGCAGTGCCAGGAGCCTGGTGGGTGGGAGGAGCCAGATGGTGGGAGGAGCCAGGTGGTGGGAGGAGGGGAATCCCGGCTGTTCCTACCCCTCGGCCTCAGGTGGGATCTCCAGCTCCACCTCCCACCAGACAGGTCCACTGTGGCTCTGGCTTCTGCCTGAGGACTCCAGTCCCTCTTCGGTACCAGAAACACCACCCCCTGCCTCTGTTCCTCCAACCCCAGGGTGATAGCAGTCCTCCTGCTGGGGCTAACCTGGGGGCTGCCCCTCCCCTGCCTGCCTTTTCCCATAAGTCTTCCATTACCCCTGGAGCAATTCCCAGGATAAATGCTCTTAGTGTGGTAACTGTTTATCCTGGTCAGATTCTCACAGATACACTACCTTCGCTAAAGACTCACAGATCAGCCAATTCATTCAATCTGGAAGGCAGCAATCCTCTTTCTCTGAGCACAGCACATCCCACGAGAGGGAAGGTTGGAGCCACCATTTACTGAGCACTGTGCTAATTGCCAGACAACTGTTCTTTCGTGGAACACTCATAACAACCTCTTTGCCAAGTCCCATCAATATTCCCCTTTCACAGATGGGGCTCAGAGAGGCTGGGGTGCTTGCCCAAAGTGGCACAGTTACAAACTGACAAAACTGGGATTCAAATCCAAGAGTGCCTAGCTCCAAACTCTGCATGATGATCTAATCTCATCTGAACACACTTGCAGCCCCATTAGAATTCAACTTGCTTGGCTGGCTGAAGACCTCACCCCAAATCACTCCAGGCTGCTTGTACTCCTTTCTTCTTCTTCTTTTTTTTTTTTTTGAGACGGAGTCTCACTCTGTCGCCCAGGCTGCAGTGCAGTGGCACAATCTCAGCTCACTGCAAGCTCTGCCTCCCTGGTTGATGCCATTCTCCTGCCTCAGCCTCCCTAGTAGCTGGGACTACAGGCACCCGCCACCACGCCCGGCTAATTTTTTGTATTTTTAGTCGAGATGGGGTTTCACTGTGTTAGCCAGGATGGTCTCGATCTCCTGACCTTGTGATCCGCCCGCCTCGGCCTCCCAAAGTGCTGGGATTACAGGCGTGAGCCACCACTCCTGGCCTGTTTTTTTGTTTGTTTGTTTGTTTTTTTGAAACGGAGTCTCGCTCTGTCACCCAGGCTGGAGTACAATGGCCTGATCTCAGCTCACTGCAACCTCCACCTCCTGGGTTCAAACGATTCTTCCACCTCAGCCTCCTGAGTAGCTGGGACTACAGGCGTACACCACCATGCCCAGCTAACTTTTGTATTTTTTAGTAGAGACAGGGTTTCGCCATGTTGCCCAGGCTGGTCTCCTGACCTCAGGTGATCCGCCCACCTCGGCCTCCCAAAGTGCTGGGATTACAGGTGTGAGCCACCACGGCCGGCCCCCCCAAAAAAATTTTTTAAGTCCCACAAACTGGGTGGCTTAGGACAGAAACTTACTGTCTCACAGTTCTGGAGTCCAGAAGTCCAAAATCAAGATGTCAGCAAGGCCATGGTCCCTCGGAAGGAACCGGGGAAGGACGTGCCCCAGGCCCTGCTGCTCGAGCTACCTGGCTTGTAGACGGCCGTCTTCTCCTTGTGTCCCTTCACGTGGTCTTCCCTCCGTGCACGTCTGTCTGCGTCTAAATTTCCTCCTTTGTTTTTGTCTTTTTTTTTTTTTTTCAGACAGAGTTTCGCTCTTGTTGCCCAGGCTGGCGTGCAGTGGTGTGATCTCGGCTCGCTACAACTTCCTCCTCCCGGGTTCAAGCCATTCTCCTGCCTTAGCTTCCCGAGTAACTGGGATTACAGGCACATGCCACCACGCCCGGCTAATTTTGTATTTTTAGTAGAGATGGGGTTTCTCCATGTTGGTCTCGAACTCCTGACCTCAGGTGATCCGCCCGCATCGGCCTCCCTTTTTTTTTTGAGATGGAGTCTTGCTCTGTCGCCCAGGCTGGAGTGCAGTGGCACGATCTCGGCTCACTGCAAGCTCCACCTCCCGGGTTCACGCCATTCTCCTGCCTCAGCCTCCCGCGTAGCTGGGACTACAGGCGCCCGCCACCACGCCCGGCTAATTTTTTGTATTTTTAGTAGAGACGGGGTTTCAACATGTTAGCCAGGATGGTCTCGATCTCCTGACCTTGTGATCCGCCCGCCTCGGCCTCCCAAAGTGCTGGGATTACAGGCTTGAGCCACCGCGCCCGGCGTTTTTGTCTTTTTTGAGACAGGGTCTCACACTGTTGCCAAGGCTGGAGTGCAGTGTCACGCTCACAGCTCAGTGCAGCTTTGACCTCATGGGATCAAGTAGTGCTCCTGCCTGAGCCTCACTAGTAGCGGGAACCCCAGACAAGAGCCACTGCTCCTTGCAAATTTCACAATTTCCCCTTTTTATAAGGATATCAGTAATATTGGAAGAGGGCTGTATAAGTCTGTTGTCTCATTGCTATAAAGAAATACCAAGCTGGGCACGGTGACTCACACCTGTAATTCCAGCACTTTGGGAGGCCAAGGTGAGTGGATCACCTCAGGTCAGGAGTTCGGGACCAGTCTGGCCAAAATGGGGAAACTCTGTCTCTACTAAAACTACAAAACATTAGTCAGACGTTGTTGCAGGCGCCTATAATCCCAGCTACTCGGGAGGCTGAGGCAGGAGAATCGCTTGAACCCGGGAGGTGGAGGTTGCAGCGAGCCAAGATCGCACCACTGCACTCCAGCCTGGGCAACAAGCACAAAATTCCATCTCAGAAAAAAAAAAAAAAAAAAAAAAATTAAAAGAAATACCTGAGGGTGGGCGCCATGGTTCACGCCTGTAATCCCAGCATTTTGGGAGGCTGAGGCAGACAGATCATTTGAGGCCAGGAGTTTGAGACCAGCCTGGCCAACATGGCGAAACCCCCTCTCTACTAAAAATACAAAAATTAGCCGGGCGTGGTGATGCACGCCTGTAATCCCAGCTACTCGGGAGGCTGAGGCAAGAGAATTGCTTGAACTAGGGAGGCAGAGGTTGCAGTGAGCCAAGATTGAGCCACTGCATTCCAGCCTGGAAGACAGAACGAGACTCCGTCTCAAAAATAAAATAAAATAAAATAAAATAAAATAAAATAAAATAAAATATAAAAGAAATAGCCAGGCACAGTGGCTCACGCCTGTAATCCTAGCACTTTGGGAGGCTGAGGCAGGTGGATCATGAGGTCAGCAGTTCAACCTGCCCGTCCAAGATGGTGAATCCGCATCTCTACTAAAAATACAAAAATTAGCTGGGCGTGGTGGCAGGGACCTGTAATCCCAGCTCCCCGGGAGGCTGAGGCAGAGAATTGCTTGAACCCGGAGGCAGAAGTTGCAGTGAGCCAAGATCGCGCCACTGCACTCCAGCCTGGGCAACAGAGTGAGACTCTGTCTCAAAAAAAAAGAAAAAGAAAAAAAGAAAGAGAAATACCTAAGACTGAGTAATTTATAAAGAAAAGAGGATTAATACAAAAAAAATCAGCTGGGCGTGGTGGCGGTCGCCTGTAGTCCCAGCTACTCCGGAGGCTGAAGCAGGAGAATGGCGTGAACCCGGGAGGCAGAGCTTGCAGTGAGCTGAGATCAGGCCACTGCACTCCAGCCAGGGCGACAGAGCGAGACTCCGTCAAAAAAAAAAAAAGAAAGAAAAGAGGATTAATTGGCTCTTGGTTAGGAAGGTTGTGCAGGAAACATTGCAGCATCTGCTTCTGGGGAGGCCTCAGGAAGCTTCCAATCATGGCGGAAGGCAAAGCAGGAACCAGCCCTTCACAGGGCCGGAGCAGGAGGAAGAGAGGGGAGGGGAGGGGCGGGGAGGTGCTATACACTTTTTTTTTTTTTTTAGTGAAAGCAGGTTTATTAAATTAGAGAAACAACAACAACAACAACAACAAAAACCGCTATACACTTTTAAACAACCAGCTCTCACTCACTATCATAGCACCAAGAGGATGGTGCTAAACCATTCATGAGAAACTGGCCCCGTGATCCAATCACCTCTCACCAGGCTCCATCTCCAACACTGGGGATTACAATTGAACATGAGATTTGGGTGGGGACACAGATGCAAACCAAGTAAGTGCCCACCCTATGACCTTATTTTAGCTTGATTACCTCTGTATAGGCTGTATTTCCAAATGAGGTCACATTCTTGGTGGTTTTTTTTGTTTGTTTGTTTGTTTTGAGAGAGTTTCACCCTTTTGCCCAGGCTGGAGTGCAATGGTGCAATCTCAGCTGACTGCAACCTCCGCCTTCCAGTGTCAAGAGATTCTCCTGCCTCAGCCTCCCAAGTAGCTGGGATTACAACAGGCGCTTGCCATCACACCCAGCTAATTTTTGTATTTTTAGTAGAGGTTGGGTTTCACCATGTTGGCCAGGCTGGTCTCCAACTCCTGACCTCGTGATCCACCGTCCTCGGCCTCCCAAAGTGCTGGGATTACAGATGTGAGCCACCGTGCCTGGCCACATTCTTCTTTTTTTGTTTCTTTTTTGAGACGGAGTCTCGCTCTGTCACCCAGGCTGGAGTGCAGTGGAGTGATCTCGGCTCACTGCAAGCTCTGCCTTCCAGGTTCACGCCATTCTCCTGCCTCAGCCTCCAGAGTAGCTGGGACTACAGGCACCCGCCACCATGCCCGGCTAATTTTTTGTATTTTTTTTAGTAGAGACGGGGGTTTCACCGTGTTAGCCAGGATGGTCTCAATCTCCTGACCTCGTGATCTGCCCGCCTCAGCCTCCCAAAGTGCTGGGATTACAGGCGTGAACCACCATGCCCGGCCGAGACTTTTTTTTTTAATTTTGAGGAATTCATGGGTTTTTTTTCCCCAAGACTTATTTTATTTATTTTTTTAATTTATTAATACTTACTTTTTTTTTTTTTTTGAGATGGAGTCTCACTCTGTCACCCAGGCTAAAGTGCAGTGGCGCGATCTCAGCTCACTACAAGCTCTGCCTCCCAGGTTCATGCCATTCTCCTGCCTCAGCCTCCCGAGTAGCTGGGACTACAGGTGCCTGCCACCACGCCTGGCTAATTTTTTGTATTTTTAGTAGAGACGAGGTTTCACTGTGTTAGCCAGGATGGTCTCGATCTCCTGACCTTGTGATCGGCCCGCCTCGGCCTCCCAAAGTGCTGGGATTACTGGCATGAGCCACTGCGCCTGGCCAATTTATTTACTTTTGAGATGGAGTCTTACTCTGTCGCCCAGTATGGAGTGCAGTGGCATGACCCTGGCTCACTGCTACCTCCGTCTCCCGGGTTCAAGGGTTCTCCTGCCTTAGCCTCCCAAATAGCTGGGACTACAGGCGTGGGCCACCATGCCCAGCTAATTTTTGTATTTTTAGTAGAGATGAGGTTTCACCATGTTGGCCAGACTGGTCTCAAACTCCTGACTTCAAGAGATCTGCCCACCTTGGCCCCCGCAAAGGGATTGGGATTACAGGTGTGAGCCACCACGCCCTGCCCCCAAAATTTATTTTAAACCTAGAGTAATCAACACAGTATCTATTGCCATGAGAGTAGACAAATAGATCCACAGACTAGAATAGAGAGTTCAGAAACAGACTCTCATGTATAGTAGTCACATGATTTTTGACAAAAATGTCCATGCATTTCAGTGGGGAAAGCTTGCTTCACTCAAAAATCTGTATTTGATTGATGGGCTATAGACTCAGCTACTTGAGAAGCTGAGGCAGGAGTGAGAATCACTTGAGTCCATGAATTTGAGGCTGTAGTGTGCAATGATCACACCTATGAAGACCCACTGCACTCCAGCCTGGGCAACAGAGCAAGACCTTGTCTCTAAGAAAAAAATAAAAATAGAAAAAAATCAGTATGACACGGATCACAGATCTAAACATACAAGCAAAAACACTTTTTTTTTGGCGGGGTGGGTGGAGGGTAGAGACAGGGTCCCACTATGTTGCCCAGGCTGGTCTCAAACCTCCTGGCCTCAAGTGATCCTCTTGACTTGGCCTCCCCAGGTGCTGAGATTATAGGTATGAGCCACCATGCCTGGCCTAAAACTTTTAAAAGAAAACACAGGTGAATATCTTCGTGACCTTGTGGTTGGCAAAGATTTCTTTTCTTTTTTTTTTTTTTAGATAGAGTCTTACTCTATGGCCCAGGCTGGAGTGTAATGGTGTGATCTCGGCTCACTGCAACCTCCGCCTCTTGGGTTCAAGTGATTCTTGTGCCTCAGCCTCTTGAATAGCTGGGATTACAGGCATGTACCACCATGCCCGGGTAATTTTTGTATTTTTAGTAGAGATGGAGTTTCACCATGTTGGCCAGGCTGGTCTCGAACTCCTGACCTCAGGTGATCCGTCCACCTCAGCCTCCTAAAATGCTGGGTATTACAGGCGTGAGTCACCGCGTCGTCAGCAAAGATTTTTTATCCAAGCCAGAAAAAGTTCTCACTTTTAAAGGCATGGGCACAAACACAGACCCAACAAAGACTTCTGACCAGTGAGGGGGTAGGAGTGGAGGGATGAAGAATGAGCACTATAAGCCCAGAAACTGGGGAGCAAGGAGACAGAGTTCACGCTCCCCTGGCATAGTCTAAGCTCCAGACTCTGAGAACCATTTTGAGACCAACACCAGGGCTCACCAACCCGACCCCATTCTGTATTTTGTAACCAGCCCCCTGACAGTGTCTCACTTGGTTTCCAGCCTCCTTCACCCCAATTCTTTGACCATGAAAACCTTCAAGATCACTCACAAAAGCTGCCTCCCAGATGTCTTGTGGAGCTGGCACCAGGGCTGGCTGGCAGAGGGATTTCATGCATTCTGAGTCAGGACACAAGGAAGGACTGACAGGGAAGCTGCCCCCAGCTCCATACAAGGACAACTTTTGAAGTATCAGACAACCAATCAGACATGCTCAGCTTCTAGAAGGAGTGAGCTTCCCATCGCCAGGGGTATGAAAACATTGTTCTAGCCGGGCTTGGTGGTACATGCCTGTTGAGCCCAGGAGTCCAAATGCAGCCTGGGTCACACAATGAGACCCCTGTCTCCCCACCACCAAAAAAAAAACCACAGGGAAAAGTTAGTACCATGGACCCCTCTAGGATCCTGGGGCAGGAGGCAGGGACGGCCCAGACACCCCACCCAAGTTTTTATTACTTCTGATCTGTGCAGATGGGGAAATTCAAACCACACAGAATATTAGGAGAGGGGTGAGGTGCATGACATAGGAGCTGGTGAAAGGAAACCCTCCCCACCCCAAAGCCCTCTCTGAGTCACCACTCCCAGATCCTTTTGTTCCTCTAAAATCAGCAAATCTCTCCTCCCAGCTTCTGGTCTCTTCCCATTCCAGACCTCAGGCTCTCTTAGCTGCTAAATGTTGTGTGTTCCTAGTCCTGAACTGGGGGTTTCTGGGAACCAAAGACATTGCATTATTTTGTTCATTGAAACTGTTTCCATTGGCAGTAGCCACTGGGAGGCCCTGGGGTGATAGCGACGTGATTGACTGATTGATTGATTGATTGATTGATTGATTGATTTTTTGAGACTGAGTCTCCCTCTGTCGCCCAGGCTGGAGTTCAGTGGCAGGATCTCGGCTCACTGCAAATTTCGCCTCCCGGGTTCAAGCAATTCTCCTGCCTCAGCCTCCGGAATAGCTGGGATTACAGGCCCGGCCACCACACCCAACTAATTTTTTCTTTTTTGAGATGGAGTCTAGCTCTGTCGCCCAGGCTGGAATGCAGTGGTGTGATCTCAACTCATTGCAACCTCTGCCTCCCGGGTTCAAGCGCTTTTCCTGCCTCAGCCTCCCAAGTAGCTGGGACTACAGGTGTGCGCCCCCACGCCTGACTAATTTTTGTATTTTTAGAAGAGACGGGGTTTCACCATGTTGGCCAGACTGGTCTCAAACTCCTGACCTCGCCTCCCAAAGTGCTGGGATTACAGGTGTGAGCCACCATGCCCAGCTAATTTTTTCTTATTTTGACACAAGGTCTTACTCTGTCACCCAGGCTACAGTGCAGTGGCGTGATCTCTGCTCACTCCAACCTCTGCCTGCCGGGTTCAAGCACTTCTTCTGCCTCAGCCTCCCAAGTAGCTGGGATTATAGGCACGCACCACCAAGCCCGGCTAATTTTGGTATTTTTAGAAGAGACGGGTTTTTACCGTGTTGACCAGGCTGGTCTTGAACTCCTGAACTCAGGTGATCCACCTGCCTCAGCCTCCCAAAGTGCTGGAATTACAGGTGTGAGCCACCGTGCCCAGACTAATTTTTGTATTTTTTTTTTTTTTTTTGAGACGGAGTCTCTCTCTGTCGCCCAGGCTGGAGTGCAGTGACACAATCTCAGCTCACTGCAAGCTCCGCCTCCTGGGTTCACGCCATTCTCCTGCCTCAGCCTCTCCGAGTAGCTGGGACTACAGGCGTCCGCCACCACGTCCGGCTAATTTTTTTGTATTTTTAGTAGAGACGGGGTTTCACCATGGTCTCGATCTCCTGACCTCGTGATCCACCCGCCTCGGCCTCCCAAAGTGCTGGGATTACAAGCATGAGCCACCGCACCCGGCCTAATTTTTGTATTTTTAATGGAGACGGAGTTTTACCATGTTGGCCAGGCTGTTCTCAAACTCCTGACCTTAAGTGATCCATCGCCTCGGCCTCCCAAAGTGTTGGAATTATAAGCGTGAGCCACCACACCCGGCCCATGATTCATTTATTTATTTAGTTGTTTCTTCCTTGAGACAGGATCTTGCTTTATTGCCTAGGTTGGAGGACAGTGGTGCAATCACTGCAACCTCCATTCCGAGAAGCTGGGAGTACAGGCTCACGCCACCACACCTGGCTTATTTATTTATTTATTGAAACAGAGTATTGCTCTTATTGCCCAGGCTGGAGTGCAATGGCATAATCTCATCTCATTGCAACCTCCACCTCCCGGGTTCAAGCGATTCTCCTGCCTTAGCCTCCCAAGTAGCTGGGATTACAGGCATGCACCACCATACCCGGCTAATATTTTATTTTTAGTAGAGAGGAGGTTTCTCCATGTTGGTCAGGCTGGTCTTGAACTCCTGTCCTCTCAGGTGATCTGCCCACTTCAGCCTCCCAAAATGCTGGGATTACAGGAGTGAGCAACTGCGCCCAGCCTTATTTATTTATTAATTTATATGGAGACAGAGTCTCACTCTGACCCCCAGGCTGGAGTGCACTGGCAAGATCTCGGCTCACTCAACCTTCACCTCCCAGGTTCAAGTGATTCTCCTGCCTCAGCCTCCCTAGTAGCTGGGATTTCAGGCAAGCATCACCATGCCCAGCTAGTTTTTTTTTTTTTTTTGAGACGGAGTCTCGCTGTGTCACCCAGGCACCCAGGCTGGAGTGCAGTGGCGCGATCTCGGCTCACTGCAAGCTCCGCCTCCCGGAGTCACGCCATTCTCCTGCCTCAGCCTCTCGGAGTAGCTGGGACTACAGGCGCCCGCCACCACGCCCGGCTAATTTTTTT
>NW_026652287.1:11125744-11190344 GCF_009828535.3 Hylobates moloch | reverse complement strand
CTCTTGCCTCTCGAAGTGCTGGGATTACAGGCCTGAGCCACTGTGCCTGGCCCAAATTTTTTTTTTTTGAGACAGAGTTTTACTCTTTGTTGCCCAGGCTGGAGTGCAATGGTGCAATCTCGGCTCACCACAACCTCCACCTCCCGGGTTCAAGGGATTCTCCTGCCTCAGCCTCCCAAGTAGCTGGAATTACAGGCTTGCACTACCACGTCTAGCTAATTTTGTATTTTTAGTAGAGATTGGTTTCTCCATGTTGGTCAGGCTGGTCTCATCCGACCTCAGGTGATCCACCCAGCTCGGCCTCCGAAAGTGCTGGGATTACAGGCGTGAGCCACCGCCCCTGACCCTGTCTCCAAACTTTTGAGCTTATACGCTTATCAAAAAATATTTACAGCTGGGCACGATGGCTCACGCCTGTAATCCCAGCACTTTGGGAGGCCGAGGTGGGCAGATCATAAGGTCAGGAGATCGAGACCATCCTGGCTAACACGGTGAAACCCCGTCTCTACTACAAAACACAAAAAATTAGCCAGGCTGGTGGCGGGTGCCTGTAGTCCCAGCTACTTGGGAGGCTGAGGCAGGAGAATGGCGTGAACCCGGGAGGCGGAGCTTGCAGTGAGCTGAGATTGCGCCACTGCACTCCAGCCTGGGCGACAGAGTGAGACTCCGTCTCAAAAAAAAACCAGGCTTGGTGTTGTGTGCCTGTAGTCCCAGCTGTTTGGGACGCTGATTTGGGAGGATCACTGAACCCGAGAGGTTGAGGCTGCAGTGAGCTGTGATCACCCAACTGCACCCCAGCCTGGGCGACAGAATGAGATCCTGCCTCAAAAAAAGAATTAGCCAGTCGAAGAGAAAGTCTGGGTCTGTGCCCCGCTGACCCTGTGTGCAAATTCAGCCTATTCATGGCTTGTAACAAATTTAGTAAGTTGCAACCAACACATTTTGTTGTTTCTTTCTTTTGATAACTTAGGTATCAAACTCCTGGTCCTTTTTAGAATGAGATAAGAGTGAAATGAAACAAAGTTGCAGCACGCATTGCATCTTGCAGGACCTTAATGCCGTACTGTAAGGCTAAATGTTGGTTGGTGAAACTTTTGTTTCTGTTATAAACGCGTGTGTGTCTATTTATAGAAACATTTGGAGTCCTGGACTGTCATGGTCAAGACTTTGTAAACCACTGCACACTAGGCCTCAATACCCTCTTAAGAGATGGTTTGCATTTGAGGTGGGACCGGCAGGCTCAGACAGCTCCGGGTGACCCTGCATGGTTGCGGCTTAGAGGGCCTCATGTTCCAGGCTGCAGCCACCCACCCTCCTAAAAGGGTGGACAAGAACAGAACTAGGCCAGGGGAAGGAAGGCTGTGGGAGCTGAGGTCAGGCCCAGCATGGGAGGGCTGCCTCAGAGGGCCTGGACTTGCAGGCGCCAGGTGCCCAGGGTCTCCATGGAGCCCAGCAGGAGCCAGGAGAGATAGCTGGCACTCAGGCGAGGTGGGCTGATGGCTGGTACGGTCCTCCAGGGCCAGCCAGGCCTTGCCCTTTGCAGAATTATGTACTCTTCTTGGCCCTTGCTAAGGCTTGGCATCTCTAGCCAAAACCCTACTGGGGGGATCCATGGACCAGTGTGAGGTGGAGCTGGTGGTCTTTTGCCTTTCCTATCCCTTATAGGGCTCGCCTCGCCAGGTTCAGGCGGCCAGTGGCTGGCTGGGGGCTGTTTATTTTGGGCTGACGGGCTATATTTACCTTGTGAAGCTGCGTGCGATCTGATCTGATCCAATCTCGCTGGGGCTCAGCTGGGGCTCCGGCAGTCAGCTGCCCGATCTGTAGGGCCCGTGGCCCTCCCCCTCCCCACCCAAGGGGAGATTTCCAGAGCAGGAAGTATCCTGGAAAAAGTGGTGGCATTTATTCCTGTGAATTTTTCATCAAGCTCCGTGACACGTGCCCAACCGTTCCTTTCTTCTCACTTTGAATCATTCTTTTACACGGCCCCCTGAACCCTGTGGCATTGAACTTGGTTCCAAGTGTGGGCACATACAGCTTGCCTATGTGGACGGAGTTCCAGGAATCGTAGGGTCTGGTGAGGGTAATGGGCTTTCTTCCGGAGCAGGGCAGCAGGCCCTTTCCTCTTCCTCAGAGAGCCCAGCCTCTCCCCTCTCCCCAGCCCAAGACCTCAGGGAGGGCTGGCGAGTGTGGGTGTCCCTGGGCTGTTTGCGTCCCAACAGCTGCACTGCTTTCTGGCCCTGGAGCCTGTGGGTGTGACAAATGGTGTGGAATGTGGTGGTCTCTGTCCTGTGGAGGTGGCCATCAGGCCAGGTGTGGCGTGGGGTACACATCCTTGTGGCTGGGGTTTGGAGCTGGGGCTGCCTCCAAATATAGCAAGCAAGGCCCAGAGTCGGGGTTGGAAGGTGGGTTATGTGGGGTCCCTGTCTCCAGTCTGAGCTGAGGGTATCCAGGCACTATTTATCTTCCATCCACTTCAAGCTCTGTTTTTCTCCTTTTTTCTTTTCTTTTCTTTTTTTTTTAGAGATAGAGTCTTGCTCTGTCGCCCAGGTTGTAGTGCAGTGATGCGATCATAGCTCACTGCAGCCTCGAACTCCTGGGCTCAAGGGATCCTCCTGCCTTAGCCTCTCAAGTAGCTGGGACTGGCCGGGTGCGGTGGCTCACACCTGTAATCCCAGCACTTTGTGAGGCTGAGGCGGGGAGATCATCTGAGGTCGGGAGTTCAAGACCAGCCTGACCAACAAGGTGAAACCCCATCTCTACTAAAAATGCAAGAGTTAGCTGAGCATAGTGGCGGGCGCCTGTAATCCCAGCTACTCAGGAGGCTGAGGCAGGAGAATCGCTTGAACCCGGGAGGGGGAAGTTGCAGTGAGCCGAATTGTGCCAGTGCACTCCAGCCTGGGCAACACGGTGAGACTCCATCTCAAAAAACAAAAAGTATCTGGGGCTACAGGCATGCCTACTATATCCAGCTAATTTTTTTTTCTTTGTGTGTGTGTGTGATAGGGTCTCACTTTGTTGCCCAGGCTGGAGTGCGGTAGCACAGTCACGGCTCATTGTAGCCTCAACCTCCTGGGCTCAAGGGATTCTCTCGCCTCAGCCTCCTGAGTAGCCAGGACTACAGGTATACTCACTACACCCAGCTAATTTTTTGATTTTGTAGAGATGAGGTATCACTGTGTTGCCCAGGGAGATCTCGAATTCCTGGCCTCAAGTGATCCTCCTACCTCAGCTCCCTAAAGTGCTGGATTACAGGTGTGTGCCTGCTTTATGTGTTTTTCTTTCTTTTTTTTTTTTTTTTTGAGAGAGAGTTTCGCTTTTGTTGCCCAGGCTGCAGTGCAATGGCGCAATCTTGGTTCACTGCAACCTCCGCCTCCTGGGTTCAAGCGATTCTCCTGCCTCAGCCTCCCGAGTAGCTGGGATTACAGGTGTGCACCGCCACGCCCAGCTAATTTTGTATTTTTAGTAGAGACAGGGTTTCTCCATGTTGGTCAGGCTGGTCTCGAACTCCCAACCTCAGGTGATCCACCTGCCTCGGCCTCCCAAAGTGCTGGGATTGCAGACGTGAGCCACTGCGCCCGGCCCTGTGTTTTTCTTTTTAACCAAGATTTATTGAGCTGCTGTAGCTGGCCCTATGCTAAACATCTACATGTGAAAACTACATTTCATCTCAGCCATCATGTGAGGGAGGTGCTCCTTTGCCCCCTCCATACCCGGGCTGTGGAGCCAAGTGGACTTGGTTTTGAATCCAGCAGCAGAATAACCCTTTGGACAGCTGACATCACCTTTCTGAGCCTCAGTTTCCTCGTTTGTAAAAGAAGAATAATGGTATTAGTAACTCGTGGGATTCTTTTTTTTTTTTTTTTTTTGAGACAGACCATGCTCTGTCACCAAGACTGGAGTGCAGTGGTGCTATCTTGGCTCACTGCAACCTCTGCCTTCCGGGTTCAAGCGATTCTCCTGCCTCAGCCTCCCAATTAGCTGGGATTACAGGTGCCCACCACCACACCCCAGCTAATTTTTTTTTTTTTTTTTTTTGAGATGGAGTCTCACTCTGTTGCCCACACCAGAGTGCAGTGGCACGATTTCGGCTCACTGCAACCTCCATCTCCAGGTTCAAGCGATTCTCGTGCCTCAGCCTCCCAATTTTCTGGGATTACAGGTATGTGCCACCACACTCAGCTAATTTTTTTGTATTTTTAGTAGAGGCGGGGTTTCAGCATGTTGGCCAGGCTGATCTTGAACTCCTAACCTCAAGTTATCCACCTGCTTCGGCCTCCCAAAGTGCTGGGATGACAGGCATGAGCCACCACACCTGGCCCACTCCTGACTAATTTTTGTATTTTTAGTAGAGACAGGGTTTCACCATGTTGGCCAGGCTGGTCTCGAACTCATGGCCTCAAGTGATCTGCCCTTCTCAGTTTCCCAGTGTGCTGGGATTACAGGCATGAGCCACCGCCCCTGTCAGCCTCTATTTTATAGATGTGGAAGCTGTGGCACAGAGAGGTTGAGATCCTTATCCAAGGTCAACAGCTTTGTAAGTGGAGGAGCCAGTTTGCAGCCAGTCGTGTGGTTTGTTCTGTGGTCCTGACTGCATAGAGGGGGAGAGACACTACCTCGGGGGTGGCTGGGACACAGGTGAGGCACCAAGTAGGGAGCAGAATGGGACTGTAGACCTGTGTACAGGCCCTCCATACACACCCCAGCGGCCAGCTCAGGGCCTGAGCCACCTAAAGGCTCCAGACTTTTCCAGTGAGTGGATCAGTAGCAGTGGACCTGGGGCAGCTCAGCAACGGCCGCTGCTGCTTGTCCTGTCTCGGGTTTCAGGTTCCGGGGTGGCAGGCCAGAGCAGGAAGAGGAAGTGCTGGGGGTGGGGAGGTGGCAGGAGACACTGGCTGCTGGAGGGGGCTCCCCTGTTCCAGGTGTGGGCAGGCCTGGGGGCAGAGACAAGGGAGCTGCAGGATGTGGCCCTCCATCTGCCGTGCCCCGGTCACCTACCCCACATCTTGTGTCCAGCACCCACATGTGCCGAGACACCCTCATCCTCATGGACTCAGAATTCTCAGGGCTGGCTTTCAGCCACCAAAGATCTTAAACACGGTAGAAATCCTGATGGCATTGCCCCAAATTTATATGAGCTTGAAATGTTTTGTAAACGCCTGGACTGAAAAGTACATACCGCCATCCACTGTGGGCATTCTTAGACAAAAGCCTGCGAATCCCGTTGAAATTGTCAGAAAAGTCCTTGAATAAATGATACTTGGCTGTTTTAAGGAGAGTGTCCACCATCTTCACATTCTCAGAGATGTCCGATCCCAAGTCAGATCCAGATTGTGACCTTCATCTCGCTGCATCCCCTCTTTTTATGGGTGTTGAGGAAGGTCTTGTCCAAGGTTACCGGTAAACAGGCAGTTATGGAGCTGGAACATGGGTTTTCCAGTTTGGCCTGGCGTTCTTTCTGCCTGAGCGTGCCCCTCTGCAGGAGGCTAGAAGCCCCAGGAGGATGTTGTAAAGAGACTGTGGGGTGGGGATGAGGTTCCTAAACCAGGTAATAACAAAGCTCACTTTCATTGAGGGTTTGCTGTGTGCTGGACACTACCTGTTTTACATAGATTGACTCTCTTTTTTTTTTTTTGAGACGGAGTCTCGCTCTGTCGCCCGGGCTGGAGTGCAGTGGCGCAATCTCGGCTCACTGCAAGCTCCGCCTCCCGGGTTCACGCCATTCTCCTGCCTCAGCCTCTCCGAGTAGCTGGGACTACAGGCGCCCGCCACCACGCCCGGCTAATTTTTTTTTTTTTGTATTTTTAGTAGAGACGGGGTTTCACCGTGGTCTCGATCTCCTGACCTCGTGATCTGCCCGCCTCGGCCTCCCAAAGTGCTGGGATTACAAGCGTGAGCCACCGCGCCCGGCCAGATTGACTCTCTTAATCCTCACAGGAAGCCTTCGAGGCTTGTCCCATTATTCCCATTTTACAGATGTGGAAACAGAGGCACAGAAAGTTGAAAGCTTGCCAGAGTCGTACAGCCTAATCAAGGGCAGGGGAGTCAGGGTTCAAGCTAGGCAGACTGTAAAAGGAGAGCGGTGGGGAAGGAAGGAGCCCACACCCCTACCTAGGGCAGGAGGGGTGAGGACAGGAATTCCCTGCCTGCCAGGGGCCAGGCTGGTGTGCGGCTAATGGAGAAACTTCAACATTAGGCTTCCTGCTCTGAGCCTGCCGCATACATAGCAAACACCTTATAAAGAGTCACAGTCCTTGATGGAATGACTGCCATAGGTGTCCGCCGTCTCCCTACCCCCGTCCCTCCGGCCCTCATGGGTTGACCGTGGTTGTGTGCCCACTGCCCACTGCTCCCAGCCCAGATCTGATGAGCTGGCTCCTTTGCATGGGGTGACTTGCAAGGTCCAGATGAGGAGCAGCAGGTGTCTGGCCTGGAGCATGCCCCTGGTGACCTCGGATCCACAGGTCTCCAGGAACTGGGGGCAGCTGGTGCGTCAGCCCTGGGGCTGGGGAGGAGACAGCCCCAGGGTGTACTGGCCACCCAGCCTGCACCAGGGCTGGGCCCGTCGCTTCTGGGAAGCCTGCTCTGTACTTGTCAGGTCATGTACTGTGTTCTCAGAAGGGCCTGGATGTGCCCTGGGAGGGCAGCCACCACCCCTCTGCATGTCCCCAGAGCAGGGCATGAAGGAGAAGCCTCTGCTTGGGTGTGAGGATGTGGGGCCAACAGGAATGGTGGCTGGTGATTGCTTTTTTTAATGCTTTTATTTTAACCATAGTAAAATACGCATAACAAAATTTACCATTTTGACCACTGATGGTGGTTGGTATTTTAATTTTTAAATTATTATTATCATTATTTTTGAGTTAGAGTCTCACTCTGTTGCCCAGGCTGGAGTGCAGTGGCATGATCTCAGCTCACTGCAACCTCCGCCGCCTGGGTTCAAGTGATTCTCCTGCCTCAGCCTCCCAAGTAGCTGGGATTACAGGCACGTGCCACCACGCCCAGCTAATTTTTGTATTTTTAGTAGAGGTGGGGTTTCACCATGTTGGCCAGGCTGGTCTCCAACTCCTGACCTCAGGTGATCCACCCGCCTCAACCTCCCAAAGTGCTGGGATTACAGGCATGAGCCACTGGGCCTGGCCTGATTTTATTTTTTTTAGAGACAAGGTCTTGCTCTGGTGCCCAGACTGGAGGGCCGTGGGGCAGTCATAGCTTACCACCACCTCAAACTCCTGGGCTCCAGCGATCCTTCCCCGCCAGACTCCTAAGTAGCTAGAACTACAGGTGTGCACCACCACCCCTAGCTAATTAAACAAAATTTTTTGATAGAGGTGGGGTTTCTCTGTGTTGCCTGGCTGCTCTCGAACTCCTGGCCTCCAGCAGTCCTCCCACCGCGGCCTCCACAAGTATTGAGATTGCAGGCATCAGCCACTGTGCCTGTCCTGTGGCTGGTTTCTAATACCTGGCCAGGTGGTAATAGCAGTGATTTGGGAGGTGGTTACCATGTGCCAGCTCTCATTTAATTGTGAAAATAATTCTATGAATTGGCTGGATGTGGTGGATCACACCTGTAATCAATCCCAGCACTTTGGGAGGCTGAGGCAGGCAGGTGGGTCACCTGAGGTTGGGAATTCGAGACCAGCCTGGCCAACATGGTGAAACCCCGTCTTTACCAAAAGTACAAAAAATTAGCAAGGTGTGGTGGCACACGCCTGTAGTCCCAGGTACTTGGGAGGCTGAGGCAGGAGGATCACTTGAACCCGGGAGTGGAGGTTGCAATCAGTCGAGATCACACCACTGGGCTCCAGCCTGGGCAAAAGAGCACGACTCTGTCTGGAAAAAAAAAAAAAAAAATCCTATGAACTACTGTTACATCCCTATTTTACAGATAAGAAAGTCGAGGCTCAGGCCAGGCCCGGTGGCTCACACCTGTAATCCCAGCACTTTGGGAGGCCGAGGCAGGCGGATCACGAGGTCAGAAGATGGAGACCATCCTGGCTAACACGGTGAAACCCCGTCTCTACTAAAAATACAAAAAATTAGCCGGGCATGATGGCAGGTGCCTGTAGTCCCGGCTACTCGGGAGGCTGAGGCAAGAGAATGGCATGAACCCGGGAGGTGGAGCTTGCAGTGAGCCGAGATCGCGACACTGCACTCCAGCCTGGGCAACAGAGTGAGACTCCATCTCAAAAAAAAGAAAAGTCGAGGCTCAGAGAGGTTAAGTGACTTTCTCAGGGTTGCACAGTTAGTGAGTGCCAGGGCTGGGATTCAGATCCAGGCAGCCTTGGCTCTTGCTTTCTGTAGGACTTTCTGCCACTCTCATCCACAAGTGGACAGGCCTTACTATCCCCATTGTAGACTTATGAAAACCGAGGCTCGGAGAGGCCAAGTGACTGGCCGGTGTCCCAGAGCCTGACGGGAGGAGAGCTAGGACTGAAGAGTAGCAGTGTGGACTGGGACCGCTGGCACTCATCCCGCCTGTCCCCCCACAGGTGGCGATGGTGGAGGTGCAGCTGGATGCTGACCACGACTACCCGCCGGGGCTGCTCATCGCCTTCAGTGCCTGCACCACAGTGCTGGTGGCTGTGCACCTGTTTGCGCTCATGATCAGCACCTGCATCCTGCCCAACATTGAGGCGGTGAGCAATGTGCACAATCTCAACTCGGTCAAGGAGTCCCCCCACGAGCGCATGCACCGGCACATCGAGCTGGCCTGGGCCTTCTCCACCGTCATCGGCACGCTGCTCTTCCTGGCCGAGGTCGTGCTGCTCTGCTGGGTCAAGTTCTTGCCCCTCAAGAAGCAGCCAGGCCAGCCAAGACCCACCAGCAAGCCCCCCGCCGGTGGCGCAGCAGCCAACGTCAGTACCAGCGGCATCACCCCGGGCCAGGCAGCCGCCATCGCCTCAACCACGATCATGGTGCCTTTCGGCCTGATCTTTATCGTCTTCGCCGTCCACTTCTACCGCTCACTGGTCAGCCATAAGACGGACCGACAGTTCCAGGAGCTCAACGAGCTGGCGGAGTTTGCCCGCTTACAGGACCAGCTGGACCACAGAGGGGACCACCCCCTGACGCCCGGCAGCCACTATGCCTAGGCCCATGTGGTCTGGGCCCTTCCAGTGCTTTGGCCTTACGCCCTTCCCCATGACCTTGTCCTGCCTCAGCCTCACGGACAGCCTGTGCAGAGGGCTGGGCTTCAGCAAAGGGCAGAGCGTAGAGGGAAGAGGCTTTTTATAAGAGAAATTCTGCACTTTGAAACTGTCCTCTAAGAGAATAAGCATTTCCTGTTCTTCCAGCTCCAGGTCCACTTTCTGTTAGGAGGCGGTGGGGGGCCAAAGTGGGGCCACACACTTGCTGTGTCCCCTCTCCTCCCCTGTGCCAGTGCCACCTGGGTGCCTCCTCCTGTCCTGTCTGCCTCAACCTCCCTCCCGTCCAGCGTTCAGTGTGTACATGTGTGTGTGTGACACATAAATACACTCATAAGGACACCTCCTTCCCGTGTCTTGTATTTGTTGGGCCTGGGCTACTGCTCATCCTGGTTAGGTGAGCCTATAGGAAAACTTAAAACAAATTTTAAGCCAGGTATGGTGGCACATACCTGTGGTCTCAGCTATTCAGGAGGCCAAGGCAGGAGGATCTCGAGCCCAGGAGTTTGAGACCCCATCTCAAACAAAAAATACAAAAATTAGCCAGGCACGGTGCCTGCAGTTCCAGTTCCTTTGAGAGACTGAGGCAGGAAGACTGCCTAAGCCCAAGAGGCCAAGTCTGCAGTGAGCTATGGTAACACCACTGCACTCCAACCTGGGCAACAGAGGGAGACTTTGTCTCTAAAAAAAATAGAAAAATTTGCCCGGCACGGTGGCTCACGCCTGTAATCCTAGCACTTTGGAAGGCTGAGGCGGGCAGATCACCTGGAGTTCGAAACCAGCCTGACCAACATGGAGAAACCCCGTCTCTACTAAACATACAAAATTAGCTGGGTGTGGTGGCGGGTGCCTGTAATCCCAGCTACTCGGAAGGCTGAGGCAGAAGAATCGCTTGAACCCAGGAGGCGGAGGTTGCGGTGAGCTGAGATCGCGCCATTGCACTCCAACCTGGGCAACAAGAGTGAAACTCCGTCTTTTTTTTTTGAGATGGAGTCTCGCTCTGTCGCCCAGGCTAGAGTTCAGTGGTGCAATCTCGGCTCACTGCAAGCTCCGCCTCCCGGGTTCATGCCATTCTCCTGCCTCAGCCTCTCTGAGTAGCTGGGACTACAGGCGCCCGCCACCACGCCCGGCTAATTTTTTATATTTTTAGTAGAGACGGGGTTTCACCGTGGTCTCGATCTCCTGACCTCGTGATTCGCCCGCCTCGGCCTCCCAAAGTGCTGGGATTACAAGCGTGAGCCACCGCGCCCAGTGAAACTCCGTCTTAAAAAAAGAAAAATTCAACATTTTATTTTGAGAAATTTCAAACCTACAAAAAGTTGCATGAATAGTGTCTATCTGAAATTCAGTCTTTTCTTTAGAAGTCTTTTTTTTTTTTTTTTTGGAGATAGAGCCTCATTCTGTCACCCAGGCCGGAGTGCAGTGGTGTGATCTGTAAAGTCACCGTGAGCACTGACTTGGCACATACTGGACTGTTGCTCCTAGGAGAAATACAGGGTTGCGTTCCTGTGAGCTTTGTTTGTGATATTTTCATCAGCTGATCAATATGTAGTCTTGTTTTATGTGTATTTCTGTTTAAAGATTCATATATATATGTATATATATATATATGGTTGAGTTGTTACCATTGAACTCACAGCCCACAGGACTAGAACACATGCCTAAATAAAGTTTATCTAACATACTTGTTTTCTCCATATGTGTATTCATCATAACCTTCTTGCACTGAGGAATATTAGACTAATATATATATATATATATATATTTTTTTTTTTTTTTTGAGACAGAGTTTCGCTCTTGTTGCCCAGGCTGGAGTGCAGTGGCACAATCTCTGCTCACTGCAACTTCCACCTTCCGGTTTCTTTCTTTTTTCTTTTTTTTTTTTTTTGAAACAAAAAAAAAACAGTCTTACTTTGTTGCCCAGGCTCCAGTGCAGTGGCACAATCTCGGCTCACTACAGCCTTTGCCTCCCAGGTTCAAGTGATTCTCCTGCCTCAGCCTCTTGAGTAGCTGGGATTATAGTCATGCACCACCATGCCCAGCTGATTTTTGTGTTTTTAATAGAGACGGGATTTTACCATGTTGGCCAGGCTGGTCTCGAACTCCTGACTTCAAGCAATCCACCTGCCTCGGCCTCCCAAAGTGCTAGGATTACAGGCGTGAGCCACGCGCCCAGCCCTCCTTCTGGTTTCCAGCGATTCTCCTGCCTCAGCCTCCTGAATACTTGGGATTACAGGCACCGGCTACCACAGCCGGCTAATTTTTTGTATTTTTAGTAGATACAGGGTTTCGCTATGTCATCCAGGCTGGTCTGGAACTCCTGACCCCATGATCCACCCGCCTTGGCCTACCAAAGTGCTGGGATTACAGGCGTGAGCCACTGTGCCCGGCCTATTATTATATATATGTTTTTTGAAACAGTCTCACTCCGTCCCCCAGGCTGGAGTGCAGTGGCACAATCTCTGTTCACATGCAACTTCCGCTTCCTAGGGTCAAGTGATTCTTCTGCCTCAGCCTCCCAAATAGCTAGAATCACAGGAGCGTGCCACCACACCCAGCTAATTTTTGTATTTTTAGTAGACAGGGTATTTCACCCCATGTTGGCCAGGCTGGTCTCGAACTCCTGACCTCACGTCATCTGCCCGCCTCAGCCTCCCAAAGTGCTGGGATTACAGACATGAGCCACTGCTCCCTGTCTTTTATTTTAGAGACAGGGTTTCCCTCTGTCACCCAGGCTGGAGTACAGTGGCATGACCATAGCTCACTGTAACCACCAACTCCTGAGCTGGAGTGATCCTCCCTGCAGTGAGCTCTGGTCACTCCACCTCCCGAGTAGCTAGGACCACAGGCACATATCAACATGCCCAGCTTTTTTTTTTTTTGGAGATAGAGTTTTACTCTTGTTGCCCAGGCTAGAGTGCAATGGTTCAATCTCTGCTCACTGCAACTTCTGCTTCTTGGCTTCAAATGATTCTCCTCAGCCTCCTGGGTAGCTGGCATTACAGGTGCCCACCACAACACCCGGCTAATTTTTTTGTAGTTTTAGTAGAGATGGGGTTTCAACATGTTGGGCAGGCTTGTCTCAAACTCCTGACCTCAGGTGATCCACCCGCCTCGGCCTCCCAAAGTACTGGTATTACAGGCGTGAGGCACTGTGCCGCAGCCACGCCCAGCTAATTTTTCTAAAAAATTTTGTCGAGATGGGGTCTCGCTATGTTTCCAAAGCTGGTCTTGAACTCCTGAGCTCAAGTGATCCTCTCAGCCACCAAAAGCAGTGGGTTTGTAGGCATGAGCCACTGCACCCAGCTGGGAACCATTATAAATGGGAAAATCAGCAACAAAAAGCATAAAAATGTAGAAAATGTGACACTAAGTAGACCGTGAAAAGGACACTTGTTTGCAGTATGAGAGCTGAGACAAGAAAGCAGAGTGTCCTTGTGCTTGACCTTAGCAAGCTGGCAAAGTCACAGACACTGACTGAAGTCTGAGGAGGAACTGTGGCTATCTTCCCCCTGAGGCATGTGCTGTAGTTACGCATATGGTCCTTCATGCCTAAATACTTCCTCCTAAAACTAAGGACATTTCCCTACATGACGACAATCCAGTGATCAAATCCAGGCAATTATCAGAACATTCCTGTTCAGTTTCCCAAATGTCCCAGTAATGTCCCTTCTAGTGACGTTTTTTCCACTTGAGGATTGTGTGTCACAATGAGATATCACTTCCTAGTCTCCTTTATTATTTTTATTTTATTATTTTTTTGAAATGGAGTCTCACTCTGTCGCCCAGGCTGGAGTGCAGTGGCGTGATCTTGGCTCACTGCAAACTCCACCTCCTAGGTTCAAGCAATTCTTCTGCCTCAGCCGCCCGAGTAGCTGGGCCCATCCGCCACCACGCCCGGCTAATTTTTGTATTTTTAGTAGAGAAGGTGTTTCACCATGTTGGCCAGGCTGGTCTCAAACTCCCAGTCTCCAGTGATCCCCTCGCCTTGGCCTTTCAAAGTGTTAGGATTACAGGCGTGAGCCACCGCGCCCAGCCTTAGTCTCCTTTAATTTGGAACAATTCCTCAGCCTTTTTGTTTGTTTATTTGTTTGTGTTTGAGACAGGGACTTGCTATGTCACCCAGGCTAGAGGGCAGCCTCAACCTCCTAGGCTCAAGCAATCCTTCCACCTCAGCCTCCTGAGTAGCTGGGAAGGCATATGCCACTACGCCTGGATAATGTTTGTATTTTTTATAGAAACAGGGCCTCTCTCTTGCCCAGGCTGGTCTTGAACTCCTGGCTTCAAGGGATCCTCCCATCTTGGCCTCCCAAAGTGCTGAGATTGCAGTTGTGAGCCACAGCACCCAGGCTAGCCTTTGTCTTTAAAAAATTTTTTGTCTGGGCTCAGTGGCTCACGCCTGTAATCCCAGAACTTTGAGAGGCCGAGGCGGGCAGATCACAAGGTCAGGAGATCGAAACCATCCTGGCTAACACGGTGAAACCCCGTCTCTACTAAAAAATACAAAAAGTTAGTTGGGCGTGGTGGCAGGTGCCTGTAGTCCCAGCTGCTCGGGAGGCTGAAGCAGGAGAATGGCGTGAACCCGGGAGGCGGAGCTTGCAGTGAGCCGAGATCGTGCCACTGCACTCCAGCCTGGGCGACAGAGAGAGACTCCATCTCAAACAAAACAAAACAAAACAAAACAAGGAATACAAAAATTAGCTGGTTGTGGTGGCGCGTGCGTGTAATCCCAGCTACTTGGGAGACTGAGGCAGGACAATCGCTTGAACCTGGGAGGTGGAGGTTGCAGTGAGCCAAGAGTGTGCCACTGCACTCCAGCCTGCTCGACAGAGCAAGACTCTGTCCCGAAAAAGAAAAAAAATCATTATGTGCAGTTGGTATTCTATGCACTATGCATCAACTCATTTAACTCTCAGCACCCTTGTATGGTGGGTACTATTATTATCTCCATTTTGCAGAAGGTAAAATTCATGCCTTTGGAAGTTAAGTAAATTGCCAGGATTTGAACCTGGATAGTCTGGCTCAGAGCCTAGGCCCTCACAAAGATCTCACCTGGGCTGATTCTGGCTTTGCTTGAAATGGGGGGCCAGGCGTGGTGGCTCACACCTGTAATTCCAGCACTATGGGAGGCTAAGGCAGGTGTATCACCTGAAGTCAGCAGTGTTTGAGACCAGCTTGACCAATATGGCGAAACCCCATCTCCACTAAAAACACAAAAATTAGCCAGGCGTGGTGGTGCGCACCTCTAATCCCAGCTACTCCGGAGGCTGAGGCAGGAGAATCATTTGAACCTGGGAGGTGGAGGTTGCAGTGAGCCGAGATCACAGCATTGCACTCCAGCCTGGGTGACAAGAGCAAAACTCGGGTCTCAAATAGATATATAAATACATACATACATACATACATACATACATACATACATTAAAGAACTGTTGGAAGCCCTAGCTGCATGGGGCCACCTTCTTACAGAGCAACAATGAGCAGCAGCTGCACTGCAGCCACACTCTCCCCAGGGCCTATTTTTTTCCACAGTCCACAGCACTCCCTCTTGTCTCACATCAGGCCACCTTCACTCATGTGACTTTCTTGGCCTCATTAGGCCTTTAAGTTTGAGATTTCTGTCTGTCCCAAACATCTAATACATAAAGTGGTTATGCTCACACCTGTAATCCCAGCACTTTAGGAGGATGAGGCAGGTAGATGACTTGAACCCAAGTTTGAGACCAGCCTGGGCAACATGGCAGAACCCTGTCTCTACACAAAATACAAAAATTAGTTGGGCATGGTGGCACGCGCCTGTAATCCTAGCTACTTGGGAGACTGAGGCTGGAAGGTCGCTTGAGTCTGGGAAGTAGAGGGTGCAGTGAGCCTTGATTGTGCTGCTGGACTCCAGCCTGAGCGAGAGACCCTGTCTCAAAAAAGAAAAATTTTAACCAAGTTTTTAATTATTTTATAAAAGAATGTAGTCTGGCTGAAGTGAAATGTGAGTGGAGCATCGGCAGGCCTGATATTTCTCTTTCTCGTATCATTGTTGTCCCAGATGCTTCACAGAACCACAAGACTCTGGAGAAACACAGTTTGGAAAGCGTGGGCTGAAGTTCTTGTCCTGTGCGGACTGGGACATAGTGAACGGCAGCTTCGTAGTCTGGGTGGGGAAGGGGACCCTCCTTTTCCCTCCAGCAGCATCTGCAGTCCTGTGTCACATGCTCCGGGATCCACACTTCTTTTTTGTTTGTGTTTGTTTTGTTTTGTTTTGAGACGGAGTCTCATTCTGTTGCCTAGACTGGAGTACAGTGGTGAAATCTTGGCTCACTGCAACCTCTGCCTCCCGGGTTCAAAGGATCCTCCTGCCTCAGCCTCCCAAGTAGCTGGGATTATGGGTGCACACTACCACGCCTGGCTAATTTTTGTATTTTTTGGTACAGATGGCGGTTTCACCATGTTGGCCAGGCTAGTCTTGAACTCCTGGCCTCATGTGATCCACCCGCTTCAGCCTCCCAAAGTGTTGGGACTACAGGCATGAGCCACCACGCCCGGCCTAATCCACACTTCTGAAGGGTATCAAGGTAGGATGGGGGAGGGACCTCTGTGAACCCCCACTGCTTCCCAGAGAAGTCCTGGACTTTTTTTTTTTTTGAGACCAAGTCTCTGTTGCCCAAGTTGGAGTGCAGTGGCGTGATTTCGGCTCACTGCAACCTCTGCCTCCCAGGTTCAAGGGATTCTCCTGCCTCGGCCTCCCGAGTAGCTGGGACTACAGGCATAAGCCACCACGCCCGGCTAATTTTTGTATTTTTAGCAGAGATGGGCTTTCACCACACTGGCCAGGCTGGTTTCCAACTCCTGACCTCAGGTGATCCACCTGCCTCAGCCTCCCAAAGTGCTGTGATTACAGGCGTGAGCTACCGCACCCGGCTGTGCTGGACATCTTTACATATTCCCCTAAGACAGCTACCTCCCTACTTCTGCAGGGATGCAAAACCCAGCTGGAATCATTTCTGGGCTAGGATCCTGTTGTCTTGGGTTCTCATTCCTAAACTGGCCGGGACTCAAGACTCATCAGCCTAGCTTGTCAAATGCAGGTTTCGAAGCCCTTGGAGGATTCTGATTTAAGTAGGTCTGGGTGTGTCTTTGGAATCTATTTCTAACAAGCACCCCAGGTGCTCTCACACCCAGGCAACTTAGACAAACACTCCTAGTTAGGAGCACAGTCTCTTTAACTTCATTTTTATTTACATTTTGAATACATAATACATTCACATGGTTCCAAACACAACAGAGAAAAGTTGTTCTTCAGCTCCTGTTCCCAAGTCCCCAATTCTCCCCGGAGACAACCATCTTTGCCAGTTTATTGTGTTCAAATCTAGCGACATTTTATACATAAACAAGCCCACCCTCTTCCCACTTTTTTTTTTTTTTTTTTTTTTTTTGCGATGGAGTCTCTGTTGCCCAGGCTGGAGAGCAGCGGCACAATCTCGGCTCGGCGTGATCTTGGCTCACCACTACCTCCGCCTCCTGGGTTCAAGTGATTCTCCTGCCTCAGCCTCCTGAGTAGCTGGGATTACAGGCGCACTCCATCACACCCAGCTAATTTTTGTATTTGTAGTACAGACAGGGTTTCACCATGTTGGTCAGGCCGGTCTCGAACTCCTGACCTCTTGATCCACCTGCCTTGGCCTCCCAAAGTGCTAGGATTACAGGCATGAGCCACCATGCCCAGCCCCCACTTTTTCTTTAAAAATGGTAACCCTTTATATACACTCTTCTGCACATTAAGAGCAGCTAGACCTAAGTTTAAGCACAGTACTAGCTTGATGACTTGTGATCCTCCCTGAACCTCAGCTTCCTCCTCTAAAATGGCAGTAATAGCAAGACACCTCACTGTTGTCGGGGAGTCCCAGGAGAGAATGCTTGCTGTGAAGCTGTCAGCACAGGGCCTGGAATAGAGTGAGTGCTCCATATCTGGAAGTTATGATTAATTCTGCATCCTAGGGTGGCCAGGCGGGGCTTCCCAGTACCAGAGGTACAGACTGAGAACCACACCCTTGGTGAGGCCACCCTACTTATGACTTAGGGGGCAGAGAGAACCTCAGTAAGGTCAGTGGTCTTTATTGAGGCTTTACTATGTGCTATGTGCCTCTTGCTGAGAGGTCTTAGCTAGAATCGTGGTATTTCAGGGTTTCTCAACAATTTTTTTTTTTTTTTTGAGATGGTGTCTTGCTGTGTCGCCCAGGCTGGAGTGCAGTGGCGCAATCTCGGCTCACTGTAACCTTTGCCACCCAGGTTCAAGGGATTCTCCTGCCTCAGCCTCCCGAGTAGTTGGGATTACAGGTGCTGAATTTTTTTTTTGTAGCATGGCGATATTGCACCGTGCTTAACCGCATCCCTGGGCTTTACTCACTCAATGCCAGTAGCCTTCTTCCTGCCTGTTGTGACATCAACAATGTCATACATTGCCAAATGTCCCCAAGAAAGAGTGGGGCTGAGGGAGGACAAAATCCTACCCACAGTTTAAAACCACCGCCTTATCTCATCCTCACAGTAACTAACCACAGTAACCCCAGGTGGTAAGTACTGTTAGTGCCCCATATTGCAAGTGAGGAGACCAACAGAACAGAGTTTGGGTGACATTCCCAAGAACACACAGCTCTGAGATTCACGCCCAGGCAGTGTGACTCCACCTGCCCATTACGCAAGAGAACATCTGATCTCTCAAGAATGTCGCCCTGCTTGGCCGGGAGCAGTGGCTCACACCTGTAATCCCAGCACTTTGGGAGGCTGAGGTGTGCAGATCACCAGGTCAGGAGATTGAGACCATCCTGGCCAACATGGTGATACCCTGTCTCTACTAAAAATACAAAAGATTAGCCAGCCTTGGTGGCAGGTGCCTGTAATCCCAGCTACTCGGGAGGCTGAGGCAGGATAATCGCTTGAACCAGGGAGGAGGAGGTTGCAGTGAGCCGAGATTGTGCCACTGCACTCCAGCCTGGGTGACAGAGCGAGACTCTGTCTCAAAAAAAAAAAAAAAAAAAGGCCAGGCTCGGTGGCTCACGCCTGTAATCCCAGCACTTTAGGAGGCTGAGCGGGGCAGATCACGAGGTCAGGAGTTCAAGACCAGCCTGACCAACATGGTGATATCCCATCGCTACTAAAAATACAAAAATTAGCTGGGGGCGGTTGCATGCGCCTGTAATCCCAGCTACTCAGGAGGCTGAGGTAGGAGAATCACTTGAACATGGGAGGCAGAGGTTGCAGTGAGCTGAGATCACGCCACTGCATTCCAGCCCGGGCGATAGAGGGAGACTACGTCTCAAAAAAAAAAAAAAAAAAATCACCTGGGGAATTTTCTGAAAGCTCAGGCCTCACCCCAGATGAATTAGATGTGAACCTGTGAATCTCTGGGCGTGGGACCTGGGCTTCCACAGCTTTGTAAAGTTTCCACGGGATTTCAAGATTGAGAGCCCTGTGTTAGGCTGAGAAGTGATCAGGAAATTTTATAATCTCAAATCTTGGCAGCCAGTGTGGCAGGATGCAGGCCTTCTCTCTGGGTCATCTGGGTTATCTCACAGGGGACCTGCCATTTCTTTCTCTTTTTCTTTTCCTTTCTTTTATATTTTTAAATTTTTTTTGTAGGGTCAGGGTCTTGCTATGTTGCCTAGGCTGGTCTCGAACTCCTGGCCTCAAGCAGTCCTCTTACCTTGGCCTCCCAAGTTCTGGGATTACAGGAATGAGCCACTGCAACCGGCCTAAGACCTGCCCTTACTCCCCCAACCTAAGCCCAGGCATCCCAGCCAAGGCAGGTCTTCCCTCTTCTAAACCTGAAAGCCCTGCTGAACCCCCTCGAGTGCCCCATCCTTATCCCATAGGCCCAGGCTTATACCACTTGGTTATTCTTTATTCTCATGCACTCCAGGATGAGATCAGAGAATGAAGAGGGTCCCGAGGACAGCCTGGGAGAGAAGCACCGGCCTTCCTATTGGCAAGGAACGACCCAGTGCTGGGGGGAGTGAGGGGCCCTCTGAGGGTGCCAGGGGCATGCCTGGAGCCGCTGCTGACTCCTCCAGCCAGAGCCGCACTGGTCTGAGCGATCGGGTGACACAGGCTTGAATTTCTCCTGAAGCGTTTGTGTTCTCTGCAGGAGAGAGGGGGATGGTGGAGCTGGCATTTGAAAGACGCTGTACCAATGTCCTCTCCTCAAATCCTCAAATCGTGCCCAGGACGGCTTGGACTGGACAAGACCCCACTGGACAGATGTGTAAATGGAGGCTGAAGGCCAACTGCCTTACTCAAGGGTGTTCAGAAGCCAGGAGACCACCTCCTTTCAACCCCGTGCCAGCCCAGTTGTGTGGCCCAGGGTGCAAATAGAAGGTTTAGGGCGGGACTGGAATGCGCTGGTCTTCAGTGAAATGGTTTGTTTGTTTGTTTGTTTGTTTGTTTTTTGAGACAGAGTCTCACCCAGACTGGAGTGCAGTGGCACAGTCTCAGCTCACTGCAACCTCTGCCTCTCGGGTTCAAGCAATTCTCTGCCTTAGCCTCCTGAGTAGCTAGAATTACAGGTGCCCGCCCCCACGCCCAGCTAATTTTTGTGTTTTTAGTACAGATGGGGTTTCACCATCTTGGCCAAGCTAGTCTTGAACTCCTGACCTCGTGATCCACCCACCTCGGCCTCCCAAAGTGCTGGGATTACAGGCGTGAGCCACCGTGCCCGGTGAGTTTTGTTTTTTTGAGACAGAGTCCCATTCTGTCACCCAGGCTGGAGTGCAGTGGTGTGATCTCAGCTCACTGCAACCTTCACCTCCCGGGTTCAAGTGATTTCCCTGCCTCAGCCTCTCGAGTAGCTGGGACTACAGGTGCCTGCCACCACGCCTGGCTAATTTTTGTATTTTTAGTAGAGACGGAGTTTCACCATGTTGGCCAGGCTGGTCTCGAATTCCTGACCTGAAGTGATCCGCCTGCCTTGGCCTCCCAAAGTGCTGGGATTAAAGGCAAGAGCCACCACGGCCGGTCAAAAAGGGTTTTGAAGAGGAAGAGTCAAAAAGGACACCTGGACTGTAGGAGGCAAGAAGCCTGCCCTCTCTGGTCTTGCTCCCCCACTCCCCCACCCCAAGCCCTTTGGAGACCCCAGGAGATCTGTGCATTGTTCCGGGCCCTGGAGCAGCCTCAGCCACGTCAGAACTTGGCAGGCGTGCCCACCCCTCACCTGGCATCAATCTCCTTCCTCTGTCTTCCTGAACATGCCCAAGGCTTCCGCCAGCACACCATCAGGGTCTAGGATTTTGACCTGGAGGGAAATACCAAGAAGTTGGTTTGGAGAGCATGGAGGACCCAGGCTGCCAGGCTTGACTGGCGCTGCCTGCCCTGTGGGGTGCTGCCAGCCTCATCAGGAGCCACCTCCCTTGCTAGGGATGACCTGACTGAAAACAAAACCTTGTCTGTTCCCTGTCTGGGCTGGGCTGGGCCTGGCAGGTCTGGGCTGGGCATGGCTGGGGATGCTGGCTTCTGTCTCAGGCTGGGGGTGGCCACAGGGCCCTGGTGAGGGCTGCCCACCTCAGGAATGGGGAACTGAGTGGGCTCAGGGGCCTCGTCACGGCCAAAGTCGATCATCGTCCCGCATTTGGCCATATTGTCCACCCAGAAGCCTTCAAACAGCTGGCCATGGTCCAGATGGAAGAAACGCCCGGCCCCGTTCTTCATGCCTCTCTCCCAGCAGCCCTCATAGCGGTTCCCGTTCTCTGGGGGAAAGGACAGGGAGGTGTGGTGCAGGGTACACCAAACTAAGCTAGACCCCCAGGGGTCGCTCTTCCAGAGCTCAGTGCAAATCCCAACACATTGGGAGGCCAAGATGGGATGCTCATAAGCCCAGGAGGTCAAGACCAGCCTGAGCAACATAGTGAGACCCCCATCTCTGCAAAAACAATTTTTTAAAAATTAGCTGGACATAGTGGTGTGCACCTATAGTCCTAGCTACTTGGGAGGCTGAGGTGGGAGGATGGCTTGAGCTCAAGAAGTTGAGGCTGCAGTGAGCTGAGATTGCCCCACAGCACTCCAGCCTGGGTGACAACCTCCGCCTCCCGAGTTCAAGCGATTCTCCTGCCTCAGCCTCCTGAGTAGCTGGGATTACAGGTGCGCGCCACCACACGCAGCTACTTTTTGTATTTTTAGTAGAGACGGGGTTTCTCCATGTTGGTCAGGCTGATCTCAGACTCCTGACCTCATGATCCGCCCGCCTCTGCCTCCCAAAGTGCTGGGATTACAGGCATGAGCCACCGCGCCTGGTCTTTTTTTAAAAATTGAGATGTAAGTTCATATAACATAAGTTGACCATTTTGAAGTGTATAGTTCAGTGGCATTTAGTACATTCACAATTCTGTGCAACCATTACCTCTATCTAGTTTCAAAACGTTTTAATCACCCCCAAAGGAAACCCTGTGCCCATTAAGCAGCCATTCCCCACACCCACTAATGTCACCACCCCCATAGCCCTAGGCAACCATTAGTCTACTTTCTGTCTCTGTGGAGTTGCGTGTTCTAAAAATTTCATATAAATAGCATCATATATGTGTGACCTTTTGTGACTGAGGGGAGGGATAGGGTCCTCTTCCTCTCCTGTCCCACATTGACACAAGGGCCAGTGTGAGACAAGAATGTGGGGTGTGGCCTGTCTCTGTGGGACCAGATGGGCGTGGCCAGCTCGCTACCGGGGGCGGGGGCGGGGGCGGGGGCGGGGGCGGGGGCGGGCGGGCGGGGCCGGAGGGGGCGGGGCACTCACTCAGGCGCAGCATGCCTTCCCCGTTGGGCTTGTCGTTCTCCCACTGTCCCTCGTAGATGTCACCGTTGCTGTAGTACATGCGGCCCCACCCGCTGCGCTGGCTGCCACACCACTCACCCTCATAATACTCCTTGGGTCTGAAAAACTGGATCCCATAACCCTGAAAGTACCAAGATGCTACTACTCAGGGCGCCCCCCAACACCAGGAAAGCCCACCGTCTTCCCAGGCATCCCTAGAGCCACATACCCCAGCTTCTTCCTTCTTCCTCAGCCCTACGTCCAAGCAGAGGGGAGGGTCGTGTCTTAGCGGAGGATCCTTTTTTTTTTTAGACAGAGCTCCACTCTGTCACCCAGGCTGGAGTGCAGTGGTGTGATCTCGGCTCATTGTAACCTCCGTCCCCCAGGTTCAAGTGATTCTCCTGCCTCAGCCTCCTGAGCAGCTGGGATTACAGACACACACCACCATGCCCTGCTAATTTTTGTATTCTTAGGAGAGACAGGGTTTCACCATGTTGGCCAGGCTGGTCTTGAACTCCTGACTTCAAGTGATCCGCCCGCCTCAGCCTCCCAAAGTGCTGGGATTATAGGTGTGAGCCACAGTGCTCACCAATAATGTCTTGAAGGATCTCCCCATGCTCCGTTTCTCTCTGTCCCTCTGCTGCCTCCTCCATGCAGCTGGTCATTAAACTCCCTCCTTACTGACCCACCCTCTCCTCTCTCATCCCCACCCCACAATGCACCATGCAGCCCCTACAGCGCCAGAGGATTCTTTAAATTGCCCATCTAGGCTGGGCGCTGTGGCTCACCGGCTCACTTTAGGAGGCTGAGGTGGGTGGATCACTTGAGGTCAGGAGTTTGAGACCAGCCTGGCCAACATGGTGAAACCCTATCTCTACTAAAAATACAAAAAATTAGCTGGGCGTGATGGCGGCACCTGTGATCCCAGTTACTCGGGAGGCTGAGGCAAGAGAATCACTTGAACCTGGGAGATGGAGGTTGCAGTGAGCTGAGAACGCACAGTAGCCTAGGTGACGGGGTGAGACGCTGTCTCAAAAAAAAAAAAAATCACCCATCTGATCATGCTCGCCCCCCTCCCACTCTTATTTTGACCCAGAAAAATGAACATAAACACCATACTTAGCCTGGTGTGGTGGCTTATGCCTGTAATCCCAGCACTTTGGGAGGCTGAGGCAGGTGGATCATCTGAGGTCAAGAGTTTTAGACCAGCCTGACCAACATGGCAAAACCCTGTCTCTATTAAAAAGACAAAAAATTAGCTGAGTGTGGTGGCGGGCACCTGTAATACTAGCTACTTGGGAGGCTGAGGCAGAAGAATTGCTTGAACCCAGTAGTCGGAGGTTGCAGTGAGCCCAGATCGCGCCATTGCACTCCCGCCTGGGCAACAGAGCAAGACTGTCTCAAAAAACAAACAAACAAACAAAAAACACCACACTTAGGCTGGGCACTGTGGCTCACGCTTGTAATCCCAGCACTTTGGGAGGCCAAGGCAGGTGGATCACGATGTCAGGAGATCGAGACCATCCTGGCTAACATGGTGAAAACCCGTCTCTACTAAAAATATGAAAAATTAGCTGGGTGTGGTGTCGGGTGCCCGTAGTCCCAGCTGCTGGGGAGGCTGAGGCAGGAGAAGGGCGTGAACCAGGAGGTGGAGTTTGCAGTGAGCCAAGATCGCACCAATGCACTCCAGCCTGGGCAACAGAGGCAGACTCCATCTCAAAAAAAAAGCAAAAACAAAAAACACCACACTTAGTGTCCAACCACAGGGAAACAAGGTCTGTTTGCAGATCACACCCGAGGAGGTTGGGTTGAGAAGCCAAGTCTGCTCCTCAAAATCCTGATTTCCCACGTATCCCTGAGGGCCCCCGCAACTCTTCTCCTCACTCCTGCCCCAGGGCAGACACGCTCTGCTGTTTTACATCTCCTTCCCTTTGCTATTTTTTTGCCTCCCATCTTTCTCCCTTTTTTGTCTTCCTGGCTAACTCCTAACATCTTTTAGTGTCACCTCCTACAGGAAGCCTGCCCTGAATTCCCTCTTTTTGAGGCAAGTCTTGCCCTGTTGTCCAGGCTGAAGTGCAGTGGCACCACCATAGCTCAGTATAGCCTCAGCCTCCCGAGATCAAGCAATCCTCCTGCCTCAGCCTTTTGAAAAGGTGGGACTACAGATGTGCACCACGACATCCAGCTAATTATTATTATTATATGGTTTTATTTATTTATTTATTTTTTTTTTTTTTTTTGGGACGGAGTCTCGCTCTGTTGCCCAGGCTGGAGTGCAGTGGCGCAATCTCGGCTCACTGCAAGCTCCGCCTCCCAGGTTCACGCCATTCTCCTGCCTCAGGCTCTCCGAGTAGCTGGGACTACAGGCGCCCGCCACCACGCCTGGCTAATTTTTTTGTATTTTTAGTAGAGACGGGGTTTCACCGTGGTCTCGATCTCCTGACCTCATGATCCGCCCGCCTCGGCCTCCCAAAGTGCTGGGATTACAAGCGTGAGCCACCGCGCCCGGCCTTCCATCTTGCTTCTAACCTCTAAGCTGTCCATGTCCATTCCTGGGCTTAAGCTGAACTAACTTTGGGAGAAACTTAGTTTATAGTTTATAGTTTATAGTTTAAACAAAGACAGTAACAGCCCTTTCCCGAAGACCTCCTTCTTGTCTGGGGACTACATTGCCTTTGTAGGATTAACATTAGCTACAAGATTATAAATTATGGTTTAGGAGCCATGCAGCTGGAAGCTACAAGATTCTGACCCTCCCTAAACTGCTCCTAAGATCAGTGCTTAAGATATTTTGCAGACCTTGCACTTGATGGATCAGCTGGCACTACCCAAATCAATAAACTGATTTATGTGATCTTGTGGCCCCCCCCCACCCAGGAACTGACTCAGGGCAAGAAGACAGCTTTGACTCCCTATGATTTCATCTCTGACCAATCACATCGCCTGGCTCACTGTCTTTCCCCCACCCACCAAGTTATCCTTAAAAGCTCTGCAGCCAGAATGTTCGGGGAGACTGATTTGAGTAATAATACAACTCAGGGCCAGGCGCGGTGGCTCATGCCTGTAATCTTAGCACTTTGGGAGGCCCAGGCTGGTGGATCACCTGAGGTCAGGAGTTCGAGACCAGCCTGGCCAATATGGAGAAACTCTGTCTCTACTAAACATACAAAATTAGCAGTGTGTGATGCCACATGCCTGTAATCCCAGCTACTCGGGAGACTGAGGCAGGAGAACCGCTTGAACCCAGGAGGCAGAGGTTGCGGTGAGCCGAGATCATGCCATTGCACTCCAGCCTGGCAACAAGAGCGAAACTCCATCTCAAATAATAAATAAATAAATAAATTAATAATAATAATAATAATAATAATACAACTCAGGTCTCCCACACAGCCAGTTCTGTGTTAATTACACTTTCTCTATTGCAATTCCCCTGTCTTGATGAATCGGCTCTGTCTAGGGAGCAAGAGGACAGCTTTGACTCCCTATGATTTTATCTCTGACCAATCAGCACTCCTGGTTCACTGTCTTTCCCCCACCCACCAAGTTATCCTTAAAAACTCTGCTGCCGGAATGTTCGGGGAGACTGATTTGAGTAATAATACAACTCGGGGCCAGGCACGAGCAAGGTGAACCCCTTGGGCAGTTACAAGACACCTCATCTCTTCGAGCTTGTTTGCTTATCAATAAAATGGGCATGAAGATGATAACGATGATGAGCTGTTGCTGTGAGAGTTAACTGAATATTAAATGTGTTTCAGGCCGGGCGCGGTGGCTCACGCCTGTAATCCCAGCACTTTGGGAGGCCAAGGCGGGCGGATCATGAGGTCAGGAGATCGAGACCATCCTGGCTAACACGGTGAAACCCCGTCTTTACTAAAAATACAAAAAACTAGCCGGGCGTGGTGGCGGGTGCCTGTAGTCCCAGCTACTTGGGAGGCTGAGGCAGGAGAATGCCGTGAATCCGGGAGGCGGAGCTTGCAGTGAGCCAAGATGGCACCACTACACTCCAGCCTGGGCGGCAGAGCGAGACTCTGTCTCCAAAAAAAAAAAAAGAAAAAAGAAAGTTTTAAATATGTGTTCCAGGCTCACAGTAGCAGTTGCTCAGTTGCAATACTGTTTATTATTGGTGTCTCTGGGACTAATGGTGTGGATTCCTCCACACTTGTGGGAGTAGGTGGAGGGAACCTGTGCCCAGCTTGGGTGTTTCCGGGCTGAGCACGCGCCTCTGGCTGGCTTCTGCCCGACTTCTGCCCCCCGGGACCCTCCTCTCTTGTCCTCTGCCCTCTTGCTCCCACTTTTCCTACCTCCCTTTTATTCAGGCCCAGCAGAAAGGGGATTTTCAGAAAGACATACCTGGGGAAAAGAAAGCCAGGAAACGAGGGGGAAGAGGGTGGAGGCAAATTCGTCCCCACAAGCCTGGCTGGCTCGTCGCAACCAAAGGGTTTCGTGGGCTCCTCCCTGGCCTTCTGTTGCTTCCTGTTTCCTGGGTTTTGTTCTGAGAAACTTTGCAATTCCCCCACCTCTTCCTTCTCCCACGCGCACCACAACCTTGTCCTCCTCCTGCAGACCTCCCCTCTCTTTTCTCCCAGGCCTCTCTCCGCTCCCCCTACACACACACACACACACACACACACTCAGCCTGGCTGGCAGCCCTGCTCACCGATTTCTTATCACCTTTCCACCAGCCTGAGTAGACTCTCCTGCACTTTCCTATCTGTTGGTCAGGAAGGCTGAGGGTGCCATAGCCGTCTCGCTTCCCAAACTTCCAGTCCCCTTCATAGATGGCTCCGTTCTTCTTCCAGACCTGTGTTCCTTTCCCTGGTGACACACAGATGGGCAATGCTGCAGACATGGCCGCCGGGGGGTGGGAGTGGTGTGCCTGCCTGAACCTCAGGGGCCCCCAACTGGAGGAATCTTGAGAGCTGGGACAGGCTCTGCACATCATCCTAGACACCCAGTACCCAGGAGAAGGCCAGGAAAGTTCCATTTCTTTTTTTTTTTTTTTTTTTTTTGAGGCAGTGTCTCACTCTGTCGCCCAGTCTGGAGTGCAGTGGCGCGATCTCAGCTCACTGCAACCTCTGCCTCCCGGGTTCAAGAGATACTCCTGCCTCAGCCGCCAGACTAGCTAGGACTACAGGTGTGTGCCAACACACTTAGCTAATTTTGTGTTTTAGTAAAGATGGGGTTCCATGTTGGCCAGGCAGGTCTGAAACTCCTGACCTCAAGTGATATGCCCACTTCGGTCTCCCAAAGTGCTGGGATTACAGGCGTGAGCCACTGCGTCCAGCCAGAGGTAATTCTCTTATTTGTTGATTAGTGTCGCATGTCTGTCTTTTCCAGGAGAATGTGAGCTGCAGGAGGGCACAGACTTTGGTCTGTTTTGTTCACTGCACTGAAAAACTGTGCCTGGAGGCTGGGTGCAGTGGCTTGAGCCTGTAATCCCAGCACTTTGGGAGGCTGAGGCAGGTGGATCACCTGAGGTCAGGAGTTCGAGACCAGCTTGGCCAACATGGCGAAACCCTGTGTCTACCAAAAATACAAAAATTAGGCAGTCGTGTTGGCAGGCGCCTGTAATCCCAGCTACTCAGGAAGCTGAGGCATGAGAATCTCTTGAACCTGGAAGGCGCAGGTTGCAGTGAGCCGAGATGGCGTCATTGCACTCCAGCCTGGGAAACGAGCGAAACTCCATCTCAAAATAAAACAAACAAACAAACAAACAAACAAACAAACAAACTGTTCCTGGCATGTTATAGGTGACTAATACCTGTTAATTTACTTTTTTCTCTTTTTTTTCTTTCTTTTTTTTTTTTTGAGACAGAGTCTTGCTCTGTCACCCAGGCTGAAGGGCAGTGTTGGAATCTCGGCTCACTGCCACCTCTGCCTTCTGGTTCAAGAGATTCTCCTGCCTTAGCCTCCCCAGTAGCTAGAATTACAGGCTCCCGCCACCATGCCCAGCTAATTTTTGTATTTTTAGTAAAGACGGGGTTTTACCATATTGGCCAGGCTGGTCTCTAACTCCTGACATCGTGATCCGCCTGCCTTGGCCTCCCATAATGCTGGGATTACAGGCGTGAGCCACCATACCCGGCCTTTTTTTTTTTTTTTTTTTTGAGACCGAGTTAGGCCGGGCGCGGTGGCTCACGCCTGTAATCCCAGCACTTTGGGAGGCCAAGGCGGGCGGATCATGAGGTCAGGAGATCGAGACCATCCTGGCTAACACGGTGAAACCCCGTCTCTACTAAAAATACAAAAAATTAGCTGGGCGTGGTGGCGGGCGCCTGTAGTCCCAGCTACTTGGGAGGCTGAGGCAGGAGAATGGCGTGAGCCCGGGAGGGGGAGCTTGCAGTGAGCCGAGATCGCGCCACTGCACTCTGGCCTGGGTGAAAGAGCAAGACTCCGTCTCAAAAAAAAAAAGAGACCGAGTTTTGCTATCGTTGCCCGGGCTGGAGTGCAATGGTACGATCTCGGCTCACTGCAACCTCCACCGCTCAGGTACAAGCAATTCTTTCGCCTCAGCCCCACAGGTAGCTGGGATTACAGGAATGCGCCACCACGCCTGGCTAATTTTGTATTTTCAGTAGAGACAGGGTCTCTCCATGTTGGTCAGGCTGGTCTCGAACTCCTGACCTCAGGTGATCTGCCCGACCTCGGCTAGGATTACAGGCGTGAGCCACCGTGCCTGGCCTTTTTCTTTTTTTTTTTTTTAGACAGGATCTGGCTGTGTCACCTATGCTGAGGTGCACAGCTCGCTGCAGCCTCAACCACCCAGGCTCAAATGATCCTTCCGCCCCAGCCTCCTGAGTAGCTGAGACCACAGGTAAATGCCACTACACGTGGCTAATTTAAAAAAAAACTTTTTGTAGAGGCGGAGTCTTTCTATGTTGCCCAGGCTGGTCTCAAACTACTGGACTCAAGCAATCCTCCTGCCTAGGCTTCCCAAAGTATTGGGATTACAGGCATGAGGCACCACACCAGGCATTTCTTTCTTTTTAGAGATGGAGTCTTGCTGTGTTGCCCAGGCTGGTCTTGAACTCTTGAGCTAAAGAGATTCTTCCTTCTCAGCCTCTCCAAGAGCTGGGAATACAAGCACACACCACTACACCGAGCTTAATACATATTTAACAAAACGATGAATAAAATATTTGTGGTGGCCAGGCGCGGTGACTCACGCCTGTAATCCCAGCACTTTGGAAGCCGAGGCAGGTGGATCACGAAGTCAGGAGATCGAGACCATCCTGGCTAACACGGTGAAACCCTGTCTCTACTAAAAATACAAAAAATTCTCCGGGCGTGGTGGCGGGCGCCTGTAGTCCCAGCTACTTGGGAGGCTGAGGCAGGAGAATGGCGTGAGCCCAGGAGGCGGAGCTTGCAGCGAGCTGAGCTCGCAACACTGCACTCCAGCCTGGGTGACAGAGCGAGACTCTGTCTCAAAAAAATAAAAAAAAAATAAATAAATAAATAAAATATTTCTGGAGTACCTATATTGGCCAATTCATATCTGGGTCCTTGGTAACCCAGGAACAAATTCAACATTATCCCTCTGAGCTTTGTGACCTTGACCAAGTAAGTTAATTCTTTGGGTGTCTCTGAGCCTCAGATACCTCAGCTGTAAAATGGGTATAAGAATATCTTATGGGGGGTCTGGGCGTGGTCGCTCACGCCTGTAATCCCAACACTTTGGGAGGCCAAGGCTGGTGGATCGCCTGAGGTCAGGAGTTCGAGACCAGCCTGGCCAACATAGTGAAATCCCGTCTCTACTAAAAATACAAAAAATTAGCTGGGTGTGGTGGTGGGTGCCTGTAATCCAAGCTACTTGGGAGGCTGAGGCGGGAGAATTGCTTGAACCGGGGAGGCGGAGGTTGCAGTGAGTTGAGCCGAGATTGAGCCATTGCACTCCAGCCTGGGCAATAAGAGCTAAATTCTCTCTCTCTCAAAAAAAAAAAAAGAATATCTTATGGGGGCTGGGAGCAGTGGCTCACGCCTGTAATCTCAGCACTTTGGGAGGCTGATGGGGGCTGATCACTTGAGGTCAGGAGTTCGAGACCAGCCTGGCCAACATAGTGAAACCTGGTCTCTACTAAAAATACAAAAATTAGCTGGACGTGGTGGTACTTGCCTGTAATCCCAGCTACTCTGGAGGCTGAGGCAGGAGAATCACTTGAATCTGGGAGGTGGAGGTTGCAGTGAGCTGAGATGGCACCACTGCACTCCAGCTCGGGTGACAGAGTCAGACTGTGAAAGAAAGAGAGAGAGGGAGAGAGGGAGAGAGGGAGGGAGGGAGGAAGGGAGGAAATGAAGGATGGAAGGAAGGAAGGAAAGAAGGAAAGAAAGAAAGAAAAGAAAATGTGCCATTTGTGACAACATGGATGAATCTGGAGGACATTATGCCAAGTGAAATAAGCCAAGCAGAGAAAGACAAATACTGCATGATTTTACTTATATGTGGAATCTAAAAAAGTCAAACTCATAGAAACAGTAAAATAGCAGTTAGCAGGGGCTGGTGGGGTAGGGAAAATGTGGAGATGTTCTGTCAAAGGGTGCATACTTTTTGTTATAAGATGTACAAGATTTGGAGACCTAAGTCTGGGCACGGTTGCTCACTCCTATAATCCCAGCAATTTGGGAGGCTGAGGCAGGTGAATCACTTGAGGCTAGAAGTTCAAGACTAGCCTGGGCAACATGGTTAAGCCCTGTCTGTAATAAATATACACAAATTAGCCTGGTGTGGTGGCGCATGCCTGTAATCCCAGCTACTCAGGAGGTTGATGTAGGAGAATTGCTTGAACTTCAGAAGCAGAGGTTGCAGTGAGTGAGACTGTGCCACTGCACTCCAGCCTGGACGACAGAGCGAGACTGTCTCAAAACAAACAGGTCGGGTGCAGTGGCTCGTGTCTGTAATCCCAGCACTTTGGGAGGCCGAGGCAGGCAGATCATGAGGTCAGGAGATCAAGACCGTCCTGGCCAACATGGTGAAACCCCGTCTCTACTAAAAATACAAAAATTAGCTGGGCATGGTGCTGCGCACCTGTAGTCCCCACTACTTGGGAGGCTGGAGGCAAGAGAATTGTTTGAACCCGGGAGGCGGAGGTTGCAGTGATCCAAGATCGCACCACTGCCCTCCAGCCTGGCAACAGAGAGGGACTCCGTCTCAAAAAGACAAAACAGCCGGGCGCGGTGGCTCAAGCCTGTAATCCCAGCACTTTGGGAGGCCGAGGCGGGCGGATCACGAGGTCAGGAGATCGAGACCATCCTGGCTAACACGGTGAAACCCCGTCTCTACTAAAAATACAAAAAAATTAGCCGGGCGTCTTGGCGGGCGCCTGTAGTCCCAGCTACTCGGGAGGCTGAGGCAGGAGAATGGCGTGAACCCGGGAGGCGGAGCTTGCAGTGAGCCGAGATCGCGCCACTGCACTCCAGCCTGGGGGACAGAGAAAGACTCCGTCTCAAAAAAAAAAAAAAAAAGACAAAACAAAACAAAAACAAACAAAGATCTGGAGACCTGGCGTACAGCATCGTTCTATATTAATACTGTATTGGTGTCTTGGATACTGTACTTGAAATTTGCTAAGAGAATAGATCTTAATTGTTCTCACCACACACAAAGGAAATGGTAATAGTGTGAGGAGATGGATATGCTAATTACTTTGATTGTACTAATCATTTCGAAATGTAGACTTTTTTTTTTTTTTTTTTTGAGACAGAGTTTCATTCTTGTTGCTCAGGCTGGAGTGCAACGGCGCAATCTCGGCTCACTGCAACCTCCACCTCCTGGGTTCAAGCGATTCTCCTGCCTCAGCCTCCTGAGTAGCTGGGATTACAGGCATGTGCCACCACGTCTGGCTAATTTTGTATTTTTAGTAGAGACGGTGTTTCTCCATGTTGGCCAGGCTGGTCTCCAACTCACGACCTCAGGATATCCACCCACCTCAGCCTCCCAAAGTGCTGGGATTACAGGCGTGAGCCACTGCGCCCGGCCTTCGAAATGTGGACTTTTAAGAAAACATCTTACTACACATCTTAAATATATACAATTTTTCTTTGTCAATCATACCGCGATAAAGCTGAGGGAGAAAAGATTCAATTTGTGAGTAATTACGGGACCATTCTAATTTTCTGAAAAGAAAAATAGTATCTCATGGGGTTGTTTCTTATCACTAGATTCCAGGATACGTGTACAGCACTTAGAGCGTACAAATAGGAAATACGATGTCAATGTTAGCCTTTGTTGTTGTTTTCATTTTTTATTTTTTTCTCTCTCTCAAATCATGGGAGCCTTTGTTATTATTTTTGCCCTTGGGGAGCCCATGGTCTGGTAGGGCCCATCAACACTGTAGGGCTGTTGGGTTGTTTGCACTTGTCCTGCCCCTCACTTCCTCCTGGTTTTATTTCCTTTGGGGACACCGCTTTCCCACTCTAAACCCCCAAGGTTTGGGTGGGCTGACTCCGCCCCCTTGCAGGCCTAGCCAATCAGTGTATTCTACCCACCAGGCTGCTGTGATTGGGTCAGTGCAGGCCACCTGACCCAAGTTGGTACAATGAGACTCCGTGTAAGTCCATTTGGGCCACCACACCCACCCGGGCCTGCAAGGGGAGGAAGCTGACTTAAGAAGGAACCCAACGCAGAGGAAAGCAAAATGGAGACCTGGAGGGAGACGCCAAGTTCCAGTGACATTAAGCTGCTGAATCCCACCATGGCTGAACTTGCATTGCTGAAGCCCTCCTGAGTTGAATTTCTGCCTCTTGCAAATGAAACAGGCCTGATGAATACCGACATAGTTCAATTTCAATATACGAAGGTAGGCACTGAGATTTCAATATCAGAAGAAGGGCACTTGGTCAAATCTGGGGACTCAGAGACTTCCTGGAGGGGGTGACGTTGGGGCCAGGAAGGGCAGTCCAGGCACAGGGAACTGCATGAGTAAAGGCAGAGGTTTGAAAATGATGGTTGCAGCCGGGCGAGGTGGCTCACGCCTGTAATCGCAGCACTTTGGGAGGCCAAGGCGGGCGGATCACTTGAGGTCGGGAGTTCGAGACCAGCCTGGCCGACATGGCGAAATCCCGTCTCTACTGAAGATACAAAAATTAGCTGGGCATAGTGGCGGGTGCCTGTGATCACAGCTACTTGGGAGGCAGGAGAATCGCTTGAACCCAGGAGCAACAGAGTGATTGGCTAGGCCTGCCAGGGGGCGGAGTCAGCCCACCCAAACCTTGGGGATTTAGAGTGGGAGAGGGTTGTCCCCAAAGGAAATAAAACCGGGAGGAAGTGAGGGGCAGGACAGGCGAAAACAACCCAACAGCCCCTACAAAAAAAAAAAAAAAAAAAAAAGACACTGATGGGTGCTCATGACTATGCTTTCAGTCTCTTCTACTGCAGGCAAATGCAGGAGACACATGGGAATCAATAGGTTGGGAATTAGAGGGGAAAGGTGCTTTTTCTCTGCTAGTCCATTTTGAAAAATCTCATCTCGGCCGGGCGCGGTGGCTCACGCTTGTAATCCCAGCACTTTGGGAGGCCGAGGCGGGCGGATCACGAGGTCAGGAGATCGAGACCACGGTGAAACCCCGTCTCTATTAAAAATACAAAAAATTAGCCGGGCGTGGTGGCGGGCGCCTGTAGTCCCAGCTACTCGGAGAGGCTGAGGCAGGAGAATGGCGTGAACCCGGGAGGCGGAGCTTGCAGTGAGCCGAGATCGCGCCACTGCACTCCAGCCTGGGCGACAGAGCAAGACTCCGTCTCAAAAAAAAAAAAAAAAAAGAAAAATCTCATCTCAGTTTTTTGATTTGCCCAGTTGGATTACGTGCTCATCTCTGTGACCAAGGTAGCAGGGGCCTGTTATTAGAAGGTGAAGGGTGAGAGCAAGAGGCATCCAATACTCGAGTTAGGGGTTGATGCACACAGTATATGGCCTATGCTGGGGAAAATCCCTCGCCTGACAGTATTGGAGTACCTGGTATAGGAGTCCTGAGACCTGGTTTTAAGACCTTGCGTTTTCTTTTTCTTTCCTTTTTTTTTTTTTTGGACGGACTCTCACTCTGTAGCCCAGGCTGGAGTGCAGTGGCGCGATCTCGGCTCACTGCAGGCTCTGCCCCCTGGGGTTCACGCCATTCTCCTGCCTCAGCCTCCCGCATAGCTGGGACTACAGGCGCCTGCCACCTCACCCGGCTAATTTTTTGTATTTTTAGTAGAGACGGGGTTTCACCGTGTTAGCCAGAATGTTCTCGATCTCCTGACCTCGTGATCCGCCCGCCTCGGCCTCCCAAAGTGCTGGGATTACAGGCATTTGCCACTGCGCCCGGCCAATGCTAGTTACTTCAAATAGAGAAACTTTAATACAGGGGATGCAAGAGCTGAGAGTCTGCACAGGACACAGTGAGGCAAACCAAAGCTTATCAAGTAGGAAAATAAGGGGAAAAGGCTGGGCATGATGGCTCACACTTGTAATCCCAGAACTTTGGGAGGCTGAAGTGGGCAGATTACTTGAGGTCAGGAATTCGAAATCAGCCTGGCCAACATGGTGAATCCCTTCTCACTTATTTATTTATTTTTGTCTTTTTTTTTCTTCCTTTTTGTGGAGAACGGGGTCTCGCTATATTGCCCAAGGAGGTCTCGAACTCCTGGGCTCAAGCTATCCTCCCGCCTCTGCCTCCCTGAGAGCTGGGATTACAGGCGTGAGCTACCGCGCCTGGCAAGTGAATCCCCGTTTCTATCAGAAAATACAAAAATTAGCTGGGTGTGGTGGTGTGTGCCTTTAGTCCCAGCTACTTGGGAGGCTGAGGCACAAGAATCACTTGAACCTGGGAAGTGGAGGTTTCAGTGAGCCGAGATTGCAGCACTGCACTCCATCCTGGGCGACAAAGCACAACTCTCTCTCAAACAAAACAAAACTATATTAGGAAGTGAAGAGGATTCCTCCATCCCGTCACTAAGATGCTGGCAGCCATGTGTATCATGCAGAGGTGTACTTGCAGGAGGAGAGAAAAAAGGCCAGCCAGGGAGAAGCAGATAGATGGAGAAGTTGTCCTAAGCCTTCCCTGAGGATGGCTCCATTCCTGCCTTTTCAATAATTTGCTTTTATGGGGTGCTTTGTTCTCCCGCTTTGCTGAAGCTGTCTTCTCTCACCTGGATGTCTGCAAGGGCCTCTGAGAGGTCTTCCTGCTCCCACCTCATTCACAATGAAATAGCCAGCATGGGTGTTATAGGACATGAATCAGATCATGTCATTCCTCTGCTCTAAACCCTCCCTGTGTCACAGAGTCAAATCCAAAGTTCTTACCATGGCTGACACGGTCCTATATGATCTGACTACCCTTCTTTAGCCCACAACCTCTTTTTTTTTTTTTTTTTAATTTTTTTTTTTGAGATGGAGATTGGTTCTTGGAAACTTCCTGGCTGGAGTGCAATGGCACGATCTCAGCTCACTGTAACCTCCTCCTTCCAGGTTCAAGCAATTCTCTTGTCTTAGCCTCCCAAGTAGCTGGGATTACAGGTGCCTGCCATCATGTCTGGTCTAATTTTTGTATTTTTAGTAGAGATGGGGTTTCACCATGTTGGCTAGGCTGGTCTCGAACCCCTGACCTCAGGCGATCTGCCTGTCTCGGCCTCCCAAAGTGCTGGGATTTCAGGCATAAGCGACCGCGCCAGGACTATTTTTCTTGAGGCAGAGTCTTGCTCTGGCACCCAGGCTGGAGTGCAGTGGCATGATACTGGCTCACTGTAACCTCCACCTCCTGGGTTCAAGCAATTCTCCTGCCTCAGCCTCCCTAGTGGCTGGGATTACAGGTGTTCACCACTCGACCCAGCTAATTTTTTGTATTTTTAGTAGAGATGGGGTTTTGCCATGTTGGCCAGGCTGGTGTTGAACTCCTGACCTCAGGTGATCTGCCCGCCTCAGCCTCTCAAAGTGCTGGGATTACAGGCGTGAGCCACCATCCCCGGCCTGCAGCCTCTCTGACCTCCTCCTCTTCCTTACTCTGTTTCACCCACACCGTCCTCCTGGCTGTTCCTTGAACACCCCAGGTATGTTCTCTGCTCCAGCTGGTCCTACCACCTTCTATGCTAGTCCCTGCAAACATCCACTCAGTTACTCCCTCTCCTCCAAGTCTTTTTTTTTTTTTTTGGAGACAGAGTCTTGATCTGTTGCCCAGGCTGGAGTGCAGTGGCGCGATCTCGGCTCACTGCAAGCTCTGCCTCCCGGGTTCACGCCATTCTCCTGCCTCAGCCTCCAGAGTAGCTGGGACTACAGGCGCCCACTACCACGGCCAGCTAATTTTTTGTATTTTTAGTAGAGACAGGGTTTCACTGTGTTAGCCAGGATGGTCTCAATCTCCTGACCTCGTGATCCGCCCGCCTCGGCCTCCCAAAGTGCTGGGATTACAGATGTGAGCCACCGCACCCAGCCTGGAACTGGGATCCTAACCTAGGTTTATTTGACTTCAAAGCACTTAACCCAGCAAGGCAGGAGAGCAGGGTGGTTAAGAGCACAGAATCGGGCTGGGTGCAGTAGCTCACGCCTGTAATCCCAGCACTTTGGGAGGCCGAGGCGGGCGGATCACTTGAGGTCGGGAGTTCAAGACCAGCCTGACCAACACGGAGAAACCCCGTCTTACTAAAAATACAAAATTAGCTGGGCATGGTGGCACATGCCTGTAATCCCAGCTACTCTGGAGGCTGAGGCAGGAGAATCGCTTGAACTCAGGAGGTAGAGGTTGCGGTGAGCCAAGATCGCACCATTGCACTCCAGCCCGGGCAACAAGAGTGAAACTCCATCTAGAAAAAAAAAAAAGAGCACAAAATCTAGCCAGGCACAGTGACTCCCACTTGTAATCTCAGCAATTCAGGAGGCTGGGACAGGAGGATTGCTTGAGCCCAGGATCTCGAGGCTGCAGTGAGCAATGAAGGCACCACTACACTCCAGCCTGTTTTTTTGAGACAGAGCAAGACCTTGTCCCCTCAAAAAAAAAAAAGAGTACAGAGTCTGGAATTGCAAGACTGGAGTGAGCAGCAGTGCCACATTTTAAAATAAAAGCTCTTTTTTCTTTATTTTTTCCCCCAGTCAGGATTTAGTTTGTATCAACAAGATCCCTTTGCCCCCTGCTAGTCAGAACTGGAGCCCCGGCTCCTCCTGGGGGGATGGAGTAGGGGGTCCTCCCTTGTGCCTGGCGCTCAGCCCTCTGCAGAGCATCACAGCTGAATGCGAAGCCCAGCTGAATGCGAAGCCCAGAAACCCGCTGCAAGCTGGTTTCAGTGGGGGTGGCTTTTCTTGTTGCCAGCCAGCCCAGTGCTTAACCCAAGTCTCAGAAGGCAGGAACTGAGCCCCCTAGGTCCCAGAGCCCCGGGGGCAGGCCAGTTTCTCAAGACCGTCTGTCCACTGCTGGTCCTGAGACCCTCACTCAGTTGAAGTCAGGGCTGAGTTTGTTCAAAAGCCCCAGCATGTGGAGGCCCCCAGGTGGCCTGGGCCAGCACTCACCCTGGGGAGACTTGGGGACACATCTCATGTCCCCAGTGAGCTCTGCACGCTGCCTTCCTGGCCCTGCTGCCCACTGTGGCTCCGACCCCACTCCGGCCGCCCGTCCCACAGTCCCACTCACCATGTTTCACATTGTCCTTCCACTCGCCCACGTAGTAGTCGCCATTCACAGCGTATACGTGGCGCCGCAGGCCGTTCTTCTGGGCCTTCCGGTCCCACCCCTTCCACAGGGACTCCGACTTTTTCGGGCACTTAGAGACTGGCATGGTGGCTGCTTCTGCAAGGCTGGAGGGTGCTGGAGAGGGGTTAGGGACATCTGGGGCTCAGCGCGCCCCGTGTAATGCCGGGATCCTGAGCTCAAGTGGGGAGAGTCATGTGTGTTCTGAGTCCCCGGGGCAGGTGAACAGCCCTTGGTGGGGATCCTTTAGTGCTGGACTGACCTTTGGCTGGCCCCTCCCTTGCCTCTCCTGGGGCCCCCTCCCAGGGGGTCTGATGGCACAATCACTGGGAATCTAGGGAAACCAGTAGAGCAGGAGGGTTTGTGATGGCATCAGGGAGAAGCTGCCCCCAGGGAGGGGGTGGCGGTCATATATACATATATATATATTTTTGATGTCTTCTAAATATATTTATTTATTTATTTATTTATTTATTTAGAGATGGAATCTTGCTTTGTTGCCCAGACTGCAGTGCAGTGGCACCATCTCGGCTCACTACAACCTCTGCCTCCTGAGTTCAAGTGATTCTCGTGCCTTAGCCTCCTAAGTAGCTGGTATTACAGGCACCCACCACCACGCCTGGCGAACTTTTGTATTTTAGTAGAGACGGGGTTTCACCATGTTGGCCAGGTTGGTCTCGATTTCCTGATCTCAAATGATCCACCCACCTCAGCCTCTCTAAGTGCTGGGATTACAGGCATGAGCCACTGAGCCAAATATGAATCCAAAATATGAACCCAAAATATGGGTTACATATTTTGACAATCACACCTAGGAGTAGGGAAAAATAATTCCAGGCAAAGAAAATAGGCAGAGCAAAAGCTGGGAGTGGGGAAACAATCTCAGGACCTAAATTCTATGCCGTTGCGATTTTTTCCCCTCCCATTTCCAAATATCACATGTACTATTATTAATCTTTATATGTAAATTAATCTTTATATGTAAATATGTAATCTTTATATGTAAATCTGTATATGTAAATTGGCAGCGGTTGCAGTAAGCTGAGATCATGCCACTGCACAGCAGCTTGGATGACAGAGTGAGAACTTTTCTCAAGAAGAAAATAAGCCGGGCGTGGTGGCTCACGCCTGTAATCCCAGCACTTTGGGAGGCCGAGGTGGGCGGATCACAAGGTCAGGAGATCGAGACCATCCTGGCTAACACGGTGAAACCCTGTCTCTACTGGGTGAGGTGGCGGGCGCCTGTAGTCCCAGCTACTCGGGAGGCTGAGGCAGGAGAATGGCGTCAACCCTGGGGGGGCGGAGCCTGCAGTGAGCCGAGATCGAAAAGAAGAAAATAAAAATAAGTTAACTCACTTTAAAAAAATCAATACATATATTGAAAAAAGGAGGGCCAGGCACAGTGGCTCATGCCTGTAATCCCAGCACTTTGGGAGGCCAAAGCAGGTGGATCACGAGGTCAGGAGATCGAGACCATCCTGGCTAACATGGTGAAACCCTGTCTCTACTAAAAATACAAAAGATTAGCCGGGCGTGGTGGGGGGCACCGTAGTCCCAGCTACTCCGGAGGCTGAGGCAGGAGAATGGCATGACCCGGGAGGCGGAGCTTGCAGTAAGTCGAGATCGTGCCACTGCACTCCAGCCTGGGCGACAGAGCAAGACTCCATCTCAAAAAAAAAAAAAAAAAAGAAAGAATGGAGACTTTACGTATCATTATTATAAATAGAAAACCAGTAGCAGGTACCATAAGGCAACAATAAATGTAAAAATAAAAACATTGAAAGAACCAATTTAAGTCTTAGCTAGATGCTATGGCTTAGAGTTGGCTGAGCTCCAAGGTCTCTGTTAAAAATAGGAATTAGCAAGGCCGGGCGCAGTGGCACACGCCTGTAATCCCAGCACTTTGGGAGGCCGAGGTGGGCAGATCACGAGGTCGGGAGTTTGAGACCAGCCTGGCCAACATGGTGAAACCCCGTCTCTGCTAAAAATACAAAAATTAGCCGGGCATGGTTGCCAACGCCTGTAATCCCAGATACTCGGGAGGCTGAGGCAGGAGAATCATTTGAAACTGGAAGGCGGATGTTGCAGTGAGAGCTGAGATCCGCCACTGCACTCAACCTGAGCGAAAAGAGCGAAACTCGGTCTCAAAAAAAAAAAAAAAAAAAGATTAGCAAATGTTAAAAGAGGTGTTAATGCCATGTAATCACCAAACTGACTCCCCTTGGCTTACTCACAGTTGTAAGAGAACCCAGACTCTAATAACTTTCTTATGATGTCATTGGGTGTTACTTCACACCTCATCAGTGTAACCTAAAATCACCCTCCATCCCACAGTTTAGGGAACATAGGTTATACTCCGGAGGAGGCTGTAGTCTTAACACCTGAGCTGTTGACAGGAAATGAAAGTCGGCCCAGGTTGTTTTGGTGCTGAGTAACAAAGACCAGCCTGGCGGCATGGGGGCTGCCGCCTGCAATCCCAGCGCCTGCAATCCCAGCACGTTGGGAAGCTGATGCGGGAGGATCACATGAGTCCAAGAGTTGGAGACCAGCCTGGACAACCATAGTGAGAACTTATCTCTACAAAAAAAAAAAAAAAAAAAAAAATTAGCTGGGCATGGTGGCGCAGGCCTGTAGTCCCAGCTGTGCAGGAGGCTGAGGTGGGTAGATGCCTTCATCCTAGGAGGTCGGGACTGCAGTGAGCTATCATCCGGCGCCACTGCATTCCAGCCTAGGCGACAGAAGGAGACCCTGTCTCAAGGGAAAAAAACAAAACAAAACAAAAAACCCACAGTGGAAGAGGGAGGAGCCGGGAACCAGACGGCTTGGGGTCAGTCAGGAGTCCTGGGCCTGCCCCACCTGCGCCCGGCTCACCTGCGCTCACCTGCGGGGATCGCAGCATCCAGCCTCAATATCCGTCAGCTGCGCGCGCCGCGGGCCCGGCCGGGGTCGCTATGGCAACGCGCCGCCCCAGCCTACCAACCAGGCAGTGCCCGCCCCTTCCTGCCGAGACCTGGTAGCGGCAAAATTTGATCAGCAAACTTACGTCACACTGTTGTTTTGTTTGTTTTGTTTTGTTTTGTTTTTTGAGATGGAGTCTCACTCTGTCGCCCAGGCTGGAGTGCAGTGGCGCGATCTCGGCTCACTGCAACCTCGCCTCCCTGGTTCAAGCCATTCTCCCTACTTCTCCCAAGTAACTGTGGTTATAGGCGCCCGCCACCACGCCTAGCTAATTTTTTGTATTTTTAGTAGAGACGGGGTTTGGCCAGGCTGGTCTTGAACTCCTAACCTCAAGTGATCCGCCCACCTCGCCTCCCAAAGTGCTGAGATTAGAGGCATGAGCCACTGTGCCCGGCCGTCACACTGGTCCTTAGCCTTTTAGGGGTCTGGACTACTCTGAGCGTCTAATGGGAGCCCTAGAGACATGCCGGCCCCTGAAGGGTGCCTACTCATTACCCTACACAAGTCGGCTTCAGTGACTCTCGGCTCACACCCTTCAGGGGCTCCCCTGGTCACTCAGGGTAAAAGCCACAGCCCTTCCAGTGGCCTTCAAGGCCCTGGTGATCTGCCCGCCCCTCCCCTTTCGACTCACACCTTGCCCCCCAACTCCTGGCAACCCGTCTCTGCTCCAGCCACACACTTGCTTCACTGCTGTTCCTGGAAAATACTGGGCATGTTCTGGCCTCGGGGCCTTTGCCTCTTTTGTGCCTGCTGCCAGGACATCTGTTCCTCCGGAAAGCAGCCTGGATCATTCCCTTCTCTCCTTCAGGGCTTTATTCAAAAATCACCTTCTCAGTGAGGAGTTCCTGGAATCACCCTATTTAAAGTTGGAATTTCCATATACACTTGCCAGCCCCCTCATTTCTGTTTTATGTCCTCTTTAGCACTTAGCACCACCACACATACACCCCTTATTTATTGTCTGTCTCTTGGAAGACATTTTTTTTCTTCCAACTTCTATTTTCTTTTTTTTTTTTGAGACGGAGTCTTTCTCTGTCCCCCAGGCTGGAGTGCGGTGGCGCGATCTCGGCTCACCGCAACCTCCACCTCCTGGATTCACGCCATTCTCCTGCCTCAGCCTCCCGAGTAGCTGGGACCACAGGCGCCCACCAACACGCCCGGCTAATTTTTTTGTATTTTTTAGTAGAGACGGGGTTTCACCGTGTTAGCCAGGATGGTCTCGATCTCCTGACCTCGTGATCCACCCGCCTCGGCCTCCCAAAGTGCTGGGATTACAGGCTTGAGCCACCGCGCCCGGCCTCAACTTCTATTTTCAATAAAAATTTCAAACACAGAAAAAAAAAATAACTACAATGAACACCTGTTACCGCCTCTGCCTATATTTAACAATTACTGGCATTTTGCCCTATTTGAAAGCAGAAAAGTTTTTGTGCTTTCTCACTGCCATCTCTGTAGGACCTAGAAGTGTGCCAGACACACAAAGTTGTTCAATAAATATTTGTTGGATAAATGAATGAATGAATGAATGATGTGCTTTGGGGGACTCCTGCTGCGGGAGTTGGTGGTCCTCAGGTTAAGGATTCCTTCTAGAAAGGAGTCAGAGTCTCAGCCGGGTGTGGTGGCTCACACCTGTAATCCCAGCACTTTGGGAGGCCAAGGCGGGTGGATCACTTGAGATCAGGAGTTCAAGACCAGCCTGGCCAACATGGTGAAACCCCGTCTCTACTAAAAATACAAAACCATGCCCAGCTGGTGGCCCACACCTGTAATACCAGCTATTCACGAGGCTGAGGCAGGAGAATTGCTTGAACCCTGGAGGGGGAGGCTGCAGTGAGCCAAGATCACTCTGGGCAAAAGAGTGAGAAAAAAAGAAGTAAGAGAGAGATAGAAGAAAAAGAAGGTGGCTCCCGCCTATAATCCCAGCACTTTGGGAGGCCGAGGCAGGATGATCACCTAAGGTCAGGAGTTGGAGACTAGCCTGGCCAACATGGTGAAACCCTGCCTCTACTAAAAATACAAAAATTAGACCAGACATGATGGCCGGCATCTGTAATCCCAGCTACTCTGGAGGCTGAGGTGGGAGAAGTGCTTGAACCCATGAGGCGGAGGCTGCAGTGAGTGGAGATCGTGCAACTGCACTCCAGCCTGGGTAACAGAGCAAGACTCTGTCTGAAAAAATAATAATAAAAAAATAAAAAGAATGGATCTGAGGACAAAGGGGCAGATGACAGGATATCTACCCATTTCTCTATTCCACAGAGATTTGCCAAGTGTGTGCTGTGCACCTGTGCACTGGGCCTGTGCTCAGTGTTGGGGCTGCAGCCTGGGATAGCACGGACAGAATGGTCTGCAGCAGACAGAGCTGCTTCTGTACAGCAGAGGGATCCCCACCCCAGAAGAGCAGGGTCTCTCAGGGTCGTCACCAACGTGGACGGTACCTTTGTGCCAAGTAGAAAAAGTGGTCCTTCCAGGAGGACACAGCCCTGTGGGCACACAGCTTGGGAAGCAGATGAGGCAAGCTGGGCACTCCACACAAAGTATCATTTCCACAACCATGCCTGGAGACTCTGGTTTCCCTTTCCCTTTTTCCCTTTCCCTTTCTCTCTCTCTTTCTCTTTTTCTTTCTCTTTTTTCTTTTTTTCTCTCTTTCTTTCTCTCTCTCGCTTTTTCTTTCTTTCTCCATTCTTTTTTCTTTTTTTTTTGAGACGGAGTCTTGCTCTGTCGCCCAGGCTGGAGTGCAGTGGCGCAGTCTCGGCTCCGCCTCCCGGGTTCACGCCATTCTCCTGCCTCAGCCTCTCCAAGCAGCTGAGACTACAGGCGCCCGCCACTACGCCCGGCTAATTTTTTGTATTTTTAGTAGAGACGGGGTTTCACCGTGGTCTTGATCTCCTGACCTTGTGATCCACCCGCCTCGGCCTCCCAAAGTGCTGGGATTACAGGCGTGAGCCACCGCGCCCAGCCTTATTTTTTATTTTTTTGTTCTATTTATTTATTTTTATTCTTTGAGACAGAGTCTCACTTTGTCATCCAGGCTGGAGTGTAGTGGCACGATCTCCACTCACTGCAACCTCTGCCTCCCGGGTTCAAGTGATTCTCCTGCCTCAGCCTCCCGAGTAGCTGGGATTACAGGTATGCACCACCATGCCCGGCTAATTTTTGTATTTTTTGTAGAGACGGGGTTTCACCATGTTGGCCAGGCTGGTCTTGAACTTCTGACCTCAGGTGATCCACCCACCTTGGCCTCCCAAAGTGCTGGGATTACAGGCATGAGCCACTGAGCCCGGCCTTTTTATTTTTATTCTATTTTTTTTGTAGAGACAATATCTTGCTCTGTACCCAGGCTAGAGTACAGCAGAGCAATCAGAGCTCACTGCAGCCTTGAACTCCTGGGCTCAAGAGATTCTCTTGCCTCAGTCTCCTCAGTAGCTGGGACCGCAGGACACACCACCACACTTCGCTTTTTTTTTTTTTTTTTTTTTTTTGGAGACAGAGGTTTCACTATGTTGCCTAGGCCGGTCTCGAACTTCTGGCCTCAAGTCTCCTCCCTGCCTTAGCCTCTCAAAGTGCTAGGATTACAAGTGCCAGCCACCACACCAGGCAGATCCATTATTTGCCCTTCTCCTGCTGTGCTTTGTTTGGCAGGGATGCTGCCTCCTGCCTCTGGGTAGTGACTTCCCCGCAGTGATTTCTGGCTGCATTCAGCCAATGGCAAATGCTGGGATCTTTCCCTCTTTCTCTGCTTCAGGGAGTGTCTCTGGCAGAAAGTGCACCTGGCTTCATCTCTTGCTGCCCAGGTTTGGCCTGTGGGCTCTGTGAGCACTTCTTCCCTTCGCCTCTCTAGCCCTAGGTATCATCTTTCCTCCTGCTGCTCTTTCTATCCATCCAACACTGTTATCACTATGAAGAAATTCCTTTTGCGGAACTACCTGGCATGTGATTTGGGTTTTCTTTTTTTTTTTTTTTTTTGAGACAGAGTCTCGCTCTGTCACCCAGGCTGGAGTGCAGTGGCGCGATCTCGGCTCACTGCAAGCTCTGCCTCCTGGGTTCACGCCATTCTCCTGCCTCAGCCGCCCGCGTAGCTGGGACTCCAGGCGCCCGCCACCACGCCCGGCTAATTTTTGTATTTTTAGTAGAAACGGGGTTTCACCGTATTAGCCAGGATGGTCTCCATCTCCTGACCTCATGAGCCGCCCGTCTCGGCCTCCCAAAGTGCTGGGATTACAGGCGTGAGCCACCGCACCCGGCCCGTGATTTGGGTTTTCTACTAAGACTCTGACTGCTAGAGTAGTGTGGTCAGGTGTCCCATAACACCAAAAATATATGTCCCTGGTGAGATTGTTGCCCAGTTGGTGCAGGTGACCTGAGACTGCAGCCAACAACTGCTGGTGCCACCTTGGTCCCTTTAGGTCCTTCCTACCAGTTCTGTGTGCTGACGCCAGGTTTCTTTCTCTTTCTTTTTTTTTTTTTGAGAGGGAGTCTCATTCTGTCACCCTGGCTGGAGTACAATGGCGCGATCTCAGCTCACTGCAACCTCTGCCTCCTGGGTTCAAGCGATTCTTGTGCCTCAGCCTCCTGAGTACTGGGATTACAAGCGCTCACCACCACGCCCGGGTAATTTTTGTATTTTTAGTAGAGACAGGGTTTCACCATGTTGGCCAGGCTGGTCTCAAACTCCTGACCTCAGGTGATCCAACCACCTCGGCCTCCCACAGTGCTGGGATTACAGGTGTGAGCCACTGTGCCTGGCCTGACCCCCTGGTTTCTAAGTACTTTGGTTCTTTCACCTCCAGTTCTTCAGAGGACGGTCCCTGAGTTACTGAAGCCACTTTACGTGTTTGGGCAGAGAGCTGGGAGTGGGCAGAGAGCTGGGAGTGCCCAGAGCTGACACCCTCCAGGTGACCCACAGGTAATGGCTGACCCACGCTGGAGTGTAGGAGCCTTGCTTCAAGAGCACACAGACTTTGAGGTGATGTTTTTCCTTTTTTTCTTTTTGGTGATTTCTTATTTTGGTAATATATACATAACATTAAAGTTACCATTTTATTTTTGTCCCAACTACAAACTTATATTTTAAATATTTTTAAGTGCACACTTTAGGGGCATTAACTACATTGACATTGTTCTACAACCATCACCTCCATCCATCTCCAGAACTTTTTCATCTTGCCAAACAAACGTTCAGTCCCCATTCAACACTAACTTCTGTTCCCCTTCCCTTTCCTCAGCCCCTGGCACTCACCATTCTGCCTTTTTTTTTTTTTTTTTCCTGAGACAGAGTTTCACTCTTGTCGCCCACGCTGGAGTACAATGGCGCCGTCTCTGCTCACTGTAACGTCTGCCTCACAGGTTCAAGCCTTTCTCCTGCCTCAGCCACCGGGGTAGCTGGGATTACAGGTGACCGCCACCACGCCCAGCCAATTTTTGTATTTTTAGTAGAGAATGGGGTTTCACCACGTTGGCCAGGCTGGTCTTGAACTTCTGACCTCGGGTGATCTACCCGCCTCGTCCTCCCAAAATGCTGTGATAAGAGGCATAAGTCACCGCTCCTGGCCAGTGCTTTTTTTAAAAAATAACAATCAGATCTCATGAGAACTCACTCTCCCAATGACAGCACCAAAAGGGATGGTATTAAACCATGAGAAACCTCTCCCACGATCCACTCACCTCCCAGCAGGACCCACCTCCAGCACTGGGGTTTACATTTCAATATAAGATTTGGGCAGGGACGCAGATCCAAACCATATCATAGAAGTAGGGTCTCATTCTGTCGCCCAGGCTGGAATGTAGTGGCACAAACATGACTCACTGCAGCCTCAAACTCCTGGGCTCAAGTGATCTTCCTGCCTTGGCCTCCCAATAGCAGGGATTACTGGCACACACCACCACACCCAGCTACTTATCTTATTTTTTGTAGAGATAGGGGGTCTCACTATGTTGCCCAGGATGGTCTCAAACTCCTGGGCTCAAACGACCCTCCCGCCTGGGCCTCTCAAAATGCTGGGATTACAGGCATGAGGCTCTGCACCCGGCCTTATTGCATCATTTATATTTAATTCATTGGGTGCACCTTTCTCTCTCCTAGTAGACTGTAACTGATGGATAGAAAACTTCCTCAGTGTATCTTCCTGCCTTATACAAGGTTCTTTGGTTGCCAGTAGAGAAAGCATTTCATATTACCCCAAAAGGGAAATTTATTACTAGGATATAAAAGTGTTTCATGGAGTCTAATAACAGGAAATTCAGCTGGAGTTTACAAGGAACTAGACTCCAGCATTGGACACCTGTCTATAGGAAAACCCCTCTCTCTCTCTCTCTCTCCTCAGTCTTTTTTGTTCTGTGAATCAGCTTTCTCATGCTCATGGTGGGAAGCAGCTGCCCCTTTTATCACCTTAGTTCCAATCACTCACAGAAACTAACTGGCTGTTCCTGAATTCCAATCCGCAAACCCTGATTGGCCCAGCTGGGTCTGGAGTCGGCCCCTGGCCAGTCATGCTGCTGCTACTCTGGTTCTTCTTATGAAATTGTCCTCTCCTCCTTAGGTACCTAGCCAGCAGCCTTGGCCCGTCTTCAACCTGGTACAAACTGTCTCTTGGCTGGTGGCCTGTCCAGAGCCACCCTGCCACTCATTGAGGGGTGCCTCATGACCTGGAACCTTCTCTTCCTTGACCAGGCTAAGACACAGCCCCAAGCCTCAGTCCCAGCATGGCAAAGAGCTCGTTTGCAGCCCCTAATCAGACCCTGGCTCAGAGGAAGCCAGAACTGCCCATCGAGAAGAATCCGGGGCAAATTAGGGCTTATCTGCAACTGCAGACCAGCTGGAAAGGCACGTTACACAAATCTATGAGATTATTCTCCCTATAGGGTCAGAGTTGGGTAACATTATTCACAACACCTGAGTAGGTGGTTCAGGCTGGCCCCTCCCAGATACTGACACGCCAAGAGCCTTAGGCCTGGGGGTGCTCCTGTCCCAAATACCCTTCGGATAATCACTTCCAGATCTGAGTGGCAAGGATATGGCTGAGCACCATATTCAAGGACCTTGTTTACAGCTTGGGGTGAGAGGAGTTGCCCTGTATAGTCTGGGGCAAGAGGGACTCCCCTCAATGCCCACAGATAAATGTCCCCTCAATCAGCAAGGCATGGCCTTGTTGACCTTCTCCTGGGCACAGACCTTTAGCTTCCTTCCTGGATGTTCAGCCTTGGCAGGGAGTCCTGAAATTTCTTTTTTTTTTCTTTTACAGAGTCTCGCTCTGTCACCCAGGCTGGAGTGCAGTGATGCGATCTTGGCTCACTGCAACCTCCACCTCCTGGGTTAAAGTGATTCTTGTGCCTCAGCCTCTCAAGTAGCTGGGACTACGGGCACTGCCACCACACCCGGCTAATTTTGTATTTTTAGTAGAGACAGGGTTTCACCACGTTGGCCAGCCCGGTCTCCAACTCCTGACCTCAAATGATCCACCCGCCTCGGTCTCCCAAAGTGCTGGGATTACAGGCATGAGCCACAGCACATAATAGACAAAAGGTGGAGACAATCCAGATATCCATCAATAGATGAGCGGATAAACAGAATGCGCTCTGTCCATGCCATGGAATCCTATTTGGCTATAAAAAGGAATGAAGTTCTTTTTTTTTCTTTTTTGGGACGGAGTCTCACTTTGTCACCCAGGCTGGAATGCAGTGGCGCCATCTCGGCTCACTGCAAGCTCCGCCTCCCAGGTTCCCGCCATTCTCCTGCCTCAGCCTCCAGAGTAGCTGGGACTACAGGTGCCCGCCACCATGCCTGGCTAATTTTTTGTATTTTTTTTAGTAGAGATGGGGTTTCACCATGTTAGCCAGGATGGTCTCCATCTCCTGACCTCGTGATCCGCCCGCCTCAGCCTCCGAAAGTGCTGGGATTACAGGCGTGAGCCACCGCGCCCAGCTTTTTTTTTTCTAAGACAGAATCTCACTCTCTCGCCCTTGCCGAAGTGCAGTGGTGCAGTCTCGGCTCACTGCAACCTTCTCTTACCAGGTTCAAGAGATTCTCCCACTTCAGCCTCCAGAGTAGCTGGGATTACAGGCGTGTGCCACAACACCCAGCTAATTTTGTATTTTTATTTATTTTTTATTTTATTTTATTTTTTTTTTGAGATGGAGTCTCGCTCTGTCGCCCAGGCTGGAGTGCAGTGGCGCAATCTCGGCTCACTGCAAGCTCCGCCTCCCGGGTTCACGCCATTCTCCTGCCTCAGCCTCTCCGAGTAGCTGGGACTACAGGCGCCCGCCAGCACGCCTGGCTAATTTTTTTTTTTTTTTTGTATTTTTAGTAGAGATGGGGTTTCACCGTGGTCTCGATTTCCTGACCTCGTGATCCGCCCGCCTCGGCCTCCCAAAGTGCTGGGATTACAAGCGTGAGCCACCGCGCCCGGCCCTTAATTTTGTATTTTTAGTAGAGACGAGGTTTCACTATGTTGGCCAGGCTGTTCTCGAACTCCTAACCTTAAGTGATCTGCCCACCTTGGCTTCCCAAAGTGCCGAGATTACAGGCATGAGCCACCGCACCCGGCCTAGGAATGAAGTTCTGATAGGTGCTACAACATGGTGAACCGTAAAAATGTAATGCTGGCGGCCGGGCGCGGTGGCTCATGCCTGTGATCCCAGCACTTTGGGAGGCCGAGGCAGGTGGATCACCTGAGGTCAGGAGTTTGAGACCAGCCTGGCCAACATGGTGAAACCCCACGTCTACTAAAAATACAAAAAATTAGCCGGGTGTGGTGGTGGACACCTGTAATCCCAGGTACTCGGGAGGCTGAGGTGGGAGAATCTCTTGAACCCAGGAGGCAGAGGTTGCAGTGAGCTGAGATTGCATCACTGCACTCCAGCCTGGGCAACAAGAGCAAAAGTCTGACTCAAAAAAAGAAAAAACAAAAAAAAGCCCATATTGCTAAGTGGAAGTGCATAAATGCTAAAAGCCCACACAGTATGTGATTCCATTCATTTGAAATGTCTGGGATAGGCAAAGGCACAGAGACAGACGGTAGATTAGTGCTTGCCAGGGACTGGAGAGGGAAGTGATAGCTAAGGAGTACAGGGTTTCTTTTGAAAATGTTCTCAATTTCACCATGCTCATAGTTGCGTAAGTCTGTGGACACACTAAAAACCACTGAATTGTACATTTTATTTATTTATTTATTTATTTATTTATTTATTTATTTATTTGAGATGGAGTCTCTGTCGTCCAGGCTGGAGTGCAGTGGCATGATCTCGGCTCATTACAACATCTGCCTCCCGGGTTCAAGCGATTCTCCTGCCTCAGCCTCCCTAGTAGCTGGGATTACAGGTGCCTGCCACCATGCCCTGCTAATTTTTGTATTTTCAGTAGAGATGGGGTTTCACCACATTGGCCAGGCTGGTCTCAAACTCCTGACCTTGTGATCAGCCCGCCTCAGCCTCCCAAAGTACTGGGATTACAGGCGTGAGCCACCGTGCCCGGCCAGAATTCACTCATTTAAAGTGTACAGCCAGGCACGGTGGCTCAGGCCTGTAATCCAACACTTTGGGAGGCTGAGGTGGGCGGATCACCTGAGGTTGGGAGTTCGAGACCAGCCTGACCAACATGGAGAAACCCCATCTCTACTAAAAATACAAAATTAGCCGGGTGTGGTGGTGCATACCTGTAATCCCAGCTACTTGGGAAGCTGAGGCGGGAGAATCGCTTGAACCTGGGAGGCGGAGGTTGCAGTGAGCCGAGATCATGCCATTGCACTCCAGCCTGGACAACAAGAGCGAAACTCCGTCTCAAAAAAGAAAAAGAAAGAAAAAAGAAAAAAAAAGAAAAAGTATCTCATGCAGAATGAGCGCACTCTAGGGGCTGTTAGGTGTCCAGAGCGAGTCACAGACCACTTTTTTTTTTTTTTTGAGACTTCTGCTAAATTGAAAACCAGGTAAATGTCAAAAGAAGGTAACATAGAATGGGCTAAATTTTGTTTAACTTTTTATGGAAGTGTAAAATGCATATAGAAAAGTGGGGCCAGGCATGGTGGCTCACCCCTGTAATCCTGGCTCTTTGGGAGGCCCAAGTAGGAGGATTGCTTGAGGTCAGGAGATCAGACCAGGCTGGGCAACATAGTGAGACCCCTATCTCAAAAAAAAATTAAAAATAGCTGGATGTGGTAGTGCATGCCTGTAGTCTCAGCTACTCAGGAGGTTGAGGCGAGATCACTTGAGCCCAGCAGGTCGAGAGGTCGAGGCTGCAGTGAGTGGTGATCACACCACTGTACTTCAGCCTCGGTGACAGAGCAAGACCCTGTCTCAAAAAAAAAAAAAAAAGGCCAGGAGCGGTGGCTCACACCTGTAATCCCAACACTTTCAGAGGCCAATGCAGGTAGATTGCTTGAGACCAGGCATTTGAGACCAGCCTGGGCAACATGGCTAAATCTCGTCTCTACAAAAAAATTTTTTTAATTAGCTGGGCATTGTGGTGCATTGCCTATGGTCCCACCTACTCCAGAGGCTGAGGTGGGAGGATCACCCAAGGCCCAGGAAGTGAAGGCTGCTGTGACCAGTAATCATGCCTCCGCACACCAGCCTGGGTGGCAAAGTGAGACCCTGTCTCAAAAAAAAAAAAAAAGTGGAAATATCATCAGTGTATAGCTTGATAAATTTTCACAAACTGAACACAGCATTTTGTCAAAACCAATAGTCTCTGGGACCATCTCTCTCCAGAACAATGCCAAAAGTCTAAATTTGAGTCCTTCTATATGTGTGAAGACACTCCTGAGTCAACTTTGTAGGCCCCTTTTTTTTCGTCTCCTTTTCCCCCTTATTTTTCCAAAGGAAAATGAGGTGCCATCAATGAGGTGGCTGTTTTTGTTTATTTATTTATTTATTTATATTATTATTTTTAGAGACAGGGGCTCACTCTATTGCCCAAGGTGGGGTAAAGTGGCCTGATCATACCTCACTGCAGCTTTGAACTCCTGCCTCAGCTTCCCTTGTATTTATTTATGTATTTATTTGTGAGACAGAGTCTCACTTTGTCGCCCAGGCCGGAGTGCAGTGGTGTACTCATGGCTCACTGCAGCCTCAACCTCCTGGGCTCAAGTGATCCTCCCACCTCAGCCTCCCAAGGAACTGGGGCCACAGGTGTGCACCACCACACTCGGTTAACTTTTGTATTTTTTGTAGAGACTAGGTTTCGTTGTGTTGCCCAGGCTGGTCTCGATCTCGTAGGCTAGAGTGATCCTCCTGCCTCAGCCTCCCAAAGTGCTGAGATTACAGGTGTGAGCCACCGTGCCTGTCCCTTTCCTTGTATTTGAATTTAAATTTAAGTTAGATAAAATTAAAAGTTCCTCAGTCACAGTAGCCACATTCCAAGCGCTTTGTGGGCACATGCTGGATTATATGGGACAGACATATGCAGACATTGTGGCACCCTCACCAGTTCTACTGGACAGAGCTGCTCTAGGGACGAGTTTTCACTGTAGCTTCAATCCCTTCTTTGGAGAGTTTCCTTTTGCTTCTCTCTCTCCCCCAACCCTCTTTCTCCAGAAAAAAAAAAAAGGTCAGGCCAGGTGCGGTGGCGCACGCCTATAATCCCAGCACTCTGGCCTGCCTGGTCTCGGCCTCTCAAAGTGTGACTTGAGGTCAGGAGTTCGAGACCAGCCTAGCCAATATGGTGAAACCTCGTCTCTACTAAAAATACAAAAATTAGCTGGGCATGGTGGCAGGCACCTGTAATCCCAGCTACTCCAGAGGCTGAGGCAGGAGAATTGCTTGAACCCAGGAGGCAGAGGTTGTAGTGGGCCGAGATCGCGCCATTGCACTTCAGCCTGGGCAACAGAGCAAGGCTCCGTTTCAAAAAAAAAAAATGGTCAGCAACATGCTCTGTCAGAACCTAACATCATGTCTGCAGGGATAAGCCAGTGAAAATTACAGTGTTTGAAAATAGTTGTTAGGCAAAGAAATAAAGCTAATAAATCATCCCAAGGAAAAATGCATGGCCTCACTGGAATTAAATAAATGAAAATTAAAATAACCCTGCCATACCATTACATACTGTCTAGACTAGGAAAAATGTGTAAAAATGATGGCCTGCGATATTGGAAAAAGAGACACCATTACACGTGGCTAGCCATCCTCGCAATTAGGTAAATCTTCCTGAAGAAACATCTGGAACTGTTACAGGAACTATAAAACCATTTTCTGACTGAATAATTCCACTTAATGACTATTTGTTCAACATATATACCTGGCATGAGGCACAGTACTTGGCACTTGACATACTTTTTTTTGGTTTTTTGGTTTTTTTTGAGACGGAGTCTCGCTCTGTCACCCAGGCTGGAGTGCAGTGGCGCGATCTCAGCTCACTGCAAATGCCACCTCCCGGGTTCAAGAGATTCTCCTGCCTCAGCTTCCTGACTTCACACATACTTTTTAAAGAATTTACTTTTCGCAACAATCCTGTGAGATTGGTAGGTATCCTGATTCTTGTTTTAAAAAGCAGCAAACTGTCCAGGCGCAGTGGCGCAGCGCTGTAATCCCAGCACTTTGGGAGGCTGAGGTAGGAGGATCACTTGGGTCAGGAGTTCAAGACCAGCCTGGCCAACACAGCAAACCCTGTCTCTACTAAAAATACAAAAATTAGCTGGGCGTGGTGGCCAAGACAGGTGGATCACTTGAGGTCAGGAGTTCGAGACCAGTCTGGCCAACATAGTGGAACCTCGTCTCTACTAAAAATACAAAAATTAGCTTGGTGTGGTGGTGCACGCCTGTAATCATGCCTGTAATCCCAGCTACTCAGGAGGCTGAGGCAGGAAAATCGCTTGAGGCCAGGAGTTCCAGTCTAGCTTGGGCAACAAGACTATGTCTCTATATAGTCCTCACTACTTGGGAGGCTGAGGTAGGACGATTGCTCGAGCCCATGAATTAGAGGCTGCAGTGAGCTACGCACTGCAGCCTGGGAGACACAGTGAAACACGATCTTAAAAGAAAAAAAGAAAAGAAAAAAGCCAGATGTGGTGATGCGCACCTGTAGTACAGCCACTCGGGAGGTAGGATCGCCTGAGCCCAGGAAATGGAGGCTGCAATGAGTTATTATCTCGCCACTGTATTCCAGCCTGGATGGCAGAGTGAGACTCCGTCTCTTAAAAAATAATAATAAATAAAAATAATTTTAAAGAGAGGCTGGGGCCAGGCATGGTGGCTCACGCCTGTAATCCCAGCACTTTGGGAGGCCGAGGAGGACAGATCAGGAGGTCAGGAGTTTGACACCAGCCTGGCCAACATGGTGAAAACCCGTCTCTACTTAAAAATACAAAAAAATTAGCCAGGTGTGGTGGCGGGTGTCTGTAATGCCAGCTACTCGGGAGGCTGAGGCAGGAGAGAATCACTTGAACCCGGGAGGCGGAGGTTGCAGGGAGCCCAGATCGCGTCATTGCATGCCAGCCTGGGCAACAACAATGAACCTTTGTCTCAAAAAAAAAAAAAAAAAAGAATTGCCACCAAAGAAAGGAATAGTACACTGGGATGGAGGAATAAATTTATGCAAAAATATACATATGAACGTAATTATTACATATTATTACAGGAGAAAAATTGTAAAATGCACACAGCAATGTAAGTTTGCTTTACACACAGTAGGTGCTCAATACATGCTTAATATAAAAAAGCAATTTGGTTGTATCTACAGCTAACAAGATACTATATGGTACACTTTAAAAATTGTTGAGGGTAGATTTCATGTCAAGTATTTTTACCACAATAAAATAAAATTATTTTAAAAACCCCAAACCAAAAAATCCACAATTCGGAGAAACAGGGCTCTGGCCCTTTAAAAGCCAGAGGCTGGTTAAGAGAGAAAGGCGGGTCCTGGAGCTGGTGTAATAAGCTCCTTGACTCATTTAAATGAGCATGCGTGAAGGTCGCCCCGGTGCCTGAGTCACGTTCCTGCATTCAATGCGCCTGCGCTTCCTGAAGCCAGACTGGGCCCTCGGCTCCGCCCGCCTATTTAGATGGGCGGAGACAGTCGCGTGAGTTCAGTGAACCCACAATCTCCCGCGCAATTAACCAGACCCGCCCCTGTATACATTCGCATACGTCAGCACTTGACAGTTGCTGGACGCCTGGAGTTGCGCCTGCGCTCTGGACGCTCTTGCCGGAAGTGGGCGGGATCCCGTTCCAATGCGGTAAGGGAGATAAGAGCGCGGAGGAGGCGTTGGTAGCCGAGTTTAGGGCGGGGACTGTCCCCAATGCCCCACAGCAAGGTTACTAGACCTAAAAATGTCACGACTGGGAATATGAACACAGAGAATTTACCCTTCAATTTAAAAAAGATTTGAGTAGGCCGGGCGCGGTGGCTCACGCCTGTAATCCCAGCACTTTGGGAGGCCGAGGCGGGCGGATCACGAGGTCAGGAGATCGAGACCATCCTGGCTAACATGGTGAAACCCCGTCTCTACTAAAAATATAAAAAATTAGCCGGGCGAGGTGGCGGGCGGAGGTGAGGCAGAGAATGGCTGAACCTGGGCGGACCGCATGACCGGAATCCTGCCATGCCTCACACAGGTGACACGAGATTGAGCAGGGCGCGGTGGCTCACACGTGTAATCCCAGCACTTTGGGAGGCTGAGGCGGGTGGATCACCTGAGGTCAGGAGTTCGAGACCAGTCTAGCCAACGTGGTGAAACCCCGTCTCTGCCTAAACAAAATACAAAAATTAGCTGGGCGTGGTGGCGGGCGCCTGTAATCCTAGCTACTCGAGAGGCTGAGGCAGGAGAATCTCTTGAACCCAGGAGGTGGAGGTTGCAGTGAGCTGAGATTGCACCATTGCACTCCAGCCTGGGTGACAAGAGTGAAACTCCGTCTAAAAAAAAAAAAAAAAGATTTGGCGGGGCGTGGTGGCTCACGCCTGTAATCCCAGCACTTTGGGAGGCCGAGGCAGGTAGATCACCTGAGGTCGAGAGTTGGAGACCAGCCTAACCAACATGGAGAAACCCTGTCTCTACTAAAAATACAAAATTAGCCCGGCATGGTGGCTCATGCCTGTAATCCCAGCTACTCGGGAGGCTGAGGCAGGAGAATCTCTTGAACCCAGGAGGCAGAGGTTGTGGTGAGCTGAGATCACGCCACTGCAGTCATTGCACTCCGGCCTGGGCAACAAGAGCGAAACTCTGTCTCAAAAAAAAAAATAGTAATAATAAAATTTTTAAAAAGAGCCCTAAGCCAAGAATGGACCTGCTTTGAAAAGAATGAACTGCTTCGTATGTCCCTCATAAAAAGCATAGAAAAGTAATGAAAAAGCAAACATGGAAACCCTTAAATGGACTCAAAATCTACACCTAGTTAATATGATGTTCCCTGCATTCAGAAGGGCCTTGTGCTTGGGTTAATACCCTCCTGTCACTATTTCAAAATTCTTTTTTTTTTTTTTTTTTTTAAATATGGAGTCTCTCTATTGCCCAGCCTGGAGTTCAGTGATGTGATCATGGCTCACTGCAACCTCCACCTCCCAGGTTCAACTGATTCTCCCACCTCAGCCTCCCGAGTAGCTGGGATTACATGCGTGTGCCACTATGCCCGGCTAATTTTTAATTTTTAGTAGAAATGGGGTTTCACCATGTTGGCCAGGCTGGTCTTGAACCCCTGACCTTAGGCCTCCTGACCTGATCCACCCCCCTCGGCCTCCCAAAGTGCTGGGATTACAGATGTGTGCCCTTGCGCCCGGGCCATTTTCAAATTCTTCATAATTTTTTTTTTTTTTTTTTGAGACATGGTCTCCCTCTGTTGCCCAGGCTTGAGTGCAGTGGTGTGATCACAGCTCACTGTAGCCTCGATTTTTTAGACAAGTGATCCTCCTGCCTCAGCCTCCTGAGTAGCTGAGACCACAGGTGTGTGCCACTATGCCCGTTAATTTTTTATTTTTGTAGAAATGGGGTCTCGCTATCTTGCCTAGGCTGGCCTTGAACTCCTGGGCTCAAGTGATCCTCCTGCCTCAGCCTCCCAAAGTGCTGGGATTACAGGTATGAGCCACTGTATCCAGCCCCCTGCTCTTAAATAGAGCCTCATGAGAGAAACAGTCCCCTTCCCAGCTGTGGGAATAGTTATGTGAGGATGTGATAGAGGCTGTGACATGCTGAGAAATAAAGCCAACCTGCTGCAGATGGCAGAGAAAAAGAACTTGACCCTTAATGACATTCCTGAGCCATTCACAACACTGTAAGGTCATTGGACCCATTGTTCTGTGACATAGTAAATTTTCCTTATTGGTTAAGCACTTTTGGTTACATTTCCTTTTACTTGCAGGTGGGCTGATTGTGGAGGCTAAAGCAACTCTACCTTGCAGGCTTATCCACCATGTGGACTTCCAGTTCATCTCAGTTCCCAGAATGCCTCTAAGATTTCTACATTATCTACTGTGAAAAGCAGGTAATTGCTGCAAATCCTGCCCTTGGGTCAAAACAACCTTGATGACATATTCCTTCTGAAGCACATACGCTCTTTCCCTAGGTATAGAAGCCTTGGGTCTGGGGGCTAACAGTGCAGGCATCCATCATCTCACAGCCACCCAAGACATGGCTTTTGTTCAAAAATCCCTATTAAATGTTTCACTCTGAGGCTGGGTGGGTGGATCACACCTGTAATCCCAGTGCTTTGGGAGGCCAAGACAGGAGGAATGCTTGAGGCCAGGAGTTTGAGAGCAACCTGGACAAAGTGGTGAGACCTCATTGCTACAAAAAAATGGAAAACCTTAACCGAGTGTGCTGCGGTGCACCTATAGTCCCAGCTACTCAGGAGGCTGAGGCAGGAGCATTGCTTGAGCCCAGAAGTCTGAGGCTGCAGTGAGCCATGATTGTGCCACTGCACTCCAGCCTGGGCAACAGAGCGAGACTCTGTCTCTAAAAAACAAAGAAGTTTCTTTCTGAGAAACCAGGTTTGTCAGCTTCCTTCAGGTCTCGGCCCTTGCGGGTAGGTTTGCTCATGGTAGAACACTGACACATCACCCCCAAGCTATCCCAAGAAACCATGCTCACTGGTTTGGTAATGTGTTAGCTTGGCTAGTTGAATTGCATTTCCCAGAATTCCTTTTTCTATGTGTTTCTGGTTGGGTGGGCCATAAAGGGCAATTTTCTGTGGCGTGAGATTTGGTGTGTGGATGTAGAGCAGCAGCCATACTCTTACTGATGCCTGGAATGCCGGGGCAGAGTCACCAGCCACTTCTGCATCTCCTGAACATTGTCCTTTGCCTGCCTGCGGTGGGTCCACCTGCCCCTGGATCCTCGTTTGGCTGCTGTGACCCCTGAACCAGCTCCCTGCCTAAGGGCACCAGTGTTTTCTGCAGGACACCCATGCCATCAAAGTTGGGGACAATGAGGACTGACCTAGGTTTCAGTCTGTGCTTGTAGATTTCAGCTCTTGCTCATGGGTTCCAGATTGTTCTTGCTCTTCTCTACTTTACATCCATCTTCTGTTCTCAGCTGCCTGCCCTGCAGACTTCAGGCTCCAGCATCAGACACAGAGACCCAGCGTTATGGAGACTGTCTAACCAGATCTCACAATTGTGGAAGATCCCAACTCCTACAAAAATCTCTTAAAAACCACGTGTCGCTGGGCACAGTGGCTCATGTCTGTAATTCCAGCACTTTGGGAGGCCGAGGTGAGTGGATCTCTTGAGCCCAGGAGTTTGAGACCAGCCTGGAGCAACATGGTGAAACTGTTCCTCTACAAAAGATACAAAAATTAGCTGGGCATGGTGTCATGCGCCTGTAGTCCCAGCTACTCAGGAGGCTGAGGTGGGAGGGTCACTTGAGCCCAGGAATTGAAGGCTGTAGTGAGCTGTGATTGTGCCCCTGCACTCCAGCTGGGGAGACAGAGCGAGACCCTGTCTCAAAAACAACCCCTCCCCCCAAAAAAGTCACCTGGATGAAGCCAGGCGCGGTGGCTCACGCCTGTAATCCCAGCACTTTGGGAGGCCGAGGCAGGCGGATCACGAGGTTAGGAAATCGAGACCATCCTGGCTAACACGGTGAAACCCCGTCTCTACTAAAAATACAAAAAATTAGCCGGGCATGGTGGCGGGCGCCTGTAGTCCCAGCTACTCAGGAGGCTGAGGCAGGAGAATGGCGTGAACCCGGGAGGCGGAGCTTGCAGTGAGCCGAGATTGCACCACTGCACTCCAGCCTGGGCAACAGAGCGAGACTCTGTCTCAAAAAAAAAAAAGAAAAGTCACCTGGATGAAGCCTGTGCAGCCATTTCAGCCAAAGATGCTACTGGAGATGGTGCCCAAGACAAAGAGAGGGAGAAATACCCCAGCTTCCCCTCCTGCCTTCCAGCCTCCCACCAGTCCTTTCCATTGAGTGAGCCCAGCAGGAAGGCTGGAAAGCTCAGTCTGCGTGTTCATCACCTTGGGAAACAGAGCAGAGCAGGCGGAAGGGTAAGGAGGGGATCGGATGTCATTCAGGCAAATGACAAGTACACTAACTATTCACCCACTCGATACATATTTATTGAGTGCCAGGAGCCATGCTAAGTGCTGAGGCTACTGCCTTGCTCAAAACAAAGTCCCGTGGTTGGAGACTGGAATTGTTTTAGGATGCCAGTGAGAAGCCTAAACTGCAGGAAGACACAAGGTCTCCACCACTTGCTATAGCAATTACTTATACTTAACATTTCCCTAACCAGACAACATGCTGGCATTGGCAGATGTTAAGTGAACCAAACTGAAATACAATACACTTCTCAATTTAACCCCTCTCCAGAAAGAAGCACATGAATTTGGCAGCTCCTTTAAAGATGCTAATAAGTTTGAAACATCCTTTCTATTGCCGCATGGCTCTATCAAGGGAAGTACTTACAGTTTTGGAGTTACAGTTCATCTAAATTCTTTGATATAATTACTTTGCTAGGACACTTTTTTTTTTTTTTGGAGTCTCGCTCTGTTGCCCAGGCTGGAGTGCAGTGGCACAATCTTGGCTCACTGCAACCTCTGCCTCCTGAGTTCAAGCGATTCTCCTGCCTCAGCTTCCCAAGTAGCTGGGACTATAGGTGCCACCATCACGCCTAGTTAATTTTTTGTATTTTTAGTAGAGACAGGGTTTCACTATGTTGGCCAGGCTGTTCTTGAACTCCTGACCTCAGGTGATCTGCCCACTTCAGCCTTCTAAAGTGCTGAGATTACAGGTGTGAGCCACCATGCCCGGGCTTTTTTTTTTTTTTCAGTCTCACTCTGTTGCCCAGGCTGCAGTGCAGCAGCACGATCTTGGCTCACTGCAACCTCTGCCTCCTGGGTTCAAGCGATTCTCCTGCCTTAGCCTCCCGTGTAGCTGGGATTACAGGCGCCCACCACCACACCCAGCTAACTTTTGTATTTTTAGTAGAGACAGGGTTTCGCCATGTTGGCCAGGCTAGTCTTGAACTCCTGACCTCAAGTGATCCATCCGCTTCATCCTCCCAAAGACATGAGCTGCCCCGTCCGGCCATGATATATTCGTTTTTTGTTTTGTTTTTGTTTTGTTTTTTTTGAAACGGAGTTTCACTCCTGTTGCCCAGGCTGGAGTGCAGTGGCACAATCTCGGCTCACTGCAACCTCTGCCTCCTGGGTTCAAGTGATTCTCATGCCTCAGCCTCCCAAGTAGCTGGGATTACAGGAGCCCACTGCTATGCCTGGCTAATTTTTTTTATTTTTAGTAAAGACGGGGTTTTACCATGTTGGCCAGGCTGGTCTCAAACTCCTGACCTCAGGTAATCCGCCCGCCTCAGCCTCCCAAAGTGCTGGGATTACAGGCATGAGCCACCGCACCCCACCATATTCGTTTTTTGTTGTTGTTGTTGTTATTGTTTTTAAGAGACGGGCTCTTGCTATGTTGTCCAGGCTGGCCTCAAACTCCTGGGCTGAAGCTGTCCTCCTGCCGCAGCCTCCAGAGTAGCTGAGATGACAAAGATGCATGCGCCAGGGCACACTTATCTTGTAAATTATTTGGGGTGGATCATGCCAGTTCCTAAATCAAATAATTAACTGGTTTTCTGTAATCTAGAGACAGTAACAAATAATGTGGATCTCATTTATCACTTGAGATGTTAGGCGCTATGGCTGGGTTCTGTGGCTCACGCCTGTCATCCCAGTGCTTTGGGAGGCCGAGGTGGGAGGATGGCTTGAGCTCAGGAGGCTGATGCTGCAGTGAGCCATGATGGTGCCACTGCACTACAGCCTGGGCAACAGAGCAAGACCCTGTCTTTCTTTCTTTCCTTTTTTTTTTTTTTTTTTTTTTGAGACAGAGTTTTGGTCTGTCACCCAGGCTGGGAGTACAGTGGCCTGATCTTGGCTCACTGCAGCCTCCACCTCGTGGGTTCAAGTGATTCTCCTGCCTCAGCCTCCCAAGTAGCTGGGACCACAGGCGTGTGCCGCCACGCCTGGTTAATTTTTTTGTTGTATTTTTTGTAGAGATGGAGTTACACCATGTTGGCTGGGCAGATGTCAAACTCAAGTGACCTCAAGTGATTTGCCTGCCTCGGCCTTCCAAAGTGCTGGGATTACAGGCATGAGCCACGGTGCCCAGCCATATCTCATCTCCTAAAATAAAACAAAATCAACCAGGCGGGATGGCACACACTTGTAGTTCAGCTCCTCAGGAGGCTGCATTGAAAGGATCACTTGAGCTCGGGAGATCAAGGCGGCACTGAGCCGTGATTGTGCCATGGCACTCTAGACAGGGCGACAGAAAAAAAAAAAAAAGAATATCACAGCAGCGAAGTGAATGAATTATAGTCACACGTAACAATGGCTGAGTCTAATATGGAGCCATAATACTGACTACAGGAAGACAGACAGACATGTGTATATATGTGTGTGTGTGTGTGTGTGTGTGTGTGTTTAATTTATATTAATAATTATGTTCGGCTGGGCGCTGTGGCTCACGCCTATAATCTCAGCACTTTGGAAGGCTGAGGTGGGCAGATCACCTGAGGTCAGGAGTTCGAGACCAGCCTGGCCAACATGGTGAAACCCTGTCTCTACTAAAAATACAGAAATTGGCGTGGTGGCATGCGCTTGTAATTCCAGCTACTCAGGAGGCTGAGGCAAGAGAATCACTTGAACCCAGGAGGCAGAGGTTGCAGTGAACCGAGATCGCACCATTGCACTCCAGCCTAGGCGACAGAGCAAGACTCCGTCTCAAAAAAATAAAAAAATAAAAAAAAATAATTATGTTCATATATAACTTTAAAAATAAAAGATCCAAACCAGAAAAACAAACATAAGTGGTAAAACTACAAAGAAAAGCAACTAAATTACCAGAAAAGCAAGGCTGTGGTTACGTCTGGGGGAAAGAAGGAGGCCAAGGCTGAGAGTCTGCATGTTCCAGGCTTCTGGGCACTGGCAGTGATTAATTTCATGACCTGGGTTGTAGGTACCTAGGTGTTCAGCTTACTATTACTTGACAAACTGTACATAATGGTTTTTGTGCTTTCCTCCATGCTTATTTCGTGAGAAAACGCAAATGTAAAAAAAAAGCTGACAAAAGCAAGTCTCAGCACATTGTTGTTTTAAATGTAATAGATTAGTATACAATTTATTTACAAGACGAACAGTACACAACATAATAAGATATAAAGGAACACACATTGAACTAGAATGATATACCCCAAGTTCACAATAGTGGTTGCTTCTGGAGAGTGAGAAAGTGGGGATTAATGTATAATTATATGCCAGGTGCAGTAGCTCACACCTGTAATCCCAGCACTTTGGGAGGCCAAGACAGGAGGATCGCTTTGAGACCAGCCTGGTCAACATAGTGAGACCTCCATCTCTACATAAAATGTAAAAAATTAGCCGGGTGTGGTGGCATGCACTTGTAGTCCCAGCTACTTGAGAAGTTGAGGTAAAAAGATCACTTGAGCCTGGGAGGTCAAGGATACAGTGAGCTGAGATCACATCACTGTGCTCTAGCCTGGGCGACAGAGACAGACCTTGTCTCAAATAAATAAATAAATAAATAAATAAATAAATAAATAAATAAATAAAATATTTTTTAAAAGGCCGGGCCTGGTGGCTCACGCTGTAATTCCCAGCACTTTGGGAGACCGAGGTGGGCAGATCACGAGGTCAATAGATCGAGACCATCCTGGCCAACATGGTGAAACCCCGTCTCTACTAAAAATACAAAAATTAGCTGGGTGTGGTGGCTTACACCTGTAGTCCCAGCTATTCAGGAGGCTGAGGCACAAGAATGGCTTGAACCTGAGAGGCGGAGGTTGCAGTGAGCCGAGATCGTGCCACTGCACTTCAGCCTGGGTGACAGAGTGAGATTCTGTCTCAAAAAAAAGAAAAAAAAGGCCAGGCACAGTGGCTTATGCCTGTAATCCCAGCGCTTTGGGAGGCCAAGGTGGGCGGATCATGCGGTCTGGAGATCGAGACCATCCTGTCTAACATGGTGAAACCCCGTCTCTACTAAAAATATAAAAAATTAGCCGGGCGTGGTGGCGGGCGCCTGTAGTCTCAGCTACTCGGGAGGCTGAGGCAGGAGATGGCGTGAACCTGGGAGGCGGAGCTTGTAGTGAGCCGAGATCGCACCACTGCCCTCCAGCCTGGGTGACAGAGCAAGACTCCGTCTCAAAAAATATATATATATAATTATAATATATAATAATAAGTAATTCTAATCTAGTGGTTTTTAAGGTATTCAGAGGGTTGTGCGACCACCACCGCTATCTGCTTTCAGAATATTTTCATCATACCCATTAGTTGTTACTGTTCCTTTCCCCACTCCCCCAGCCCCTGGCAAGCACTTCTCTGCTTTCTGTCTCTCTGAACTTGCCTGTTCTGGACATTTCCTATAAGTGGAATCATACACTATGTAGTCTTTTGTGACGGACGAGCTTCACTTCCCACGATGTCTTCAAGGTTTTTCCATGTGATAACCTGTGTCAATACATCATTCCGTTGGATGGCTGAATCATACTCCATTGTGCGGTAGATCACATTTTGTTTATTCATTCATCAGTGGATGGACACTTGCGTTGTTTCCACTTTTTGGCTTTTAGGAATAATGCTAGTATCAACATTTGTGTACAAGTTTTTGTGTGGACATAATGTTTCATTTCTTTTGGTGCTACACCCAGAAGTGGAATTTCTCTGTCATATGGTAACTTGGTGTTTCATATTTTGAGGAACTGCCAAACTGTCTTCCGAAGTGGCTGCACCATTTCGCATTCCCATCGGTAATACGTGAGGGTCTTAATTTCTCCACATCTTTAACATTTATGATTGTCTTTTTAATTTTAGCTATTCTAGTGAGTGAGATCACTCTGGGCTAATTTGCATTTCCCTAATAATTAATGATGTTGAACTTAGGATGTCTTTGTTAAATGCAGAAATAACCATGTAAATTTCCAGAATAAATTGCCACATCAAAATTTTTATATGATTAATCTGAACAATTAATACTTTAGTTATTTTCTGATTACAAAAGCAGTATATACTCAAATGATTATTCCCAAAATCAGGGTAATCCTTTGAGGGGAAGAGAGAGAGAGCCAGGATCTGAGAAGAGGGACATTGGTCATTTAAAGCGATGGCATGGCCAGGCCCAGTGGCTCATACCTGTAATCCCAGCACCTTGGGAGGCCAAGGTGGGAGGATCACTTGAGGTCAGGAGCTTGAGACCAGCCTGGCCAATATGGTGAAATACCGTTTCTACAAAAATACAAAAATTAGCTGGGCATGGTGGTGGGCGCCTGTAATCTCAGCTACTTGGGAGGCTGAGCAGGAGAATCCTTTGAACCCTGGAGGCAGAGGTTGCAGAGAGCCGAGATCAGGCCACTGCACTCCAGCCTGGGGAACAAGGGCAAAACTCCATCTAAAAAAAAAAAAAAAGAACGATGGCAATTTCTTCTTGACCTGGGTCAGTTACACAGATTGACTTTGTAATTATTATTTAAATTACATCTGGAGTCCTACCCTTCCCTTCCCTTCCCTCCCTCCCTCCCTCCCTCCCTCTCTTCTTTCCTTCCTTCCTTCCCTTTCTTTCTTTCTTTCTTTTTCTTTCCTTCTTTTTTCTTTTCTTTCTTTCTTTCTTTCTTTCTTTCTTTCTTTCTTTCTTTC
>NW_026652287.1:11082378-11115744 GCF_009828535.3 Hylobates moloch | reverse complement strand
TGTCTCAAAGAGAACAAATGGCGAGGGTGGAGGTGAGGGTGAGGGAGAGGGAGGATTGTCTCCCACCATACTTTCTCACCCATCATAATCACAGTCCCCAGAGAGCCAGGTCCAGCCTCAGGTTGCTGATGAGTGCGTCTGAAAGCACATGGGGGCCGGGTGTGGTGTCTCACGCCTATAGTCCCAGCACTTTGGCAAGCCAAGGCAGGCGGATCACCTGAGGTCAGGAGTTCGAGACCAGCCTGGCCAATGTGGCGAAACCCCGTCTCTACTAAAAATACAAAAATTAGCCAGGCGAGGTGGCGCGTGCCTGTAATTCCAGCTACTTGGGAGGTTGAGGCAGGAGAATTGCTTGAACCCGGGAGGCGGAGGTTGCAGTGAGCCGAGATTGCGCCACTGCAATCCAGCCTGGGTGACAGAGCAAGACTCTGTCTTTTAAAAAAAAAAAAAAAAAAAAAAAAAGGAAATGCTTTGGGCAAGAGCAAGAACCGGGACAGGGCAGCAGCCAAGTCAAACCTGATACTTGGCACCTGAGCGGCTGTTCAGATTGGGGTGGCCGGCAGGTGCCATTTACAGAAGGGCTTGTAAATAATGCACATGGAGTCCTGACCCCACAGAGAGAAGAGTCCCGCCGATTCGCAACCTGACCGCCTGGCTGACCTGCCCATGGCACCTGCCTGGATCTCCCTGGGAGGCAGGGCCAGCCTCCCCTGCCCAGAGGCAACTTGAGGCTGAAGGACCTGTTTGGATTGTAAGCTGCAAGCAGAGGTGAAGGGGTATCTGCTTCCCAAATCCTCTGCTTGGTAACATTATATTCTTCCTTCAAGGTCCTGTGTTTTTGTAGCCCCAGTGAAATGAACTGTTTTCTGTTTTTTCAACATTCAAGTGATTTAACTGCTTTTAGAATCTTCACAACAACATTGGTTTATTCTTTTCATGACACATTGTACTGGGAGTCTTAAATGTCTCCACTGACCAGCAGGTAACATAAACCCATGATGGAGTTTATGTTATGGAGGCCTGCGCAAGACAACTGGGAATGGTGGGGACTGCGGCAACAGGCAGGGCCCATGTAATGGTGCTAGCTGTTCCTATGTTCCAGCCAATTGCCATGCAGGAATGAGAACCCAGTGTGACCAGATCTTCCCTTCTTTTTTTTTTTTTTTCTTTTTTTTGAGATGGAGTCTTGCTCCGTCGCCCAGGCTGGAGTGCAGTGGTGCGAACTCAGCTCACTGCAAGCTCCGCCTCCCGGGTTATGCCATTCAATTGTGTCAGCCTCCTGAGTAGCTGGGATTACAGGTGCCTGCCACCACGCCCGGCTAATTTTTTTGTATTTTTAGTAGAGACTGGGTTTCTCCATGTTAGTCAGGATGGTCCCGATCTCCTGACCTTGTGATCTGCCTGCCTCGGCCTCCCAAAGTGCTGGGATTACAGGCGTGAGCCACCGCTCCCAGCCTTTTTTTTTTTAATGAAGGAGTCTCGCTCTGTTGCCCAGGCCAGAGTGCAGTGATGTGATCTTGGCTCACTGCAACCTCCACCTCCCAGATTCAAGCAATTCTCCTGCTTCAGCCTCCCAAGAAGCTGGGACTACAGGCGCTCATCACGACACCTGTCCAATTATTGTATTTTTAGTAGAGACGAGGTTTCACCATGCTGGCCAGGCTGGTCTCAAACTCCTGACCTCAGGTGATCTGCCCGCCTTGGCCTCCCAAAGTGCTGGGATTACAGGCGTGAGCCACTGCACCTGGCCTCAACATGGGTGAGTCTCAAATGCATTTGGCTAACCGAGATGTAGAAACAGTGTAGATTTACTTTCTCACCTGAAAGAACAAAACAAAATGGATAAAATATACATGAAACAATGTTTTTCAAGACATCGGACATCAGTCAACAGAGGACAGTGATCCCTGAGGGACAGGGAACAAACGGGGTGAGCCCAGTGATTGCCCCCGCAATGCTACTGTCTTGGGAGTTTCCAGGCCATGATGCAGAGAGAGGGAACCCAGGTGGAGTCTGGCAGACCCCCTGAGTTGAGCAAACACAGCTAAGAGTTCAGGGGGACCAGGGAGGTTAGAGTTCTGGAGAGGATACAGCTGCACACAGAATCCCAGAGATCTGCAGCGAGCCCTTCTCCAGTCGTCCTCTGAGCGATGCTCAGCCCACACACGACATCAAAGGGCAGACCCAAGGCCAGAGAAAGAACCACCTGAAATGATTAGAGGTGCGAGTGCATTCTGCTTGTGCCATCAGCCAGCCTCAAAAACCTCAGGGTTCTTGGGGGATTGGTCTTGCCTCGGTAGTGGGGAAAAATTAGCTCTAGACTAAGTTGCACCTTTTTTGTTGTTTTTTGTTGTTGTTGTTGTTGTTGTTGAGACAGAGGCTTGCTCTGTCACCCAGGCTGGAGTGCAGTGGCACGGTCTCTGCTCACTGGCACGGTCTCTGCTCACTGCAACCTCTGTCTCCTGGGTTCAAGCAAGTCTCCTGCCTCAGCCTCCTGAGTAGCTGGGATTACAGGCGCCTGCCATCACACCCGGCTAATTTTTGTATTTTTAGTAGAGATGGAGTTTCACCATGTTGACCAGGCTGGTCTTTCTGACCTCAAGTGATCCACCTGTCTTGGCCTCCCAAAGTGCTGGGATTACAGGGGTCAGTCATCTTGCCCAGAATTTTAAAATTTAATTTAATTCTATTTTATTTTTGAGACAGCGTCTCGCTCTGTTGCCCAGGTGGGAGTGCAGTGGTGCAATCTCGGCTCACTGCAGACTCTGCCTCCTGGGTTCAAGCAATTGTCATGCCTCAGCCTCCAGAGTAGCTGGGGTTACAGGTGCATGCCACCATGCTTGGCTAAGTTTTGTATTTGTAGTAGAGACAGGGTTTCACCATGTTGGCCAGGCTGGTCTCGAACTCCTGACTTCAGGTGATCCACCTGCCTTGGCCTCCCAGTGTGCTGGGATTACAGGCATAAGCCACCTTGCTCAGACTTGCTGTTTTTTTAGGAAAAGGTGGGGCCAAGGCACAGAGCAAGCAGGACAGGGGAAGGGGAGGGTGGTCCAGGGGAAAGAGGAAAGAACATTTTTAGGGATACCAAAATATAGAAGAAGTAGAAAGAGGAGGAGGAAAGAGGAGGAAAAAAGATGAAGAAAAAGAGACAGAAAGAGAATCCAACAAGGTAAACTCCACAATATCTAACATCCAATCAACAATAACCAGGCAAACATGCAGGAAAACATCACTGTTAAAGAGGACAAAAATACATCAATTGAAACCAATCCAAAACTGACACAGATATGAGAATCAGTATATAAGGATATTAAGATAGTTACTGAAACTGTATTTCATATGTTTGTAAAGTTAAGTAGAAACATAGAAGATACAAATAGAACTTCTAGTGATGAAAACTACAGTATGTGAGATAAAAAATACCCCAGATAGGATTAATAGCAGATTAGACATTATAGTAGAAAAGATTAGTGACCTAGAAGACATGATGCTAGAAACTGTCCATTTTTGGTGTGTTATTACATGATTGTATTTGTCTGTTTAAACTCATACAATTGTGTTCCCAAAGAATAAATTTGGAAGAGACAACACCTTCGGTCCACACAAGAGAATATCTCTTTCTGGTTTGCAAAAATTGAAAAAAAAAAAAAAAAAAAAAAAAGAAAGAGTTTTATTACTTGTCAGTTATACCTTACTAAAGCTGACAGAAAAAAAAAACTTTGGAATATAATGCCTGGATTTTTTTTAATTATTATTATTTTTTTAATGAGACAGAGTCTCCCTCTATTGCCTAGGCTGGAGTGCAGTGGCACGGTCTTGGCTCACTGCAACCTCTGCCTCCTGGGTTCAAGCTATTCTCCTGCCTCAGCCTCCCTAGTAGCTGGGACTACGGGCATGTGCCACCACCACACCTGGCTAGTTTTTTTGTATTTTTAGTAGAGATGGGATTTTACCATATTGGCCAGGCTGGTCTCAAACTCCTGACCTTGTGACCTGCCTGCCTCAGCCTCCCAAAGTGTTGGGATTATAGGCGTAAGCCACTGCACCTGGCCAATGCCTGGAATTTACTTCAAAATAATATAAGGGGCAGGAAAAATGGGTGGGAACGTAGATGAAACAAAGTTGGTCATGATGTGTTGAAACTGAGTATTAGATATTATTCTCTCTACTTATAAATTTCTCCAAAGTTTTCTTTGTAAAAGAAAAATAAATAAATAAATATTTCAGGTTGAATTTTTTTTTTTTTTTTGAGACGGAGTTTCACTCTTGTTGCCCAGGCTGGAGTGCAATGGTGGAATCTCAGCTCACCACAACGTCTGCCTCCCGGGTTCACACGATTCTCCTGCGTCACCCTCCCTAGTAGCTGGGATTACAGGCATGCGCCACCATGCCCGGCTAATTTTGTATTTTTAGTAGAGACAGGATTTCTTCATGTTGGTCAGGCTGGTCTCAAACTCCTGACCTCAGGTGATCCGTCCGCCTTGGCCTCCCAAAGTGCTGTTATTACAGGCATGAGCCATTGCGCCCGGCCATTCAGCTTGGATTTTTAAACCCACAGGAATGTAAGCTCCATGAGGGTAGGCATTTTGTCTTCTTTTGTTCATTGATATGTCTCTTTTTGTTGAATTTTTATTTTATTTATTTATTTATTTTTTTGAGATGGAGCCTCACTCTGTTGTCCATGCTGGAGTACAGTGGCATGATCTCGGCTCACTGTAACCTCCACCTCCTGGGTTCAAGTGATTCTCCTGCCTCAGTCTCCCAAGTAGCTGGGATTACAGGCACCCACCACCATGCCCGGCTAATTTTTTGTATTTTTAGTAGAGACGGGGTCTCACCATGTTGGCCAGGCTGGTCTCAAACTCCTGTCCTCAGGTGATCCACCTGCTTCGGCCTCCCAAAGTGCTGGGATAACAGGTGTGAGCTACTGCACTGGGCATTTTTTTTTCTTTTTGAGACGGAGTCTTGCTCTGTTGCCAGGCTGGAGTGCAATGGCACAGTCTTGGCTCACTGCAACCTCCCCCTCCTGGGTTCAAGCGATTCTCCTGCCTCAGCCTCCCAAGTAGCTGGGATTACAGGCACCTGCCACCATACTCGGCTAATTTTTTGTATTTTTAGTAGAGACGGGGTTTCACTGTGTTAGCCAGGATGTTCTGGATCTCCTGACCTCGTGATTCACCCACCTCAGCCTCCCAAAGTGCTGGGATTGCAGGCGTGAGCCACCGTGCTCGGCCCAACATTGTTTTAATCAATAAATATACACACACACACACACACACACACACACACACACACACGCATTTTTTTTAAAACAGAGTCTCGCTCTTGTTGCCCAGGCTGGAGTGCAATGGTGTCATCTTGGCCCACTGCAACCTCTGCCCCTGGGTTCAAGCGATTCTCCTGTCTCAGCCTCCGGAGTAGCTGGGATTACAGGCGTTGCCACCATGCCTGGCTAATTTTGTATTTTTAGTAGAAACGAGGTTTCACTATGTTGGTCAGGCTGGTCTCAAACTCCTGACCTCAAGCGATCCACCCACCTCGGCCTTCCAAAGTGCTGGGATTATAGGCATGAGCCACCACTCCTGGCCTATATACATATATATTTTTTTCTTTTGAGACACAGTCTCTGTCACCCAGGCTGGAGCGCAGTGGCACGATCTCAGTTTACTGCAACCTCTGTCTCCTGAATTCAAGCAATTCTCCTGCCTCAGCCTCTGGAGTAGCTGGGATTACAGGCACCCAGCACCACACCCAGCTAATTTTTGTATTTTTAGTAGAGACAGGGTTTCATCATGTTGGCCAGGCTGGTCTTGAACTCCTGACCTCAGGTGATCTCCCCGCCTCGGCCTCCCAAAGTGCTGGGATTATAAGCGTGAGCCACTATGCCCGGCCATGTTTTAGTAAATATTTTAAAAATAGATGAGTGATTTCTCCTTTTCAATTTGCAGTTCCAGCATTAGACCCTGGAAACTACTGATCTGAAGACAGAAACCAGCCTTTATGCACCTGACTGTTCCCACCCCAGGGGGCTGATACTTGCAATGCCACACACAATTTTTGAACTTGACTGCCCCAGAGTCCACCAGTGAGCTTGGGAACCTCTGATTTGTTAATTAATTAATAGGCCTCTGGTTTAGGAGTCAGAGGTGAGAACTTTAATTCAAAGTGAGCCATTAATTAGCTGGGAATCGTGGGCAGGTCACACCCCTCTTCAGTCCTCAATTAAGACCTGCAAATATTTCTGTGTGTGCTTATTTGTATATTTCCCATTATAAATCCTCAGAGGGGCTTTCGAACCCCAAAAGTTGGGGACCGCTGCACTAGATGGTCTTTAAAGTTCATTCCTTTAATAAATATTTATTGAGGGCCTACTATGTGCCAAGCCCTGGGGCTGAACAAAGCCTGAGACACAGACAAGTTCCCTGAGATCTTGTGGAGGTTACATTCCTGTGGAGGGAAACAACCAACCACCATGGGAACAAACAATTACAGATGGTGGTAAGTCGCAGGAAGGAAATGAAACAGGTAATAGGGAAGTGATGGGGTGATGGCGGGGAGGCCGGCCCTCCAGGTGTTCAGGAAGGGTCGTTTTTCAGAGGTGGTATTATGGGTTTGAACTGTGTCCCCCAAAAAGACATGTTCTGTTTTCTTTCTTTCCTTCCTTCCTTCTTTCTTTCTTTCTTTGAGACAGAGTCTCGCTCTGTTATCCAGGCTGGAGTGCAGTGGCGCGATCTTGGCTCACCGTAACCTCCGTCTCCCAAGTTCAAGCGATTCTCCTGCCTCAGACTCCCGAGTAGCTGAGATTACACGTGCCAGCCACCATGTCTGGCTTATTTTTGTAGTTTTAGTAGGGACGAGGTTTCACCATTTTGGTCAGGCTGGTTTTGAACTCCTGGTCTCAAGTGATCCACCTGCCTTGGCCTCCCGAAGTGCTGGGATTACAGGTGTGAGCCATTGGGAGCCCAGAACTTCAAGTGATCTGCCTGCCTCAGCCTCCCAAAATGCTGGGATTACAGGTGTGAGTCACTGCGCCTGGCCTCATTCCTATGTCTCTAATGCCTAGAACAATGTCTGACACATAGTAGATACTCAATCTTTTTTTTTTTTTTTTTTCAAAGACAGGGTCTTGCTATGTTGCCCAGGCAACTCAACATTTACTCAACAATTAAGTATCCACTATGTGGTTGTTTCCCTCCACAGGAATGTAACCTTCACAAGATCTCAGGGAACTTGTCTGTGTCTCAGGCTTTGTTGGAACCCGAGGGCTTGACACATAGTAGACCCTCAATAAATATTTATTAAAGGAATGAACTTTAACACTTAGTAACACTTAGTATCACTTAACACTTAGTATCACTTTCTAACACTTGGAATGTGACCCTATTTGGAAATAGGGTCTTTCCAGATGTAGTTAAGTTGAGATAGGGTCACATTAGGACAGGGTGTCTTTTTTTTATTTTTGAGAGAGGCTCTCGTCCTGTCACCCAAGCTGGTGTGCAATGGTGTGATGGCAGCTCACTACTGGAGGCTGCAAAGGCCCTGAGTTCTGGGAGCCCACGCTATTTATTGGTAATCCAACAGAGAAACAGGTGGTGAGAATGTGGCGGTCAAAAGGGCACGTTGCATTAAGCACATCATTTACAGCTGTGATGGTTTAGCATTTGCTCTGCTACTTGAGATAATGGAGAGCAGGTTCTTTTAATTCAAGATACAATTGATCCCGGGTGAGCAAGGAGCAAGGAGCCAGCAAGTCTAGACACATTCCAGAGCCACGAGCCCTGGATTCTGTCCAAGCCACAAGGGATTTTTATGCCCTAGGCTTAGATTATGGTGCATCAGGGTAGCCTTCCACCCTTTAGCACAGAGCTTGGTGTTCCAAAGGCCACAAGGGGTTTTAGACCCTGGACCCAGGACATGTTCCAAGACTCTTTTACATTATGTCAGACATATAAGCCCTGCCTCGGCTTCTCCCAACACTCAGCTTTTCCCAACACACTACAGCCTCGACCTCTGGAGCTCAAGTGATCCTCCCATCTCAGCCTCCCAAGCAGCTGGGAATACAGGCTTGCACAATGCCCGGCTAATTTTTGTATTTTTAGTAGAAATGGGGTCTCACTATGTTGGCCAGGCTGGTCTCCAACTCCTGGCCTCTAGTAATCTGCCCACCTCGGCCTCCCAAAGTGCTGGGATTACAGGCGTGAGCCACCATGCCTGGCCGGAAAGGGTGTCTTTTTAAGACAGGACACACGCAGACATGCACACAGGGAAGAAGACGGTGCAACAAGGTAGAGATTGGGGTGATGCAGCTGCGAGCTAAGGAACGCCAGAGAGTGAAGGACCCCCCCGCCACCACACACACCCACAAGCTCTGAGGAGGGAAGGATTCTGCCCAGAGCCTCAGAGGGAGCACTGGTCTGCTGACGCCTTCCTCTCAGATTTCTAGATGCCAGAACTGTGAGACGATACATTTCTTTCTTTTCTTTTTTTCTTTCCTTTCCTCCCTCCCTTCCTTCCTCTTTCTCTCTCTCTCTTTTTTTTTTTTTTTTGAGACGTAGTTTCACTCTTGTTGCCTAGGTTGGAGTGCAATGGCGCGATCTCGGCTCACCACAACCTCCACCTCCTTGGTTCAAGTGATTCTCCTGCATCAGCCTCCTGAGTAGCTGGGATTACAGGCATGCACCACCACACCTGGCTAATTTTTTTTTGTATTTTTAGTAGAGACGAGGTTTCTCCATGTTGGTCAGGCTGGTCTTGAACTCCTGACCTCAGGTGATCCTCCTGCCTCAGCCTCCCAAAGTGCTGGGATTACAAGCGTGAGCGACCGCGCCTGGCCTCCTTTCTTTATGAGATTGGGTCTTGCTCTGTTACCCAGACTGGGGTGCAGTGGTGCAATCATAGCTCACTGCAGCCTTGACCTCCCAGGCCCAAGGAATTCTCCGACCTCAGCCTCCGGAGTAGCTGGGACCACAGGCACGTGCCACCACACCCAGCTAATCTGTAAATTTTTTGTAGAAACAGGGTCTTCTTATGTTGCCCCAGTTGGTGAGAATACATTTCTATTGTTTAAACTACCCAGGTTGTGGTTATGGCAGCCCTAGCAATGAACACAGGGGGCCGGGCACGGTGGCTCATGCCTGTAATCCTAGCACTTTGGGAGGCCAAGTCGGGTGGATTACTTAAGGTCAGGAGTTCAAGAGCAGCCTGGCCAACACTGCAAAACCCCGCCTCTACTAAAAATACAAAAATTAGCTGGATGTGGTGTAATCTGGCTACTCCAGAGGCTGAGGTATGAGACTCACTTGATTCTGGGAGGCGGAAGTTGCAGTGAGCTGAGATCACACCACTGCACTCCAGCCTAGGCGACAGAAAAAAAAAAAACCCATAAAAATAGAAGAAAAAAGAAAGGTAAAAAAGTTAACACAGGGCCGGGAGCGGTGGCTCACGCTTGTAATCCCAGCACTTTGGGAGGCCGAGGCGGGCGGATCACGAGATCAGGAGATCGAGACCACGGTGAAACCCCGTTTCTACTAAAAATACAAAAAATTAGCCGGGCGTGGTGGCGGGCGCCTGTAGTCCCAGCTACTCAGAGAGGCTGAGGCAGGAGAATGGCGCGAACCCGGGAGGCGGAGCTTGCAGTGAGCCGAGATCGCGCCACTGCACTCCAGCCTGGGTGACAGAGCGAGACTCCGTCTCAAAAAAACTCTCAAAAAAAAAAAAAAACAAAAAAACACAGGTGTCATTTGAAACTGAGGGCTGAATGATGAAAAAAGGCACATCGTATGAAGATTTAGAGGGAAGAAAGTTCCATGCAAGGTCAGGAAGAGTAAAAGCAATGGCTGGAGGGGGTACGAGTCCAGGGCGGTGAGATAGAAGGGACTGGAAAGCTAGGCAGGGGCAGTTCTTGCAGCACTTGGCAGAGGAGGGGACAGAACTGGATTTAATCAGCTTGGAGGCGGTTGTCCCTTGAACGACAGAAACAGCTGTTAAGGACGTCACCCAGAGCGTCAGAGGGCAGGAATCTAGGATGTATTAGCTGCAGCACATAATAATGACAACGTGAAATGACCGTACCCTCTCTGAGCTGCGCCGCCCGGCCCCCGACCTTGCTGGATGGTCGATGTCAGCTCCAGCCTTCCGGGGCGCTGGCCTGGGCTCAGGTCAGGCAATGACCAGGGGCCCGTGAGCTTTCATTTCACCTCCCCCAAATCTCCTTTCCCCAAACTCTAGACACCCCCAAAACACACAATCTAAGTCAAATAATCTCTGCAAATGCAACCTGCAGACAAGTCCCCCAACTCTTCCTGGAAGAGACAGATTCTGGAGGCGCAGAGGCACTGCCAAGGGGGCCGCAACAGACCCCGCAAGACCTTGCAAGCCTGCCATGTCCTGCTCCGGAACGCCGCACGCGGGGCGGGGCGGGGCGGGGCGGGGCGGGGCGGGGAACATGCGCACGCGCGGCCCCGCCTCCCAGGCGTGGGGCGGGGCGGGCGCCGGGGAGGGGCCGTGTCGTCAGTTGCGCGCGTGGCTCCGGCTGCGCAGGAACAGCTGGTGCCTCCGAGGGCCGCCGGCGAGCGCGCGGGCGTGGGGCGTTGGGGGGCCGGCGGGGCAGCGCTGCGGGAGCTGCCGCCGCCGCCGCCGCCTTGCACCATCGCATCATGTCCGGGCAGCTGGAGCGTTGCGAGCGCGAATGGCACGAGCTGGAGGGAGAATTTCAAGAACTGCAGGTAGGGCCAGTTTGCCTGGTCCCGCAACTCTGCTGCCCGCGGTGCAGCGCCTTCCCCTTCCTGAGCCTCCGGCCCGGGCAGTGGGGATAGTCAGGGCCTAGGGAGTGCCCCGGCGAGGCCCTGGGGGGCGGACGGGAGGCATGGACCAGCCCCCTCCCATCACCCGGCGCTTCAGCTCTTCGTCCACGTGGGGCGCCGGGTCGCAGCCCCCATTTCCGCCGCCCTCCCACTGGCTCTCTGCTCCACGCACCCCCTTCGCTGCAGAAAGTTGGTCTGTGGCCTCTGAGGCAAGTTCCAGGCGTGTTCATCTGTGGGGGTGGTTCAAAGAGAACAGCCCAGCCCCCATCTCTGCAGGGTCTCCCCAAATCTCACCCCGCCCCCTCCCATCTGCTTTTGGTAGCTCAGCTCCCACCGCGTACTCTGGCGGGGCAGCACCATCCTGCAGCTCTGTTTTGGGAGGTGTACTTAGGAGCTGTTCACCTTGAACCTCTAGGCTGTGCTTGGGGATTAGGGACCCCTATTTCCTGTCTTTGGGGCCTCTGACGCTGCTGCAGGCTGAGTTTGGCGTGGAGAGCATCTGTCAGTTCGGACAGCTGGGTCGCCTCACCCAGTGATAGGGGAAACTCCCAGCTGTATCCTTCTAGCCCGGAGCCTCACACAGGGTGGAGTGAGGGCGGGTGTAAGGCGGGGGTCCTCCGGGAGAATGGCGTTGCTGCTGGGGGTGGGGAGCGGTCCTGGCAGCAGTTGTTCCTGCTAAGAGGTTCGGAGAGGCCCCAGCTACCTACCGTGTTGACTAGAGACGCCTCAGGAAACCTCGGCGTTGACCAAGAGGGACTCGGTGACTATTTTTGAAGACAGGGCTGTTCCCTCTCCAGTCACGGGATTGTTTTTTGGGGGGTTGGCTTTGCCTGAAATTACATTGCACACCATCATCCCAGTCCTCTCATTTGGAGCAGTGACATTGTCCCTGTCCATGTAGCTCTTGTCTGCAGTTCAGTTGGTCTCCTACAGTGTGCAGAGGGGAGAGGAGGTTGCCAAGGGTGTCTCTGATGGGTCTTTCTAGACACGTGGCTGTAGATTCTGATCAATAGACAGAGGGTTGCTGGAGAGCTGAGGCAGGAATGGGGGTGCCGTTTCAGGCATGAACAGAGGGGAAGGGACCTAGACTCATCTCGGCCTGTCCAGCATGTGTAGGTTGATGCCTTCTCTTCTAGGGCCTGGGTCCCATCCAGTTCTCAGGGGACTGTTTTGGCTCCACTCCCACGGAGAAGACTCAGCCACTTCTTGTTTTGTTTTGTTTTGTTTTGTTTTGTTTTGTTTTTGAGACGGAGTCTCACCGTCGCCCAGGCTGGAGTGCAGTGGCGAGATCTTGGCTCACTGCAGCCTCCGCCTCCCGGGTTCAAGCCATTCTCCGCCCCGCCCTCAGCTTCCTGAGTAGCTGGGATTACAGGCGTGCGCCACCATGCCCGGCTAGTTTTTTTGTGTTTTAGTACAGATGGGGTTTCACTATGTTGGCCAGGCTCCTGACCTCAGGTGATTCACCCACCTCGGCCTACCAAAGTGCTGAGATTACAGGCATGAGCCACCGTGCCTGGCCCTCAGCCACTTCTTCTTTTTTTTTTTTTTTTTTTTTTTAAGACAGAGTCTTGCTCTGTGGCACAATCGTGGCTCACTGCAACCTCCGCCTCCCAGGTTCAAGCGATTCTCCTGCCTCAGTCTCCCAAGTAGCAGAGATTATAGGCGCGCGCCACCACGCCCAGCTAATTTTTTATTTTTAGTAGAGACAGGGTTTCACCATGTTGGCCAGGATGGTCTCAATCTCTTGACCTCGTGATCTGCCTGCCTTGGCCTCCCAAAGTGCTGGGATTACAGTAGTGAGCCACTGTCCTTGGTCCTCAGCCACTTCTTAATGTTTTGTGCTACTGGGCTCGGAGGTCATGGTCAGCTGTGGAACCAAGTGGATGTTAGGGTTGGGAATGGGAAAAGAGAAGAGGTTTGCTGTGTGAAGCTTGTGTTGTTCATAATTCCTGTCCCTTGCCATGCCTTAGACAAGGAGGAGGAGGGGGAAGAGTCTTAACACTTCAGAGTGAGGCCCGGCGCGGCGGCTCATGCCTGTAATTCCAGAACTTTGGGAGACCGAAGTGGGTGGATCACAAGGTTAGGAGTTTGAGACCAGCCTGGCCAACACAGTGAGACCCCGTCTCTACTAAAAATGCAAAATTAGCTGGGTGTGGTGGCATGTGCCTATAATCTCAGATACTCGAGCGGCTGAGGCAGGAGAATTGCTTGAACCTGGGAGGGGGAGGTTGCAGTGAGACAAGACTGCACCACTGCACTCCAGCCTGGGCAACAGAGCAAGACTCTGTCTCAAAAACAAAACAAAAAACAGCAACAACACTTCAGAGCTGTGCAATTAATGCAATTAACAGCAATTAAATAGCAAGTCTTGGCAGGCAGAGGTTGCAAAGGAGTTGTTTGACTCTTTCTTAGGGCTTGGTCCTCGATGCTGAGGTGTGTTAGGGACAAAGGGATTGGGAATCAATTCTGGATTTTGTTCCCTGGTGCACAGCAGGGGTTGTAGAAGAAGGTCTGAGTGAGTGGAAACTGATGCCTCCTGCTCGGTTCATGATGGGGGAACTGGAAGGGACTGCATCCTACTTTGGGGAAGAGGGAGCCTGCTGGCTGCAGGCTTTGGTGGTCCCCTGCTGGGTCAGGGGCCAGTCAGGGATGGCTCCCAGTGTCAAGATCATAGACTGGAGCAGAAACTGCCATCTATACCTTCAGTTCACAGATGAGGAAACTGAAGCTTGGGCATGCTGATTGGCTGGACGGGGGCCAGAAAGTTAGTTAGTGGTAAAGTTGGGGCCATAATTTAGTTCTCTAAATATTGGGAGACCCCTCTCTGCCTTCTCACCTTCCCCTTCATGTTAGATGTGAGAACTCTGAACTCTCAGGCTGCAAAAGGCTCTGGGATTCTGTATATGGCAAGTAGGATGTCCATTGTACATGGTAAGTAGGATGTCCATTGTATACGTGCTGCGCAGTTTTGGATACGAGATATTTGTTGGGAGCTCGGTGCACTGGCTCATACCTGTAATCTCAGCACTTTGGGAGGACAAGTTGGGAGGACCGCTTCTAGCAGGATTGCCCAGCAGTTCGAGACCAGCCTGGGAAACATAGGGAAACCCCTGTCTCTACAAACAGTAAAAAAAAAAATTGCTGGATGTGGTGGTGCATGCTTGTGGTCCCAGCTACTAGGGAGGCTGAAGTAGGAGGGCTGTTTGAGCCCCAGAGGTCAAGGCTGCAGTGAGCCATGACTGCACCACTGTACTCTAGCCTGGGTGACAGAGTTAGACCCTCTCTCAAAAAAAAAAAAAAAAAAGAGAAAGATTTGTTGGGGAACAAGCAGGTAACAGCAGGTGGGTAGGTTAGGGAGGTGGCACACTGAACTAGAAAGCTTAACAATAGGAAGGATTTTTTTTCTACCAGAAAATCCTGGTCTATTTTAATTTTCCTACATCTTCCTTAGAATCCAGGTTGAGGGTTTCAGATTCGTATCTCATTGATTCTGGGGTGATGTGTAACGATGTGTAATGTCTCTATGTCTTACCTTCTATGCCTGACCTCTTTTTCTCTCTCTTTTTTGTTTTTTGTTTTTTGAGACAGAGTCTTGTTCCGTCCCCCAAGCTAGAGTACAGTGGCATGATCTTGGCTCACTGCAACCTTTGCCTCCCGGGTTCAAGCTATTCTCCTGCCTCAGCCTCCTGAGTAGCTGGGATTACAGGCACCTGCCACCGTGCCTGGCTAATTTTTATATTTTTAGCAGAGGCGGGGTTTCACCATCTTGGCCAGGCTGGTCTAGAACTCATGACCTCGTGATCCGCCTGCCTTGGCCTCCCAAAGTGCTGGGATTGCAGGCGTGAGCCACTGCGCCTGGCTTCCCTTTTTTAAATGAAGGAAAGCAAGAGCAAACCTAATTCTCAGACCCCAGAAGATTTGAAAGGTCTTTGGAATTTCCCTCCTCCCCACCCCAAGAAAACCCAACGTAATCTCTGGGACTGTGGACAGGAAAGGATCAGTTTTCTTTGGACTGTGATTTGCATGTGTCAGGGCCCTCCTGAACCCTGGGGCACAGTTGAGTCTCCATGAGGACTTAGTTTTTGGGTGGTTGGAGTTTCAGGCATGCTGGCGAGTTGAGTGCTAGTCTGAGACCAGTGTGCTTCTGGTCTCCTGGCCTGTGCTGTGACCGCAGAAGGTCACTTAGAGACACAAGGGCAAGTAATTGAGCATTTCCTGCCTTGCATCACTGGAAAGCTGATCTTGTTCCTCCCAGCCAAGGAAGAAGGTGGCCTGTAGCAGCTTTTCCCTAAGTCTGACCTCACAGTGATGCAAGGGCCTCGAAGGCCACTGTAAAGATTTGGGCTTTTACTGCTAGTGACATGTACATCCGTCTGGCTGCTGTGTATAGAATAGACATCAGGGAGACAGGCTCGAAGCAAGAAGATCAGCATTATTTCATTAATAACCCTATGAAATAGATCCTGGAATCTCTATTTTACAGAGGTTAAGTCACTTATCCAAGGTCACATGGCCTATCAGTGCTGGAGCCAGTGTTCGAACCCAGGGTGTTGAACACCAGCATCTGTGCTCTTAACTACTGCCCAAGGCTGATCTGTGCCCTGGGTACTCCTGTTAGCTTTTGTTTCTCTTCTATCTTGGCTTGTGGGGCGTCTTTCTTTCTTTTTTATTTGAGACGGAGTCTCTCTCTGTTGCCCAGGCTGGAGTGCAGTGGCTCGATCTCAGCTCACCACAACCTCCGCCTTCCAGGTTCAAGCGATTCTCCTGCCTCAGCCTCCCGAGTAGCTGGGATTACAGACGCGTGCCACCATGCCTGGCTAATTTTTGTATTTTTAGTAGAGACAGGCTTTCACTATGTTGGCCAGGCTGGTCTCGAATTCCTGACCTTGTGATCCACCTGCCTCAGCCTCCCAAAGTGCAGGGATTACAAGCGTGAGCCACCGCGCCCAGCCGGGCATGTTTCTTTAGTAGCAGATTATGTGGAAAAAACACGGCACAGGGAATCAGTATTCTTGAGTTCAGGTCCTAGCTTTGCCATTGTCTAGTATCTGAATTTGGTGAGCCACCTCTCTCAGCTTGAGTTTCTTTATTTAAAAGGCTGACAATAATAATAATCATAACAACAACAATAACAATGATAGCTAACTGTGTGAAACATAGATTATCCCATTTAATCTAAATGTCAACCCATGGCCTGGCGCAGTGGCTCATGCCTGTAATCCCAGCACTTTGGGAGGCTAAGGAGGGCAGATCACTTTGAGCTTAGGTGTTCAAGACCAGCCTGGGCAACATGGTGAAACCCCATCACTACAAAAAAAAAAAAAAAAAAAATACAAAACTTAGCTGGGCATTGGTGGCTCGCTCCTGTAATCCCAGCTACTCGGGAGGCTGAGGCTGGGGAATCGCTTGAACCCAGAAGGCGGAGGTTGCAGTGAGCCAAGATTGTGCCAGGGCACTCCAGCCTGGGTGACAGAGTGAGATCCTGTCTCAAAAAATAAATGAATGAATGAGTGAATGAATGAATGAATGACAACCCTGTTTTTTAGTTGAGATTGAAGCTAAGAGATGTTAAGTAACTTGAAAGTCATGGAGCCGGAATTTGAACCCATGCCTGCTGTATAACTCAGATACTTTTCGGGTTCCTAATACTGTGGGCTCCAAAAGTATCCTGAGACTCTTAGCTCTCGAAGAAAAGTTTTTTTTTTTTGTTTTTTTTTTTGAGACGGAGTCTCGCTCTGTCGACCAGGCTGGAGTGCAGTGGCACAATCTCGGCTCACTGCAAGCTCCGCCTCCCGGGTTCACGCCATTCTCCTGCCTCAGCCTCTCCGAGTAGCTGGGACTACAGGCACCCGCCACCATGCCCGGCTAATTTTTTGTATTTTTAATAGAGACGGGGTTTCACCGTGGTCTCGATCTCCTGACCTCCTGATCTGCCCGCCTCAGCCTCCCAAAGTGCTGGGATTACAAGCGTGAGCCACCGCGCCCGGCCCTCTTTTCATTTATATAGTGCTTTCACATAATGCACTATCAGGACTCTTAGTTGCAAATGAAAAAAACCCAGTCTGACTGGTTTTAAGCCAAAAGAGGGTTTATTGAGTCAAGTCTCGTGGCAAATGGCTTCAGGCAAGGCTGGATCCAGGAGCTCAGGTGATGTCTGTGTGTTGATGTCTCTCTCTCTCTCTCCTCTGTGTCAGCATTATTCTCAGGCAGTCCCTCCCATGTTGTGGCAAAGATGGCCAGGTAGCCCTCAGCTGACATCTGTCAGCTTAGCAGCTCTGGCAGAAACAGAGCATCCTTTCCCCCTGTGGTTTCAGCAAGCGTCCCAGGGCTGACTGTCATTGGCCCAGCTTGGGTCATGTGACTATGCCTTACTTAACCAGTCACTGTGGCACTGATTGGCCAGGTCATGGTCACATGTCTGCTCCTGAAGCCTGAAAGTGGGATCAGTGCCACCACACTACATGAAACGAGTTGGGGAGGGATGGTCCCATGAAGGAAAATCAAAATGCTGGTAGTTTAAAAAAAAAAGACAGAGAGAGGGATGCTGGACAGGCACCTTTTGGGGGATAATAGAAATTGTTGACTGGGTGTAGTGGCCTATGCCTGTAATCCCAACAGGAGGCTGAGGCAGGTAGATCGCTTGAGCCCAGGAGTTTGAGACCAGCCTGGGCAATGTGGTAACACCCTGACTCTACAAAAAAACCCACAAAAATTAGCTAGGCATGGTGGCGTGCACCCATGGTCCCACCTACTTGGGAGGCTGAAGCAGGAGGATTACCTAAGTTCAGGAAGTGGAGTTTGCAGTGAGCTGAGATCCTGCCACTGCGCTCCAGCCTGGGTGACAGAGTGAGACCCTGTCTCAAAAAATATTTTTTCCTTCAAGGGAAACAGTGGCATCTGTTGGACACTACTTAAACTGCTAATGGGGGTGGTTCACAGTTCCATGTTAGGCCACACTGCATTCTTTTTTTTTGAGACAGAGTTTTGCTCTTGTTGTCCAGGCTGGAGTACAATGGCTCTGTCTCGGCTCACTGCAACCTCTGCCTCTCGGGTTCAAGTGATTCTCCTGCCTCAGCCTCCTGAGTAGCTGTAGCTGGGACTACAGGCACATGCCACCACACCTGGCTAATTTTTGTATTTTTAGTAGAGACAGGGTTTCACCATGTTGGCCAGCTGGTCTCGAACTCCTGACCTCAGGTGATCTGCCCACCTCGGCCTCCCAAAGTGCTGGGATTATAGGCATGAGCCACCGCACCCAGCCCACATTACATTCTTGATGATGTCATATCTTTGTGGCAGTGCCTAGCCTGCTGCATGCACCTCATCTCCCAGCTCTTTCACAGCTGACGAAACCAAGGCACAGAGGGATTACATAACTCAGCTAATAAGTGGCAGGCTCTGGATCTGAACTCAGGCAACCTGATGGCAGCATCAAATCACTTAACCATTGTGTTTTCATGCCACCCAAATGCCTGCCTCCCACGCACAGACCCCCACTTACCGCTCCCGTAACATACCGTTCATGGATTCTGACACATGACTCAGAATCTGTCCCGGCACAGGACGCATACACGTTAGGCGAAGTCATCCTTGGCGGTGTTTCTATGGTGATGAGTCCTGGTTAAGTATAGTCAGCATCTGAAAGTCTATTTGAAGTTGATTTCTTTTTTTTTTTTTTTTTTTTTGAGAGGGAGTCTTGCTCTGTCGCCCAGGCTGGAGTGCAGTGGCGCGATCTCGGCTCACTGCAAGCTCCACCTCCCGGGTTCACGCCATTCTCCTGCCTCAGCCTCTCCGAGTAGCTGGGACTACAGGCACCCGCCACCAGGCCCGGCTAATTTTTTTGTATTTTTAGTAGAGACGGGGTTTCACCGTGTTAGCCAGGATGGTCTCGATCTCCTGACCTCGTGATCCGCCTGCCTCGGCCTCCCAAAGTGCTGGGATTACAAGCGTGAGCTACCGCGCCTGGCTGAAGTTGATTTCTTAGAGCTATATAAAAGTAATCTCCTGTCCAGGCACAGTGGCTCATGCCTGTAATCCTAGCACCTTGGGAGGCCAAGATAGGCAGGTCATTTGAGCTCAGGAGTTTGAGACCAGCCTAGGCAACGTGGCAAAACCCGTCTCTACAAAAAATACAAAAATTAGCCAGGCATGGTGGCGCAGGCCTGTAGTTTCAGCTACTCGGGAGGTTGAGAGAGGAGGATCGCCTGAGCCCAGGGAGGTGAAGGCTGTGGTGAGCAGCCATGATTGTGTCACTGCACTCCAGACTGGGCGACAGAGTAAGACTGTGCCTCAAAAAAAAAAGTAATCTCTTGAAAGTTTACCACCAGCAAGAGGCACAGCCCTAAGGCACCACACTTAAGTGGCGGTGTGGCCCTGTTGCAGTCTACCGGACTGCCCAGCGACTTCTGATGCTCCTGGGCCAGAACCCTGTCTGTAAATGCCGTGAGCTTCCTCTAGCAATTCCTGCAACAAATGTTGACTCCCCAGTCCTGGATCTTCTGACAGCCAAGATGTGTTAAGGAGGTGTCTCCAGATGTTTCACATCTGTGCTGGGAACAAGAATCATTAACCTCATCTTCCCACTGGGGCAGAGCTTGGGTCTCAGAGGACAGCAGAGGTGGCAGAGATCCCTGAATCTTCCAAAGGAAACTTGCTTGTTTGTGTCTTCTTCATGCGGAGTATGGTAATTAGACAAGTAGGGAAGATGCTCTGGGCATGCCAGCTCACAGAGCTCATGTGAGCACTTCTCCTTTTTGTTGTTGTTTTGTAAGAGAGGGTCTCATTTTGTCGCCCAGGCTGGAATGCAGTGGTCCCATCATGGATCACTGCAGCTTCAACTTCCTGGGTTCAAGCGATTCTCCCTCTTCAGCCTCCTGAGTAGCTGGGACTACAGGCACACACCACCACACTTGGCTAATTTTTGTAATTTTTGTAGAGGTGGGGTTTTGTCATGTTGCCCAGGCTGGTCTTGAACTTCTGGCCTCAAGCATTCCTCCCATCTCAGCCTCCCAAAGTGCTGAGACTATAGGTATGAGTGCCTGGCCCTCCTTTTTTTTTTTTCAACCAAGAATTTCACTCTCGTTGCCCAGGCTGGAGTGCAGTGGTGCCATCTTGGCTCACTGCAACCTCTGCCTTCTGGTTTCAAGCAATTCTCCCGCCTCAGCCTCCCGAGTAGCTGGGATTACAGGCAGGCGCCACCACGCCCAGCTAATTTTTGTATTTTTAGTAGATGGGGCTTCACCATGTTGGCCAGGCTGGTCTTGAACTCCTAACCTCGTGATCTGTCTGCCTCAGCCTCCCAAAGTGCTGTGACCCAGCCTGGCCTCCTTTTTTTGAATGAATCCTTCTTTTTTTTTTTTTTTTTGAGTAGATCTGGTCTGTCGCCAGGTGAGTGGCCTTTTTTTTTTTTTTTTTTTTTTGAGATAGAGTCTCGCTCTGTTGCCCAGGCTGGAATACAGTGGCACGATCTCGGCTCACTGCAACCTCTGCCTCCCGGGTTCAAGCGATTCTTCTGCCTCAGCCCCCTGAGTAGTTGGTATTACAGGCGTGTGCTACCACAGCAGGCTAATTTTTTTATTTGTAGTAAAGACGGGGTTTCACCTTGTTGATCAGGCTAGTGTCGAACTCCTGACCTTGTGATCTGCCCACCTCAGCCTCCCATAGTGCTGGGATTAGAGGCGTGAGCCGCTGTGCCCGGCCTCCATTCTACATTTTTATAAGTAATACATATTCACACAGTCAAAAATTCACGTAGCAGCCATGCACAGTGGTTTTTATAACACAACTAAAAACTGGGAACCTGAACGTCCGTGGGAATGGATCATTACACTGAGCACCCAGAGAGAGGTGAAGCAGGAGAGTGAATAAACTGAGCTACCTGTGGTAACATCCTGCAGAAAGTTGCAGAGGGGTATATACAATGTAGCACTTGCAATAAAGGCAAAAACATTCAAAACAACACAGTATATTGCTTAATGATACATTGTATGTAGTCCAAGTATAAAGACTTGCAAAGGAGTGATAAAGACCACAGTTGGTGCTGTCGTGGAAATTCAGACAAGGCCCAAGCAAGAAGTCAATGTCTCTCTAAGGAAGGTCTTACTTTTTTTTTTTTTTTTTGAGATGAAGTTTCGCTCTTGTTGCCCAGGCTGGAGTGCAATGGCGCGATCTCGGCTCACCGCAACCTCCACCTCCCGGGTTCAAGCAATTCTCCTGCCTCAGCCTCCTGAGTAGCTGGGATTACAGGCATGCGCCTCCACACCCGGCTGATTTTGTATTTGTAGTAGAGATGGGGTTTCTCCATGTTAGTCAGGCTGGTCTCAAACTCCTGACCTCAGGTGATCCACCTGCCTCCCCTCCCAAAGTGCTGGGATTACAGACATGAGCCACTGCGTCCGGCTTTTTTGTTTGTTTGTTTTGTTTTAAGAGAGAGAGGGGGTCTAACTCCATCGCTCAGGCTGAAGTGCAGTGGCGGTATCATAGCTCACTGCAGCCTTGAACTCCTAGGCTCAAGCTGTCTTCCCACCTCAGCCTCCTGAGTAGCTGGGACTACAGGCATGTGCCACTGTGCTCAGCTAATGTTCTAATCTTTTGCAGAGACAGAGTCTTGCTGTGTTGCCCAGGCTCGGGTATGGGCAGTTTAATGGCTGGAGCTGGCCACAGCAGGGAGCTGTTACTAGTCCTGATCCTGAAAGGGGAGGAGTCACCAGAGCTTGGCACAAGCTTGTGCTGGCAGGGCAGGAGCTGCCAGTGAGGAGCTATAGTGGATGAAGGGGGCAGCAGAACAGGGAGGAGGCAAGAGGAACAGATACCCTAGCCTCTCTCTCCTCCTGCCCTCCAGTCTTCTGGTGACTACCATTGACCAAACCCAACTGGAGGGCAGTTCCTAGGGATCAGCCTCCCAGGGCACAGAGAAAGCCAGGACTGATCTGGGGTGGGCATGGGTTGAGGAAATTACCACAATCCACCTCTTTGGCAGGGGCAGAGGATAGGAATACCATGTAGGAGGGATCCATGAGGCCATTCAACTCTGTGTGCACTATTCCTTCTTTTCTTTTCTTTTTTTTTTTCTTTTGAGACAAGGTCTCACTCTGACACTTGGACTAGAGTGTGGGGCTGTGATCATGACCACGACAGCCTTCGCCTCCTGGCTCAAGTGGCCCTCCTGTCTCAGTCTCGCAAGTAGCTGTGACTACAGGCACATACCACCATGCCAACTATAAGTAAATTTTTTTTTTTGAGAGATGGGATCTCGCTGTGTTGTCCAGGCTAGTTTCAAGTGATCTTTTTTTTTTTGAGATGGAATCTTGCACTATCACCCAGGCTGGAGTGCAGTGGCGTGATCTCCACTCACTGCAACCTTCACCTCCTGGGTTCAAGTGATTCTCCTGCCTCAGCCTCCATAGTAGCTGGGATTACAGGCACCCACCACCACACCCAGCTAATTTTTTGTATTTTTAGTAGAGACAGTTTCACTATGTTGGCCAGGCTGGTCTTGAACTCCTGACCTCGTGATACGCCCGCCTCAGCCTCTCAAAGTGCTGGGATTACAGGTGTGAGCAACCGTGCCCAGCCAGATAATTTTTATATTTTTGGTAGACACAGGGTTTCACCATGTTGGCCAGGCTGATCTCAAACTCCCGGCCTCAAGTGATCCACCCGCCTTGGCCTCCCAAAGTGCTGGGATTACAGGTGTGAGCCACTGCACCTGGCTACGCTATTTCTTAGGCTTATGGTGAGAAGATGGATGTTAATTAAATGATGTTATATCTTTTTTTTTATGCCTTAACTATTTCATAATAAAATATGCAGGAGACCAAAAAATAACGCAACATACTAAAAGTTTTTTTTTTTTTTTTTTTTTTTTTTGAGATGGAGTCTCACTCTGTCACCCAGGCTGGAATGCAGTCGCACAATCGACTCACTGCAAGCTCTGCCTCTCAGGTTCATGCCATTCTCCTGCCTCAGCCTCTCGAGTAGCTGGGACTACAGGCGCCTGCCACCACACCCAGCTAATTTTTTGTATTTTTAGTAGAGACAGGATTTCACCACGTTAGCCAGGATCGTCTTGATCTCCTGACCTCGTGATTCACCTGCCTCAGCCTCCCAAAGTGCTGGGATTACAGGCATGAGCCACCACCGCACCTGGCCAACATACTAAAAGTTTTATAAAGAGAAACAGCTCTATAGGCTCCATGTCAGTCATTTACGTGGTTAGGACCATGCAAATATCACTTACAGCAGAATCAAGTAGTGTACTATGATTGTATTTTTCTCTCTTGGAAGAATAAGTGTCTTGGTATTTGATTCCTTACTGTCAGTGTTTTCCTTATAATTACCCTTTTTCTCCTTTGTTCCAATTTGGGTATTCTATGAAGTGTGCTTTGTTTGTTTGTTTGGATTGGCCTTGAAGTAGGCAGCTGGGGAGTTGGGGTTTGCCTTGTGCTGCAGAATGGATTTTCTTCCACAGCTATCTGTCTGTGCCCCCAGCACTCTCAGTTAAATTTTTAGAGCTAGGGACTCGATGGTGGGAGTCAATCATGTTTAATATGCTGGTGGTCCCTGCACTGTCTGCAGAGAGCTGCCTCCCATTTTGGGGTGAGGGTCTCCCGTGTTCCAATCTACTGCTGCCAAGGTTAGAAATAAAAATAGCAGTTTGGCATCTTCTTTAAAAGTTAGACAGAAGTTTACCGTATGACCCAGCAATTCCATTCCTGGGTATCTACCCAAGATAAATGAAAAGACAGGTCCATGCAGACTTATATGACATCGGATCTTCATAGCAGCATTATTCACGATACAGTAACCAAAAACTCAAAACAACCCAAACAACTGGTGTATCTGGGCCACATTTTTATTGCTGACTAGCAATAAAAGGAAACAAAACAGATCCATGCTACAAAAACATGATGCTAAGTCAAAGAAGCCAGATGCAAAAACCCCATGCTGTATGATTCCATTTATATGAAATATGCAGAAAAGAACTATTATAGAGACAGGGCCAGGCATGGTGCCTCACGCCCGCAATCCCAGCACTCTGGGAGGCCAAGGAGGGCAGATCACCTGAAGTCAGGAGTTCAAGACCAGCCTGGCCAATATGGCGAAACCGCATCTCTACTATAAATACAAGAATTAGCCGGGCGTGGTGATGCACACCTGTAGTCCCAGCTACTGAGGAGGCTGAGGCAGGAGGATGGCTTGAACCTGAGAGGCAGAGGTTGCAGTGAACTGAGGTCGTGCCATTGCACTTCAGTCTGGGAAACAGTGAGACTCCGTCTCAAAAAAAAAAAAAAGCTTCAGGCTGGGCACGGTGGCTCACACCTGTAATCCCAGCACTTTGGGAGGCTAAGCAGGATCAGCCTGGGCAACATGGCAAAACCGCATCTCTACTACAAATACAAAAATTAGTTTCATAACCCAGTCTCAAAATAAATAGATACACACAAATAATTTAAAAATGCTTTAGTTTCTCTGTTTGGTAGAAAAACACCCAGTGGGTGTTCAGAGATATGCATTTTTAGGGGTGCTGCTTAGTTCCTGGCTTGATGAAGGAATCATTCAAGCAGCCTCCAAGTCCCCGATTTTTCACCTCTTTAGGATGACATCCAGGGACCATGGCTCACGCCTGTCTTCCCAGCACTTTGGGAGGCCAAGGCAAGAGGATTGCTTGAACCCAGGAGTTTGAGACCAGCCTGGGCAGCATAATGAGACCCCGTCTCTGCAAAAAAATAAAAAATGAGCCAGGCGTGGTGGTGGGTGCCCATGGTCCCAGCTTCTCGGGAGGCTGAGGCAGGAGGATCGCTTGAGCTGGGGAAGTTGAGGCTCTGGTGAGCTGTGATTGCATCACTGCCCTTCCAGCCTGCGTGACAGAGAGAGGCCCTGTCTCAAAAAAAAAAAAAAAAAAAAAAGACCGTGCCCTGGTTAAGAGATTGGTAACGATGAGTCCAAGGTTCAGAGCTTCTTTTCTTAACTAAGTGTGGTTAACTTTGCCCAGAAGGAAAGTTCTGTTCTTTGCCATATTAATCTGATTTTTTTTTTTTTCTCCCTAAGACAGAGTCTCACTCTGTCGCCCAGGCTGTAGTGCAGTGTTGCGATCTCGGCTCACTGCACCCTCTGCCTTCCAGGTTCAAGTGATTCTCCAGCCTCAGCCTCCTGAATAGCTGGAATTACAGGTGCCTGCCACCGTGCCTGGCAAATTTTTGTATTTTTAGTAGAGAATGGGTTTCACCATGTTGGCCAGGCTTGTGTCGAACCCCTGACTTCAGATGATCCGCCCACCTCGGCCTCCCAAAGTGCTGGGATTACAGGCATGAGTCACCGCGCCCGGCCGACACTCGCTTCTGAAATGGAGACACTCAGCCCCAACTGGGAAAGTAAAACAGAACAGCACAGAATGTGTTTGCTTATGTAATTAGGAAGTCAGAAGCGTGCTACCTTCAGGTGTAAGCAGTTCCAGGAGCTCAGATGCAATCATTAGGGTTCCGCTTTCATCTACCTCTCTGCCCTGTTTTCCCAAACTGGGTTCATTCTCAGGCTGGGTCCTCCAGAGACTGGCAAGACAGCCCTATGAGCTCTGGGTCCCCATCTTGCTACCTTCAAAACTAGGGGGAGAAGAGTTTCTCTTTCTCAGCAGTTCTCATAAATGCTCTTCAACTGAGTTTTGCTGGTTCCAGATGCCCATCCCTGAATTACCTGCTGGGTCGGGAGGCCGATGTTCTGACTGACCAGGCCTGGGCCATGTGCTCTCTCCTGGAGCCTGTGGCCAGGCCTAACCCCGCTTCTAGCCACATTTCATGGACTGAGTGTGGCAGAGGGATGGGTACCTAAAAAAACCATGGGGATGTTAACCAGAAGGGGAATGGCTGCCTGATTGGCAAAAACAACAGAAAGCCTCCATCTGGCCAGCTGGTTCCATTCGAGGCCACAGGGCCAAGGTTGCTTGGAGGCTTGCAGTGCCTCTGTTGGCTCACTCTCTGCTCCCAGGAAAAGCATCTCAAAGCACAGGTCCAACTGAGGGCCTCCTGGAGACACCCTGATGTGCAAAGAGTAGCCAGGGACTCCAAGGGAAGACTGGGATTATATCTCCTCCACCTGGCAGAAATGCCCCATGCACAGTGCATCATGACAGCCGTGTAGAAAACAGTATGGCAGTTCCTCAAAAAATTAAACAATTACCATATGGTCCAGCAATTCCACTTCTGGGGTATATACCTAAAACAATTGAAAACAGGTGGGATGTGGTGGCTCACATCTGTAATCCCAGCACTTTGGGAGGCTGAAGTGGGAGAATAGCGTCAGCTCAGGAGTTGGAGATCAGCCTGGGCAACATAGTGAGACCATCTCTACAAGAAAAAAAAAAAAAAGCTGGCATGGTGGCACATGCCTGTAGTTCCAGCTACTCGGGAGGCTGAGGTGGGAGGATCGCTTGAGCCCAGGAGTTTGAGGCTGCAGTGAGCCATGATTGTGCCACTGCACTGCAGCCTGGGTGACAGCAATCCTGTCTTTTAAAATATTGAAAGCGGGGTCTCAGAAAGATATTTGTACACCCATGCTCACAGCAGCATTGTTTTCAATAGCCAAAAGATGGAAGCAACCCGTCTTCCATTCATCAGTGGAGGCGTGGATAAATAAAATGTGGCTCGTCCATACAGTGGACTACTAGCCTTAAAAAGGAAGGAAATTGGCCGGGCGCCGTGGCTCACGCCTGTAATCCCAGCACTTTGGGAGGCTGAGGCGGGCAGATCATGAGGTCAGGAGATTGAGACCATCCTGGCTAACACTGTGAAACCCCATTTCTACTAAAAATACAAAAAATTAGCCGGGCATGGTGGTGGGCACCTGTAGTCCCAGCTACTTGGGAGGCTGAGGCAGGAGAAAGGCATGAACCCGAGAGGCGGAGGTTGCAGTGAGCCGAGATCGCGCCACTGCACTCCAGCCTGGGTGACAGAGCGAGACTCCGTCTCAAAAAAAAAAAAAAGGCAATTCTGGCCGGGCGCGGTGGCTCACGCCTGTAATCCCAGCACTTTGGGAGGCCGAAGTGGGCAGATCATGAGGTCAGGAGATCGATACCATCCTGGCCAACATGGTGAAACCCTGTCTCTACTAAAAATACAAAAATTAGCTGGGCATGGTAGCAGGTGCCTGTAATCCCAGCTACTCAAGAGGCTGAGGAAGGAGAATCACTGGAACCCAAGAAGCGGAGGTTGCAGTGAGCCGAGATTGGGCCACTGCACTCCAGCCTGGCAACAGAGTGAAACTCCATCTCAAAAAAAAAAATGAGAAGGAAATTCTGATGCATGCCAGGATACGGATGAGCCTGGAGCACATTATGCTAAGTGATAAATAAGCCAGTCATTAAAGGACACATACTGGTCTGGGCACGGTGGCTCACACCTGTAATTCCAGCACTTTAGGAGGCAGAGGCGGGCAGATCATGAGGTCAAGAGATCGAGACCATCCTGGCCAACATGGTGAAACCCCTTCTCTACTTAAAAAAAAAAATACAAAAATTAGCTGGGCATGGTACTGCATGCCTGTAGCCCCAGCTACTTGGAAGGCTGAGGCAGGAGAATCACTTGAATCCAGGAGGTGGAGGTTTCAGTGAGCCAAGATCACTCCACTACACTCCAGCCTGGCAACACAGCACTGTCAAAAAAAAAAAAAAAAAAACCAGGCGCGGTAGCTCATGCCTGTAATCCCAGCACTTTGGGAGGCCAAGGTGGGTGGATCACCTGAGGTTGGGAGTTCAAGACCAGCCTGACCAACATGGAGAAACCCCGTCTCTACTAAAAACACAAAAATTAGCTGGGCGTGGTGGCACATGCCTGTAATCCCAGCTACTCAGGAGGCTGAGGCAGGAGAATCACTTGAACCCAGGAGGCGGAGGTTTCGGTGAGCTGAGATCGCACCATTGCACTCCAGTCTGGGCAACAAGAGCGAAACTCCGTCTCAAAAAAAAAAAAAAAAAAAAAGACACATACTGTATGATTCCACTTATGATTCCACTTATAGGCGATACCTAGAGTAGTCAAATTCATAGACAGAAGACAGAATAGTGGTTGCCAGGGGCTGAGGGGAAGGTGAAATGGGGAATTATTTGATGGGTTCATAGTTTCTGTTTGGCATGATGAAAAAGTTCTGGAAATGGATTGTGGTATAGTCACACATCACATACTGATATGCCTATAAAAGACAGTAGGCCCATGAGATTACATATACAACAGTGATCCCATAATATTATGATGCTATATTTTTACTGTACCTTTTTCTATGTTTAGATACATTTATTTATTTATTTTATTTTTTTCAGACGTAGTCTTGCTTTGTCACCCAGGCTGGAGTGCAGTGGTGCAATCTAGGCTCACTGCAACATCTGCCTCCCCAGCTCAAGCGATTCTCCTGCCTCAGCCTCCTGAGTAGCTGAGATTACAGGTGGGTGCCACCATGCCTGGCTAATTTTTGTAGTATTTTTAGCAGAGAAGGGGTTTTGCCATACTGGTCAGGCTGGTCTCAAACTCCTGGCCTCAAGTGATCTGCCCTTGGCCCTGTTTAGATACATTTAGATACATGAATACTTACCACTGTGTTACAGTCTGCTACAGTATTGAGTACAGTAGCATGCTGTGTAGGTTTGTAGCCCAGGAGCAATAGGCTATACCATCCAGGTTTCTGTAGGTGTACTCTAACGTCTGCATAATGACGACATTGCCTAATGATGCATTTCTTAGAACGATCCTGTTTGTTAAGCGACAACATGACTGTACCACAGTATGAGTGTAATGCCATCGCATTGTACAGTTAAAATGATTAAGATGGTAAATTTTTTGTGTATTTTATCACAATTTAAAACATTTACAAATGGTTAAAAGTTATGTATATCTTACCACAATTAAAAAACGAAAGAGAGGTTCACGTCTGTAATCCCAGTACTTTGGGAGGCCAAGGCAGGCAGATCACCTGAGGTCAGGAGTTTGAGACCAGCCTGGCTAACATGGTGAAACCCCGTCTCTACTAAAAATACAAAAATTAGCCGGGTGTGGTGGCGGGCGCCTGTAGTCCCAGCTACTCGGGAGGCTGAAGCAGTAGAATCTCTTGAACCCAAAAGGCAGAGGTTGCAGTGAGCAGAGGTCGGGCCACTGCACTCCAGCCTGGGCAACAGAGCGAGACTCCATCTCAAAAAGAAAGAAAGAGTCTGGAAGAAAGTAAGGATACAAGAAATGAATTGATGACCTTTCCCACTGCTTGTGAGGCTGGCACAAGGGTGGAATCCACGAAGACTGGGCGTGGGCGCAGAATGCCTTGGGGGTGGAGAATGTGTCACACCAAGGTCCTTCCTTGTTTGTGGCTCCTCTCACTCCATGTTGTCTTCCTCGTGGCTGGCAAATCCTGAGCCTAGAGCTAAGGCTGGGGGTGGACTAGGTGTGTGTGACCTCCAGTGAGGGATCCCTCCCCTTCACCCCTGAAATGACTGGCCAATGACAGAGCGAGAGAATTGCAGGGGAGCAGGAATGACCTCGTGTATCGGGACAAAATTGTGGGAAGGCCCGTGGATTAACCATCCTTATCCAGTCACCATCACCAGTGGAACATTGGAAAAGTACCTGGAAAAAATTAAATGTTTATAGCATGGAGTGTTGCTCAGATGTGGACAGCTGTTATGTGCTGTGGGTGGGAGTATAAATTGGTATAGCTACTCTGATGGGCAGTTTGCCAAGACTTACTAAATCTAATAACAAGGCTGGATGTGGTGGCTCCCGCCTGTAATCCCAGCACTTTGGGAGGCTGAGGCGGGTGGATCACAAAGTCAGGAGATCGAGACCATCCTGGTTAACACGGTGAAACCCCGTCTCTACTAAAAATACAAAAAATTAGCTGGGCATGGTGGCACGCACCTGTAGTCCCAGCTACTTGGGAGGCTGGGGCAGGAGAATCGCTTGAATCTGGGAGGCAGAGGTTGCAGTGAGCCGAGGTCGTGCCACTGCACTCCAGCCTGGGCAACAGAGGGAGACTCCGTCTCAAAAAAAAAAAAAAAAAATCTAACAACAAGCCTGTACCCTCTGACCTGCAATTTTACCTCTCTTCCCCAGAGAAATCTACTCTAGAGACATACTTGCCTGTGTGCCCAGAGAGGCCGTGCAAGGATACTATTTTTTTTTTTTTTGCATTGTTGGTTATAGTCAGACACAGGAAGCAACATAAATATCCAGCAATAGGGGAAGGACTAAAGAAACTGGAATATATCTGTAGCACAAAATATGCACAGCACTAAAGAGTGGAGTGCATCCATATATTCTTTTTTTTTGAGACAGAGTCTCGCTCTGTCGCCCAGGCTGGAGTGCCCTGGCGCAATCTCGGCTCACTGCAAGCTCCGCCTCCCAGGTTCACGCCATTTTCCTGCCTCAGCCTCCTGAGTAGCTGGGACTGCGTGCACCCGCCACCATGCCTGGCTAATGTTTTGTATTTTTAGTGAAGAAGGGGTTTCACCATGTTAGCTAGGATGGTCTGGATCTCCTGACCTCATGATCTGGGCGGCCTCCCAAAGTGCTGGGATTACAGGCGTGAGCCACTGCGCTTGGCCTTTTTTTTTTTTTTTTGAGACAGAGTCTCACGCTGTTGCCCAGGCTGGAGTGCAGTGGTGCGACCTCGGCTCACTGCAACCTCTGCCTTGGGTTCAAGCAACTCTCATGCCTCAGCCTCCCAAGTAGCTGGGATTACAGGTGTGCACCATTATGCCTGGCTAATTTTTGTATTTTTAGTAGAGATGCGGTTTCGCCATGTAGGCCAGGCTGGTCTTGAACTCCTGACCTCAAGTGATCTGCCCACCTCGGCCTCCCAAAGTGCTAGGATTACAGGTGTGAGCCACTACATCTGGCCCCATATACTGTTATGTGCGTAGATCTCCAAGACATATTATTGAGTGAGAAAGCAAGTGATGCAATCTAATGTATATTCTGATACTGTTAATATACTTTAAAAAAAACCCAAAGGATGTGTTTAGGGTATAAGCTATGCTGCTGTCACAAAGAGATCTGAAAGTAAAATGCCTGGAATGAAGTAGTTTCTTTGTCACATGACAGTCCAGAGGGCGGCGTGGCCCAGGGTGAGTGGTGTTTTTTATCTACGGTGCATAAAACAACTGCTGCCTGATGCTCGTGGATTCTGTGGGTCAGAAATGTAGACAGGGCATAGAGGGAGGCCTGACTGTGCTCTATGATGTCTGGTGCCTTTTCTGGGAAGACTTGAGTGGTGAGGGGTAACTCACATGGCTGGGGCTGGAATCTTCTGGAGGTTTTTTTTTTAAATGGAGTTTTGCTCTTGTTGCCCAGGCTGGAGTGCAATGGCGTGATCTCGGCTCACTGCAACCTCCGCCTCCCAGATTCAAGCAATTCTCCTGCCTCAGCCTCCTGAGTAGCTGGGATTACAGGCATGAACCATCACGCCTGGCTAATTTTGTACTTTTAGTAGAGATGGGGTTTCTTCATGTTGCTCAGGTTGGTCTTGAACTCCTGACCTCGGATGATCCACCAACCTTGGCCTCCCAAAGTGCTGGGATTACAGGCATGAGCCACCACGCCCGGCCATGAAAGTTTCTTTTTCTTTTTGTTTTTTTAGTTTGCAAAATAAGTTTTATTTTTACTTCTTTTAAAAAATGGACAGGCTGGGCTCGGTGGCTCACACCTATAATCCCAGCACTTTGCGAAGCTGAGATGGGTGGATCACCTGAGGTCAGGAGTTTGAAACCAGCGTGGCCAACATGATGAAACCCATCTCTACTAAAAATACAAAAATTAGCCGGGTGTGATGGCAGGTGCCTGTAATCCCTGGACTATGGAGGCTGAGGCAGGAGAATCACTTGAACCCGGGAGGTGGAGGTTGCAGCGAGCTGAGATAGTGCCATTGCACTCCAACCTGGGCAACAAGAGCAAAACTACATCTCAAAAAAAGAAAAAAAAAGGACATTAATATTTAATATATATGTACATAACCTCACCCAGGCTGTTCTGGACATGCTGCCCATGGGTTAGCCCTGCTCTTCAAGGAGCAGTAAAATACAAAAAATTAGCTGGGCGTGGTGGCATGCACCTGTAGTCCCAGCTACTTGGGAGGCTGAGGCAGGAGAATCACTTGAACCCAGGAGGCAGAGGTTGCAGTGATCCGAGATCGCGCCAGTGCACTCTAGCCTGGACAGAGCAAGATTCTGTCTCAAACAAACAAACAAACAAACAAACAAACAAACAAACCCAGAAACAAAACCTCCCAACTTAGTGAAAACAAGGCATTCAATGACAGACCAGCAGCAGAAACTGCTTATTACCAATTTATACTAGTCATTTTATGAAGTCATATCTGTATAAAAACAAACATTAAAGAGAATACATAGATTTAAATAAAGTTGCAAGCATAATTACAAATAAATACCATATTACCAGATTTTTTTTTTTTTTTTTTTTTGAGACAGAGTCTTGCTCTGTTGCCCAGGCTGGAGTGCAGTGGCACGATCTCAGCTCACTGCAACCTCCGCGTCCTGGGATCAAGCAATTTTTCTGCGTCAGCCTCCTGAGTAGCTGGGACTACAGGCGCACGCCACCATGCGCAGCTAATTTTTGCATTTTTAGTAGAGATAGGGTTTCACCATGTTAGCCAGGATGGCCTTGATCTGTTGACTTTGTGATCCGCCCGCCTCGGCCTCCCAAAATGCTGGGATTACAGGCATGAGACACCGTGCCCAGCCTTTTTTTTTTGAGACCAAGTCTTACTCTGTCGCCCAGGCTGGAGTGCAGTGGCGCAATCTCGGCTTATTGCAACCTCCGCCTCCTGGGTTCAAGTGAGTCTTCTGCCTCAGTCCCCTGAGTAGCTGGGATTACAGGCGCATACCACTACACCTGGCTAATTTTTTTTTTTTTTTTTTTTTTTTTTTGAGACAGAGTCTCGCTGTCGCCCAGGCTGGAGTGCAATGCCGCGATTTCGGCTCACTGCAGGCTCCGCCCCCCGGGGTTCACGCCATTCTTCTGCCTCAGCCTCCCGAGTAGCTGGGACTACAGGCACCCACCACCTCGCCTGGCTAATTTTTTGTATTTTTAGTAGAGACGGGGTTTCACTGTGTTAGCCAGGATGGTCTCGATCTCCTGACCTCGTGATCCGCCCGCCTCGGCCTCCCAAAGTGCTGGGATTACAGGTGTGAGCCACCGCGCCCGGCCATACACCTGGCTAATTTTTATATTTTTAGTAGAGACGGGGGTTTCACCATGTTAGGCTGCTCTCGAACCCCTGACCTCATGATCCACCCTCAATGGCCTCCCAAAGTGTTGGATTACAGTGTACCCGGCCATATTACCAGATTTTAAACAATAATCTATGAAAGTTTTACTACCTAAGGACTTTCACTCAAGAAGAAAAAATACATAGTAACTAACACCAAGCTTGCAGGGTGGTGAGTTAACAGATACATTTTCTCTTAATGGAAACTTACCTGGCTTCAGTAACATTTCTGGATGAGGCATCAAGTTACTGTTGCACATTTTATTTATTTATTTATTTATTTATTTATTTATTTATTTATTTATTT
>NW_026652287.1:11060340-11062317 GCF_009828535.3 Hylobates moloch | reverse complement strand
CTCCCCTCCCTCCCTTCTCTCCCTTCTCTCCCTTTCCTCCCTTTCCTCCCTTCCCTCTCCTCCCTCCCTTCTCTCCCCTTCCTCCCTTTCTCCATGTCAGTATGTTGGGTGGACAGGACTTCCCATTTCACACAAGAAATGGCCCTGCTCTGTTTCACGCCCTATCACACACATACTTCTCCTGGGAGATAGGCAGTCCTGTCTACCCTGAGTCTACCCCATTTCCAGACAGCTGCAAACCCTGGCCTTTCAGCAGGAGCAGTTGGTTGAGGGAAGAGGCCCCGTGTCTGCCCCCAGCATGGGCCCAGAGCCCCAGACCAGAGTCCAGGGACATGGGCCTTCTGCATACTTGGCCCTCTTCCCCTCATTGGTCACCACTAACCCAAGGCCAGGTCTCTCCTTTAGTGGAATGGGAAGGTCCTTATGGGCCATGGCAGTGGCTGAAGGACAAGGGTCTGATGGGGCTGAGGGCCATGCCCAGGTGCTGGAATAGTCATGGTAGGGGCACTCCCCTGGGCGTGTCTGTCGTGGCAGGTTTGCCTACAAGGACGAATATGAGAAGTTCAAGCTCTACCTGACCATCATCCTGCTCCTGGGTGCCGTGGCATGTCGATTTATCCTTCACTACAGGTAGTGGGTGTGGCCATGTGTGCCTGGGCCTGGGCATGCAGACGTCAGGTGGGGGCCGGGAGAGAGGGATCCAGGGGACCCAGGGCCTCTCCTGCTTCTGTGTTGTTTGGCGTGATGAGGTGTAGGGGAGAGAGGGGCCATTTCTCATGGGAAATGCCAGTCCTGTCTGCCCCACCTCCATCCAACAAGTAACTGTTAAACGGCTGCTGGAAAGGCCTTGTACTGTACTAGTTAAGAAGGAGTCCGTTACCGGGCGCGGTGGCTCATGCCTGTAATCCCAGTACTTTGGGAGGCCGAGGCAGGCAGATCATTTGAGGTCAGGTGTTCAAGACCAGCCTGGCCAACATGGTGAAACCCTGTCTCTACTAAAAATACAATAATTAGCCAGGCATGGTGGAGTATGTCTTTAGTCCCAGCTACTCGGAAGGGTGAGACAAGAGAATCGCTTGAACCCAGGAGGCAGAGGTTGCAGTGAGTTGAGATCGCTGCACTCCAGCCTGGGTGACAGAGTCTCTGTCACCCCCACCCCAAGAAAAGGAGTTCACTGTGGTCTATCCGTACAGTGGCATATCATTCAGCTATGAAGAGAAATGAAAAGTTGGGCGTGGTGGCTCACATCTGTAATCCCAGTACTTTGGGAGGCAGGCGGACTACTCGAGGTCAGGAGTTTGAGCCTATCTTGGCAACACAGCAAGACCCCCATCTCTACAAAGGTAAAAAATAAAATTATTTAGCTGGGTGCAGTGGCTCACACCTGTAATCCCAGCACTTTGGGAGGCTGAGGTGGGAGGATTGCTTGAGTCCAGGAGTTCGAGGCTGCAGTGAGCCATAATCACACCACTGCGCCTTAGCCTTGGGGACAGAGGGAGAGCTGGTCTGAACAAAAGAGAGAGAGAAATGAAGTACTGCCACTGAGCCAGGCTGCAGCATGGATGAACCTTGAAAATGCGATGCCGAGTAAAAGAACCAGTCACAAAAAGATACACAGTAGGATTCCATTGCTGAGAACTGCCCAGAACAGGCAAATAAATCCATAGAGACAGGGAATAGGTGAGTGGTGGCCAGGTGCTACGGGAGGCAGGAAGGAGGGCATGACTGCTACTGGGTACAAAGTTTCTTTTTAGAGTAATAAGAATGTTCTCCCAGCCTGGGCAACATGGTCAAACCCTGTCTCTACTGAAAATACAAAAATTAGCCAGGTGTGGTTGTGGGTGCCTATAATCCCAGCTACCCAAGAGGTTGAGGCGGGAGCATCACTTGAACCTGGGAGCCAGAGGTTGCAGTGAGCCAAGATTGTGCCACTGCACTCCAGCCTGGGCAACAGAGCGAGACCTTGTCTCAAAAAAA
>NW_026652287.1:10928740-11060330 GCF_009828535.3 Hylobates moloch | reverse complement strand
AAAAAAAAAAAAAAAAAAAAAAAAAAACCACGCATGTGCTGGAGTTAGGTAATGGTTGTACAACTCTGAATATACTAAAAATCACTAAATTATATACTTTAAAAGAACAAATTTTATGGTATGTGAATTATATCCCAATTATTAAAAAAAAAAAAAGAGAAAAAGAGAAAGAAAAGAAAATGGTTTTGAGACAACTGGCTGTTACTCTGGGCAGGTTCCCTCTGGGAGCCTTAGTCTCCTCATCTGTAAAACAAGTGTGACGGCAGTCCCTGCCTCACAGGGCTGTGATGATTCGGGGAGCTGGCACTGTGTGTGGAGGCTCCACCCTGGCTGGCACGTGGAGGTGCTGCTGGGGGGCGCCCCAGCTGCTGGTGCCACCTGAGTGTGGCACAGCCATGCCGTGAGGCTGTGGGCTGCTGCTGCCCTGCCTGGGGGGTTTTGTTCCTTTCTCTGGCCCTGGGTTCTCTGTCCCCAGGGGAAGCGGCCAAGTACAGCTTAGGCATTTGGCCCACGTGCCAAGTGTTTATTGCCTGGCAGGCGCTTGGCTGGGCGTCCGGCTGCTGGTCTGGCCACTTGAATGCCCAAACAAAGGCTCTTTTAGGCCCTGGGCCCGTGCTCGCCTGCTGCCCAGAGCCTGGCCTGTTTCCACGAGGGCGAAGGCTGCACACATCTGTAATACTCCTCATGTGCCCCCCTCAAAGAGGGTAAAACTTGTCAATGTGCAGCCAGAGTCCCTTGCACGGGGACCTGTAGGGCCCTCCGAAGGCAAACCTGTGCTGTCCTGAGGCCCAAGGTTCCCCCAAGGACCTGGGTGTCTTTTTCTCCCACCTGCTTCTGTGTTCATCTCCTAGGGCCACTGTAACTAAGTACCATAGACTGGGGGCTTAAAATGACAGATACATTTTCCCATAGTTCTGGAAGCCAGCGATCTGAAAGCAGGGCGTGGCAGGGCCATGCTGCTCCACAGGCTTCGGGGAGGGAGGACCCTTCCTCGCCTCTCCAGCTTCTGGAAATTACCAGCAAGCCCTGGTGTTGCTCGGCTTAAAGCTGTGTTTCACTCGTCTCTGTCTCTGTCACCACGCCACATGGCCTCCTTCCCTAGTATAAGGACACTAGACACTGGATTTAGAGCCCACCCTAACACAGTATGACATCATTTTAACTAATTCTATCTACAAAGACCCTGTTTCCAAATAAGGTCACATTCTGAGGTCCCAGTGGACATGAATTTTGGAAGGATGCTATTCAACCCAGTACACCTTCCATAGGCTAAAAATGGGGCAGAGGAGGGGGATTGGACGGGCCGTTCATCTCTGTGCCGATGCCCCCGGGAAGCCTGCCCTGCTGCTTAACCTTAGGCAAATGACTAACCTCTCCCAGCCTCAGTTTCTTGACAGAAATAGTGAGCTCACAGATACAGTGAGCATGACAGGAGCTACTTGGCAGGGCAGCTTGGAGGGCGGGAGAAGCTGTGTCTGGAGACTGGTTAGACTGGTGCCTGTTTAAATATTAGCACTGGTTAGCATCACCATTGTTTTGTGCTAAGACTGGGCATACGGGAAAAAGGCTCACAGCTTCATAGCTAGTGCGTCCACAGAGCAGGATTCTCTTTTCTTCCTCTTGCCCCCGTTGGGATGGTTTCCTGGCTAGGCTCCCCACCCAGAGGCCCTTTTTGGTACCACTAAGCCTGCAGCTGGGCATGGCCAGCATCCTCCAGGGTTCTGGGTCCAGCTCTGCCACTCACGGGCTGTGTGACCTGAAGTGGATCCCTGGGCCTCTCTGTGTCTGCCTCCTCACCTTTTCCACAGGCTCCAGGACATCTACTCTACCAGTACTCCTTGGGCGTTTGGAGGCTTTGGTGAGGCAGCAGGAGAGTTGGAAGCCTCCTTCTGTTGCCTTCAGGCCAAGAGGCTGTGCCTGGTTAGGACCGTCCTATATCGGGTTTGAACCAGGCTAGGAAAGAGGTAGTCCGAGTTAAGTTTGGCTTGAGTGGGCTTGGGTTTGGACCTCACTCCAGTGCTTGCTGTCTGCGTGATCTGTAAAATGGGAAGTAGTACTGTCTTAGTGTGGGTTGGCCCAGAAGAGACCCCCAAGACAAGCATTTTAGTGCCAGTAGTTTATTCAGGAGGTGATCCCAGGAGACACTGGTAGGGGAATGGGAAGTGAGACAAGAAAGCATTATCCTGTGGGCAGCTGGAGCTCAATACTGCTAGGGAATGGGGGGACAGCGTAGAACGTGCCTCAGAGTTATCCCACCTGAGGGTGAGGTAGCTGGGGTATTTATCCACCATTTGCTATCAGTTGGGACAGTTGAGGACTGTCTCCAGAGGGTGTTAATTGCTCCACCCTTCTGATCTGCACCTTGCACCAGCAGAGTAGATGTTGTTGGTGGCTTGATAAAGCCCCCCGGGAACACCCAGAGTGGCGGGTTCCGGCAGTTGGAAGTCATGCCGACAGGGATGTGGTAAGTGCACCTGCTTTAGCAGCCAGTTCTGTAGTGTCCAGGGATCCAGAGCGATCATCTGTGCAAAATGCCTGCAAGGTTGTAAGTTCCCAATAATCAGTCTCTGCCTAGTGCTGAATAATGATCCCCAAAGATGTTCATGTCCTGGTCTCCAGAGGCTGTGAATAAGTTACCTTACAGAAGGGACTCTGTAGATGTGATTAAGACTCTTGAGATGGGCCGGGTGTGGTGGTTCATGCCTGTAATCCCAGCACTTTGGAAGGCTGAGGCTGGAGGATCGCTTGAGCCCAAGAGTTCAAGACCAGCCTGGGCAACATGGCGAAACCCCCTCTCTACAAAAAATACAAAAATTAGTCGGGTCTGATGGCGTGCGTCTGTAATCCCAGCTACTCGGGAGGCCAAGGCAGGAGAATTACTTGAACAAAAGAGCAAAACTCTGTCTCAAAAAAAAAAAAAAAATTTTTTTTTTGTAGAGATGGAGTCAGTCTTGCTACGAACAGTCCTAGCTGGTCTCAAACTCCTGAAGTCTTTGTCCTTGACCCCAACAGGGAAGGTCCCATGTACCTCCCAGTGTCACACAGACTTATGCAGTATGGGAAGAGAAATGGCCGCTGGGTGCAGTCTGTCTGCATAAAAGGGAGGGAACCCCCACCCCCATCTCCTCCGTTTCTCTCCCCAAACTAGGAGATGATTTCACCAACTGTAAGGGCCCTGGGGGCAAAATGAAAGGAGGATGCAACTGCTTTGAAGCTTTGTGACCCTACTTTGTGGTCACAGACAACAGACACTCTGCCCACACCTTGCTGAACCTTTGCACACAGAGTTTGTCTCAAGAGAGTCAGGAACAGACCCTGGAATCTCAGGGCCTCAGTTCAAATCCAGCTCTGCCTCTTCCTGGCTGGGGGAGTGTGGGCGAGTCAGTTGTTCTCCTGAGCTGACACTCCCCACCTGGAGAGCAGGGAGAAGACATGCACCGCCCGCGCAGGGCTGCTGGGGACACTGGCTGAGGATAGTGCCTGAGAGTAGCAGGGCAGTGTACGGTGTCCGTCATGACTTTGGAAGCACCATAGAGCGTCCACAGTCTCAGAAGCACAGCTCTGAGGACATCAGACGCCAACATGACTTGAACAGGAAATGAGTGTGGCAAGGGAGGGAGCTTGGCCTCCCCAGGGAGTGGGGTGTCACTTATTTATTTATATTTTTGAGACAGGGTCTCACTGTGTCACTGAGGCTGGAGTACAGTGGTGTGATCTCAGCTCACTGCAAGATCCTGGGTTCAAGCGATTCTCCTGCCTCAGCATCCCGAGTAGCTGAGACTACAGGAGCCTGCCACCTCCTGGGTTCAAGCGATTCTTGTGCCTTGGCCTCCTGAGTAGTTGGGATTACAGGTGTGCGCCACCACATCCGGCTAATTTTTGTATTTTGCCCGGCTAATTTTTTGTATTTTTAGTAGAGATGGCGTTTCACTGTGGTCTCGATCTCCTGACCTCGTGATCCGCCCGCCTCGGCCTCCCAAAGTGCTGGGATTACAGGCGTGAGCCACCAAGCCCAGCCAATTTTTTGTATTTTTAATAGAGATGGGGTTTCACCATGTTGGCAAGGCTGGTCTTGAACTCCTGACCTCAAGTGATCCACCCGCCTCAGCCTCCTAGAGTGCTGGAATTATAGGCTTGTGCCACTGCGCCCAGCCCAAAAAAGTTTTTAAAATTAGCCTGATGCGGTATTGTACACCTGTATTCCCACCTACTTAGGAGGCTGAGGTGAGAGGATCGCTTGAGCCCAGGAGATTAAGGCTACAGTGGGCCATGATCATGTCACTGCACTCCAGCCTGGGCGACAGAGTGAAACCCTGACTCTAAAAACAGAAAAAAATTGCCAAAGACAAAGCCTTTGTCAGTGCCTCGTCAGAGACTGGCAGTGGCGGGGAAGCCCTCAGAGGGACATCTGTCACTGGCTCTCTCCCAGAGTTCTTTTCCCTGGAGATGCTCACATGGTGGGTCAGCCTCCCCACTTCACAGATTGCAGGGCTGAGGCCGGTGGGGCTCTGATAATCCCCACATAGCTGTCTGCCGGCCCTCCACGCTGAGCAGGTATAGCACGCTCCACAACCCGGGTCTGTCGCCTTCAAGGCTGGGTTGGCCCAGCCCCGCACTGTGGTCACCGTGGAGGAGGATGGCCCAGCCCCGCGCTGTGGTCACCATGGAGGAGGATGGCCCAGCCCCGCACTGTGGTCACCATGGAGGAGGATGGCCCAGCCCCGCACTGTGGTCACTGTGGAGGAGGATGGCCCAGCCCCGCGCTGTGGTCACCATGGAGGAGGAAAAGGAGTTCTTCAGTTAGTGTTACAGACAATATGGCCCACTGGGATTTTTTTGTATATGTAACAAAGTTTACAGATGCTTTAAAGGGACAGAGGGAGTTTATATCTTAACACTGCAGGCAACCTTAAATAGAACATTAAGTCTCCCATTCTTTTGTTTTTTTGGGACAGAGTCTCGCTCTGTTGCTCAGGCTGGAGTGCAGTGGCACGATCTCAGCTCACTGCAATCTCCACCTTCTGGGTTCAAGCAATTCTCCTACCTCAGCCTCCCAAGCAGCTAGGACTACAGGTGTGTGCCACCACACTCTGGTAATTTTTGTATTTTTAGTAGAGATGGAGTTTCACCATGTTGGCCAAACTGTTCTCGAACTCCTGGCCTCAAGTGATCCATCCGTCTTGGCCTCCCAAAGTGCTGGGATTACAGGCGGGAGCCACCACGCCTGGCCAGGTCTCCCGTTCTTATAGTCCTTCCATTAATATCCCACCAGAAATTTCACATCACATGGGAAGAGTTTAGAAGACAGACAGGTTGCCCTGGGCTGAGTGGTCAGGGAAGGAGGGGGAGACACACCTGGAGCTTGAAGCACAGGTGGGACTCGGGGAGAAAGATGAGGAGGTGCAGAGGCATTTGCAGGGCCGGGGAAGATGCTCAAGAGACCAAGCTCCCCCTGCCTCCCTGGTGTCATAAGGGCTTCCAGAGGCAGCGCGTGCTGTGGGCAGCCCTCGGCCTGGTTTGCTGCTCTGTGAGGTGAGGGTGGGATGGCTGTGCCTGGTTCTCACGCCCACACCCTTCCTGGGGGCTGTTTCCTTGCACAGGGTGACTGACGAAGTCTTCAACTTCCTGCTGGTGTGGTATTACTGCACCCTGACCATTCGGGAGAGCATTCTCATCAGCAACGGCTCAAGGTACCTGGGGGCCTGGCTTTGTGGGGAGCACAAGAGGAGTTAAAGGGAAATGTCAAGAGGGGCGTCAGATGGGGGCCGACACCCTCAGGCTGCATTCCTCTCCTCCTTGGGGGTTGCTCTGTGACTGTTCAGATCCAGGAAGGACGAAAGCTGATGTTGTTGATGTAGCAGCTCTTGTTTATGATCAGCCTCTTGCTTATGAGCGACAGAAGACCTAACTCAGGCTGGCTCAACACAATACGAAACATATTTTCTCATAAAAAGAAGTGACCGGCACGGCACGGTGGCTCACGCGTGTAATCCCAGGACTTTGGGAGGCCGAGGTGGGCAGATCACGAGGTCAGGAGATGGAGACCAGTCTGGCCAACATAGTGAAACCCTGTCTCTACTAAAAATACAAAAAATTAGCCGGGTGTGGTCCCAGCTACTCAGGAGGCTGAGGCAGAATAGCGTGAACCCAGGAGGCAGAGGTTGCAGTGAGCTGAGATTGCACCATTGCACTCCAGCCCGGGGACAGTGCAGGACTCTGTCTCAAAAAAAAAAAAAGGTGACCTGTTGTACTGCCTTCAGGTAAGGCTTGATCCAGGTGCTCTCCATCTCTCACTTCTGCCTTCTGTGTTGTGTTTATCTCAGGCTGCTAGCGGGGCACCCAGCAACTCCAGGCTCATGTCACTATTTATAGCATTCCCAGCAAACGGAGCACATTCCTCTCTTCCAAGACTCTCACTGGGTCGCACTGGCTATGTCCAGGTGCAGAATGGATCATGTACCTATTCCTGAACCAGTCACTGTTGCCAGGGATTGCAGTGCTGTGACTGGCCAGGCTTGAGCCTCACACCCACCCTGATAGCTGGCTGATAGCCGTCACTGGGAGCGGAGAAGCTGAGTGTCAGGAGAGGAATGGTTCCCCAGAGGAAAACTAGGAGACCATTACTAGGAGGATGGACGGGTTTTGGTGACAAGAGTGGATGAGTGGTCTTCCACGGGGAGATAGAGGGGAGAGTGGACAGGTGAAGAGGGTATTAGGCCAAACCTGCCCCACCAGAGAGATGATGCTGGGGAGGACGGAGGCCGGGCTAGGAGTGTGGACTCCTGGGTTCCGGTCCCAGTGCAGTCACTGAGCAGCCCTGTGACCCTGGGCAAGCCATGTCTCCTCTTTGGACTGTTTCAGAGTCCCATGGGGGAGTAGGTGTGTCACAGTGGTGCTGAGTCCAGGCAAGACTGGGGGTTCCCTTGGCCCCCATCTCTAAAGGGCTCTGAGTGCGAGAAGCCCTGTTGTCTTCTGTCAGTCTCCTTCCTGCCCTGCCTGCCTCTAAGCTGAGTCTTGAGACCCAATTAAAACCCATGACTTGCCACCTGGAGGACTTATTTTCCAAAGGTCTAATTCCTTTTGGGGGTGGCCATTGGAACTTCGGCATGCCACTTTTTTTTTTTTTTTTGAGATGAAGTCTTGCTCTGTCACCCAGGCTGGAGTGCAGTGGTGCAATCTCAGCTCGCTGCAACCTCTGCCTCCCGGGTTCACACCATTCTCCTGCCTCAGCCTCCCGAGTAGCTGGGACTACAGGCACGAGCCACCACGCCCGGCTGATTTTTTGTATTTTTACTAGAGACGGAGTTTCACCGTGTTAGCCAGGATGGTCTCGATCTCCTGACCTCGTGATCCGCCTGCCTCAGCCTCCCAAAGTTCTGGGATTACAGGCGTGAGCCACTGCGCCTGGCCGAGATGGAGTCTTGTTCTGTGGCCTAGACTGGAGTGCGGTGGTGCCATCTCAGCTCACTGCAACCTCTGCCTCCCAGTTGAAGCGATTCTCCTGCCTCAGCCTCCCGAGTAGCTAGGATTATAGGTGCCCACCACCACGCCCAGCTAATTTTTGTATTTTTAGTAGAGACTGAGTTTCACCATGTTGGCCAGGCTGATCTCAGACTCCTGACCTCAAGTGATCTGCCCGCCTCGTCCTCCGAAAGTGTTGGGATTACAGGCGTGAGCCACCGCGCCCTGCCAACGTGCCATTCTGGTTCCTGTTCTTTCCTGAAACAAAAAGTAACAAGCTCCTGCTTCCTCCTTCATCCTGGGAACTAGTGAGGAACGCCCAGGAGCTGTGCAGCCCCCGCCGCCTAATGTGCCACCTTCCCACTTGTTTGCCTTGTGGTGTCTTACGGCAGGTCCCTGCCCTACCCTGAACATAGAGCCTGGAGGTAAGGACAAGAGCCCTCTGCTCCTGCCTGGCCTCCTGAGGGCAACAGGAAGTTTCAGGAGTGCAGCCTTGTAGCACACAGCCATTTAGAAAACATCAGTGTGTAGGCCGGGCATGGTGACTCAGGCCTGTAATCCCAGCATTGTGGGAGGCAGAGGTGGGCGGATCACTTGGGCCCAGGAGTTCGAGACCAGCCTGGGCAACAAAATGAGACTTCACCTTTACCAAAAAAAAAAAAAAAAAAAAAAAGAAATTAGCTGGGCATGGTGGTGTGTGCCTGTAGTCCTAGTTAATTAAAAAATTAACCAGCCATGGGCCGGGTGTGGTGGCTCATGCCTGTAATCCCAGCACTTTGGGAGGCCAAGCTGGGCAGATCACCTGAGGTCAGGAGTTCGAGACCAGCCTGACCAACATGGGGAAACCCGATCTGTCCTAAAAATATAAAATTAGCCGGGTGTGGTGGCGGGCGCCTGTAATCCCAGCTACTCAGGAAGGCTGAGGCAGGAGAATTGCTTGAACCTGGGAGGCTGAGGTTGCGGTGAGCTGAGATCATGCCACTGCACTCCAGCCTGGGCAACAAGAGCAAAACTCGGTCTAAAAAAAAAATTAGCCAGGCATGGTGGTGCACACCTGTAGTCCTAGCTACTCAGGAGGCTGAGGTGGGAGGATCGTATGAGTCCAGGAGGTTGAGGCCACTGCACTCCAGCCTAGGCAAGTGAGACCCTGACTCAAAAAAAAGAGTGTTCCGGGGCATGTGATGCCTCTAGCAATCATTAACACTTTAGTAAGAGTTACTCTGGGCAGCTTTTTATTCTAATGTGATGCTGTGGATGGGAGGTGACCAGAGAGATGAGAGCAGCACTGAGCGGAGGTCTCTGCCAGTGTGGGGCTCTCCAGCAAAACAGAGAGGGCCGCTAACAGGGCAAAAATGGAGTTCCAAAGCCAGCCTCCCTTGCCTAACAGTTTAGCAGGAGCTGTTCAGAGTTCCTGGAGTTCACTGTCTTGACAGGAGAGCAGGGATGGTTGTCACTGAGCTTGCAATTCAAAGCTTCGTGTGAGTCTGCTCTACCCTCCATCTGCCATTCATCAGACATTTATTGAGCGTCTCCTAAGTACCAAACACTGAACTAAGGACTCCAAGATAACTCACACTCTGCCTTCTGGGAGCACCTAGAGGTTTTTTTTTTTTTTTTGAGACAGAGTCGCGCTCTGTCACTTAGGCTGGAGTGCAGTGGTGCGATCTCGGCTCACTGCAACCTCTTCCTCCTGGGTTCAAGCAATTCTCCTGCCTCAGCCTCCCAAGTAGCTGGGATTAAAGGTGTCCACCACCATGACTGGCTAATTTTTGTATTTTTACTAGAGATGGAGTTTCACCGTGTTGGCCAGGCTGATCTTGAACTCATGACCTCAGATGATCTGCTCACCTCGGCCTTCCGAAGTGCAGGGATTACAGGCATGAGCCACCGTGCCCAGTCCAGAGTTTTTTCTACTGAGGACCTTTTATAGCAGATATGGTTCAAAGAATTTGAGGTTGCAATGGAACCATTCCTCCAGGCCTGTCTCCCCTTGGTGGTCTGAGGCAGGGGTTTGAGTGGGCAAGTGGAGTCTGGAATGGGGCCTCTGGGCCCAAATAGATGCAAATAGATGCGTTATCTTCTATGTAGGTTAGTCTAAAAGTATTTGTATTTTGCAGTCATTTTTTGCACCAACCTAATAGAATGACTACAGAGCTGGGGCCAGCTTGTGGGGGAGGGAGCAAGGCAGGTGGGCTAAATCCGAGTGACTCAAACTTGTGACTCATCTTCCACATCTGTTGGAGATTTAGCCTCCGCCGTCCTCCACCTCCTCCTCAGGGCTGATTGATCCTGGGGGCAGGCAAGGGAGATGCCTTGGAGGCCTCCCCTCCTGCTTGGTTCTTTACCAGGGAGTAGCTCAGAAGCCCTTGCAGGAGAGCCTGTGTGGAGGCAGTGGGAGGTGAGACTGGGATGAACTCTAGTTTCTCATCCCTGAAGCATCCACTCGGGGCTGGTGTGTGCTGTCAACACCCCACGGTCTTTGTTGAAGTGACCCAAACCCAAGTTCTGCAGTGAGGAAGGGTCCTGGGGCCATAACGGCATTCTAGAGACAGCATCGCTGAACCCTACGGGCCTCCTGGAGACTTGCTGCCCTGTTTCGGTCTGATGGAGGCACTTTTGTCCAGTTCTGGCTGCACCTGAGATTTGAATTGGGACAGGAGGTGTGGTCAGGGGAGCAGGTAGGGGTGGGGACTTCCTCATCGAGATATGAAGCCACCCTCGGTTTGTGTCTGGTGCCTGCCAAGTGAGATGCTACTCATCAGCTCAAAATAATAAGCAAGTCAGCTTCTCTTGTAAACTTGAAAATGATGGAAAGCCATCCCATAGGGGCTAAACCCGAAGGGGTCTTATGGGCGCATTTAACTGGGAATTTCCATTCAAGGAGGTCAGGAGGGCTCAGGAGGTGTTCATGGCCTGGTTCCAGCTCCCTGTTCTGTTTTCCCCTGCGATGGCCCCCAGCGGCCCCCAGGCAGGCCTCCCACCAGCAGTAACCCGTGGGCTGACAGACCTCCCTCCACCCCAGCTGGAATCTTGACACAGACTTCTGATTGGCCAGGCTTAGGTGACCTACTGATCTCTGAGAGCCAGTCACAGTTGCTAGACGACTGCAGAGGGTCCTGATTGGTTGGCTGGGGGTCATGTGCTTGGGTATAAGACTGAGGTCTATCCCAGCCACCCAGACTGAGTGTGGAGGTGAGGTGGTTCCCCACAGGGGCAAAGCAGAGGCCGCCCAATGAGGATGGGCTGTGATTGGCAACTGGGCAAAAGAGCCAATGTCTATTACAGTTAGTTCTGGGCCAGAATGAGTAATGACTCAGTGATCGTGTTTGCTTTTCTAGGGAGCCAGCTTAGGGTGCCTGCCTCCAACTGGCTTTTCTAGGAGGGGTCCTCGGTGGAGAAGCCATTCCCTACTGTCTAGATGGCCCAAGGCACAGAACCAAGAACGGCCTGGGGTTCACAGTGGCTGGTGCACATATCTCCTGCATACTCACAGCCATGTTAGTGTGTCCTGAAGGGAGAAGTCTACCCTTGCAATTTCCAGATATCGGGACATGCTCTGCCTACGTCTGGCCATTGATGCACCTGCTCCTCCTGGAGCTCCTAAAATAAAAAAAGGCCGTGGGCTCCTGTAAGGTTTCTTTTTTGTTTTGTTTTGTTTTGTTTGAGATGCAGTCTCGCTCTGTCGCCCAGGCTGGAGTGCAGTGGCGTGATCTCAGCTCACTGCAAGCTCCGCCTCCTGGGTTCACACCATTCTTGTGCCTCAGCCTCCCAAGTAGCTGGGACTACAGGCGCCCGCCACCACGCCCGGCTAATTTTTTGTATTTTTAGTAGAGACGGGGTTTCACTGTGTTAGCCAGGATGGTCTCGACCTCCTGACCTCGTGATCTGCCCGCCTCGGCCTCCCAAAGTGCTGGGATTACAGGTATGAGCCACCACGCCTGGCTGCCCCTGCAAGCTTTAACTTCTGTGGTGAAATGAGCCCAGAAAGAAACCTGCAAATGGGTGTAGGTTTCTTTCTGCCATGATAAAATGGTTTTAAAATAGATTCTGGTGACAGTTGCACAACTCTGTGAATATATTAAAAACCACTCAGTTGTACACTTTCAGTGAGTGAATTGTATGGTATCTGAATTACATCACAATAAAATGGCTATATAAACACATGTGCACACAACCAGCCCAGAGCCCTGGGGTGTGCAGATGGTCGCCTGGGCTTGTGAATGCCGGGCCAGGGAAGGAGCGATTTCTAGCCTCACCCGATGTCACTGAGCTGTGTTTATTGGTGGCATCTGTCAGAGCTGGGCTCTGGGCACGGCGAGCTGTGAAATGAGAAGCTGCTGCTCAGTCAGGCTTGTTGCCTGGAGTCTGTGTCTGCCTCAGGCTGCTTCTAGACAGAGGGCATTTCTCAGGGGAGCTTTGGGAACAGGACAAAGGAGTGTGGAACCCGCCAAGTGCTGAGGGCTGACATGTGGCTCTGCAGAGCTCTGGGAGGTTGCAGAGAGACCTCCTGGTTGCTCTTCAAGCTGGAAGTTGGGGGATCTGGCCAACTGCCTTTGCTGTCAGAAATTTGGAGCCCGAAGGCTTCTTAGACTGACAGGCGAGACTAGGATACATGAGTGGAGGTGGGGGTTTTCTGGGGACAAAGAAGTAGATGGACATCTCACCCTGTCCCCATGACCTCACGTGGCACCTGCAACAATCTCCTGTCACCTCTGTGCTGGTGGCATCCAGATTAGCTGCTGCTTTCACCAGCCACACCTCCCAGACATCATTCATGTTAACATTTATTGACTGCCTGTTGTTTACCTGGTGCTGTTAGTGCTGTGAACACAGAGCTGCATAAAACCTTGCCCCTCAGCATAACTCCTGGGGAACACACAGGCTGTTGCTTGAAAAGCCAATTTATGCCCGGAACTGTTGCACGGGCCGTCAAGGGAAGAGTGATGGTTTAGATCCAGTCTTGTTCTTACAATGTGTGTGTTCTGGTTGGAATGTTTTAAGACGGTTCCAACCCACTTATTAGGGAAATATATATTGAAACATCAATGACATGCCAGTTTTCACCTAGTAAATTTGGTAACAATTTTATTTATTTATTTTTTGAGACAGAGTCTCTCTCTGTCGCCCAAACTGGAGTGCAGTGACGTGATCTCGGCTCACTGCAACTTCCGCCTTCCAGGCTCAAGCCATTCTCCCACTTCAGCCTCCCAAGTAGCTGGGACTACAGGTGCACAGCCCCACACCCAGTGAATTTTTTTACATATATATATATTTTTCGTAGAGACGAGGTTTTGCCATGTTGCCCATACTGGTCTCCAACTCCAGGGCTCAAGCAGTCCTCCCACCTCAGCCTCCCAGAATGCTAGGATTACAGGTGTGAGCCACCGAGCCCGGCCAGTTTAGTAACAGTTTTAAAATATGGCATCCACTGTTGGTGTGGGTTCGAGGACCCAGACTCTCTCTTCCGCTGAGGATGGGAGGGTAAATTGGGATGGCTGTTTGGAGGGTAATTGGACAAGGGACAGTGCACATTCCTTGACCCAGCCATCCTGTGTCTGGTAGCCACTGTGGAGAAACAGTGTCATTGCATTTAGGGGACTTCCATGAGGACATCATGACAGTGTTGAGAGCAATAGTGACAGTTGAGAAACAGCCAGAGGCCAGGTATGGTGGCTCATGCCTGTAATCCCAGCATTTTGGGAGCTGAGGTGGGAGAATCACTTGAGGTCAGGAGTTTGAGACCAGTCTGGGCAACATAGCAAGACCCAGTCTCTACAAAAAGAAAAAAGCAAGAGAAACAGCCAAGTAGACCATGGCAGAGCCACACCTTGGAATGTCATTTGCCATTTAAGAAGCTGTGACATGCGGTGGCTCACGCATGTAATCCCAGCACTTTGGGAGGCTGAGGCGGGCAGTTCATGAGGTCAGGAGATGGAGACCATCCTGGCTAATATGGTGAAACCCCATCTCTACTAAAAATATAAAAAGTTAGCCACGCGTGGTGGCAGGCGCTTGTAATCCCAGCTACTCGGGAGGCTGAGGCTGGAGAATGGCGTGAGCCCGGGAGGCGGAGGTTGCAGTGAGCTGAGATTGCGCCACTGCACTCCAGCCTGAGCGACAGAACGAGACTCCGTCTCAAAAAAATAAATAAATAAATAAAAAGAAGCTGTGACATATCTGTAGGTACTGGCCTAGGTGTCAAGAAAGCAGGTTCCAGGATGATTTTAGTTAAAGCCTAATCCAGCTTTTCCTTCTGCGAACCAGCTCGGCCCCGAGCACATCTTCAGGATGACAGAGCGAGACCCTCCCTGGAAAAAAAAGAGAAAACGTGTGTGTGTGTGTGTGTGTGTGTGTGTGTGTGTGTGTGTGTGTGTACCCATTTCCCTGCCCAGTCCCAAGAGAGTTCTGGAGGGATCAAGGTTAATGACTGTTCCCACGAGCATCCCCAGCCTCCACCGCCCAGTCCTGAGGAGGAGGGAGTTGGCTATTCCCGGGTGCATTTGGCAAGTTGCTGCCATGTGTTTGGACTAGAGGAGCCTGGGGAGGCCAGCCAAGGCCTGAGACACACTCTGGGATGTTGAAGGTTACAGGGTTGAGGGTCCAACTCCTTTTTTCCTAGGCTGCCCCTGATGCTGGGGGTGGGGGGTGACAACCAGGCTCTACCCAACTGTGGATCAAGAGCCCCCAGCTGGGCCAGGTGCAGTGACTCATGCCTGTAATCCCAGCACTTTGGGAGGCCGAGGCAGGTGGATCCCCTGAGGTCAGGAGTTTGAGACCAGCCTGGCCAACCTGTTGCAATCCTGTCTCTACTAAAAATACAAAAATTAGCCGGGTGTGGTGGCAGGCGCCTGTAGTCCCAGCTATTCGGGAGACTGAGGCAGGAGAATTGCCTGAACCTGGGAGGCGAGGTTGTAGTGAGCCAAAAATGCGCCATTGCACTCCAGCCTGGGCAATAGCACAAGACTGTCTCAAAAAAAAAAAAAAACCAAACAAACAAACAAAAAACACCAAAAACCCAGCTGGGGGAGCGCTGAGTTCTGGAAACAGGGTCCCCATAGCCTCTGGACTGGATAGATGAAGTCCAGGGCTGGGCAAGGGCCTCCTGTCACTGAGATGACAGGAGATGGGCCTGGGGTATGTGGCTCCTAGGGAGAAGCCACCTTGGAGATGGTGTGAGGTGCCGCGTGTGGCATCCATCAGCCTCTGCTTCTGTACAGGGCAATGTCATAGCTGCAGTCCTGTGTAAGAATGTCTGGCCAGGCACAGTGGGTCACGACTGTAATCCCAGCACTTTGGAAGGCCAAGGCAAGAAGACTGCTTGAGCCCAGGAGTTTGAGACCAGTCGGGGCAACATAGCAAGACCCTGTCTCTAAAAGAAAAAAAAAAAATTAGCTGGGCGTGGTGGCGCACGCCTGTGATCCCAGCTACTCAGGAGGCTGAGGTGGGAGAATTGCTTGACCTGGGAGGCCAGGGCTGCAGTGAGCCATGATTGCACCACTGCACTCCAGACAGGGTGACGGGAAAAGAGCCCCTGCCTGGAAAAGAGAAAGCTCGTGTGTGTGCGTGTGTGTCTACATGCCTGCTTATTCAACACGTTTATTGAGCAGCTGCTTGGAACCCAGGGTCACAGATAGACTGGTGAAAAATAGAGACGAGACCCCTGCTCAACCTAGAGGTGACATGGTGTGGGAAAGGGGGCAGATCACAGGAAGAAAGGCACGTAATTGCAGACAGTGGTCCGTGCCATGAAGGAGATGAAGTGGGGCAGTGTGATCTGAGTGGGGCCATTGGGCTGGTTCAGATAAGGCGGTCAGGAGGCCTTTGTGAGGTGACAGCTAGTCTGAAGCTTGAACTTGGACCAGGAACCGGGCAGGTCAAGGTCTTGGAGCAGAGAGAGCAGCAAGTCCGAAGGTCCTGGGTGAGCCCGCTGGGTATAGCTGTAGGAAGTACCGCCCGCCGGGTGTCCTAAGCCACAGACTGTATTTCCTCACAGTTCAGTGGCTGGAAGTCTAGGATGGAGGTGCTGGCGGGGCTGGTTTCTCCTGAGACCATTCTCTGTGGCTCACGGATGGCATCTCCCCGTGTGTCCTCATGTGGCCTTTTCTCTGTGCACAAACAGCCCTGGCGTCTCTCCCCTTCTTGCAGAGACACCAGTCACACTGGACTAGGGCCCACCTGTGTGACCTTGTTTTACCTCAGTCCCCTCTTCAAAGGCCCTGTCTTTAAATACAGTCACGGACGTTCTAAGATGCTGGGGGGGCTCAGCTTCAGCGCAGGAATTGGGGCCACTATTCAGTCCGTAGCAGGCCCTGAGGTGGCAGCAGGCAGGCTTGGCAGGTTCTAGGAGAGCCCCCGTGCCTGGAGCGCCTGCGTGCTGGGGAGAGGACCTGGTGGGGAGGACAGGAGTGAGGCTTAAAGGCGGGTGAGGCTAGGGGTGTGCTCTGAGGGTTGCTGGAAACCACTGGAAGCCCAAGTGGGAGTCCAGGCTAATCTGCAGCTGGTTTATGTGGGATGGTGCAGCCCTGTGGGACAGAGAGAAGGGCACGGTCAGGGTTCCAGTCCGTTTCTTACTCCAAGAAGCTGCCTCTGAGTGCACAGTAGCCCCAGCTGCCTAGGTGGGGCCTCAGCGAGACACATGCTTGCGTTGCTCTCCCCTCCTGAGCGCTTTCCGTTCTTTCCCTCTCCCGAGAATTAAAGGCTGGTGGGTGTCTCACCACTACGTCTCCACATTCCTGTCTGGAGTGATGCTGACCTGGTGAGTAGCCCCTCGCTGGGCCCCTCCAGCCTCCCAGGGAGTAGAGCCTGGGGCCCAGGAATGGGGAGGGGGCTGATCCAGACGGCGGTGGGGGGGTGCTCCAGGGCCAACTTGGGAAAGAAAGTATGAGCCTGCAGCTGCGCGGGCCCCACCCAGCCCGTGAGGGGGTTCTCCAGGGAATGGTTTCGGGTGTCCCTGGCCAGGGCAGAGGTAGCGGGGCTGCAAGGCTGGAGGGAGCGAGTGAGGCTGGGCACTGAAGGAGACTGTGGAGGACAGAGGGGTCACAGGGAGTTAGCTCTTCTGCACGGCCATGTGGACTCCTGTGCTTCTAGAAGGGAAGATGGGATGACCTCGCCCAGCCCCAGGGATAGAAGGGAGGAAGTCGGGACCTCAGTTTGACTTTATCCACCTTTTCGCCTCTCCTGGTTGGATTGGAGTTGGGGTGGGGAGGAGTGTCTCATTTCACAGTGGGCCCCACCTTTGTTTTTTCTACATTCCCTCCAGGCCTAATGGACCCATTTATCAGAAGTTTCGAAACCAGTTCTTAGCATTTTCCATTTTTCAGAGTGAGTGACTATTGCCTGGATTTGGGGGAAGGGGCATGGTTTTCTGAGACTTTCACCAAGGGAGGGCCCCAGCTGACATCAGTGCTTGCCTGGGTGGCAGAGAGACCAGACTGGGGGAGAGGGTCCCAGAAGTCCAGAAAGAGAGCTGTCCCCGCCCCAGGTCAGCTCCACCCACCTCCCAGCCCCCAGCACTGCCTGCTCCTTCCCCAGGCTGGAGCCCTGTCAACTGTGACCTTTGGGAACTGAGTAGCATTGGGGGCACCAGCCTTTTTTCCAGTCCTAAATAAGTCCTCCAAATGGAAATATATATTATTTTTCTCATCTGAAAATCACTCTGGATTTGTATACAATGAGCTGGTCCTGCCTCTGGGGAGTGGGGCTTGGATGGTTGGGGACAGGGAGAGAGTTTTACTTTTCACCAACCTGTTTGTTCCCTTTAAATTTTATCCCATGTGTGTATTGCCTTTCTTTCTTTTTTTTTTTTTTTTTTTTTAGATAGAGTTTCTCTCTGTCACCCAGGCTGGAGTGCGGTGTTGTGATCTCGGCTCACTGCAACCTCCGCCTCCCGGTTCAAGCAATTCTCCTGTCAAGTAGCTGGGATTACAGGTGCCTGCTACCATGCCTGGTTAGTTTTTGTATTTTAGTAGAGATGGGATTTCACCATGTTGGCCAGGCTGGTCTTGAACTCCTGGCCTCAAGTGATCTGCCTGCCTTGGCTTCCCAAAGTGTTGGGATTACAGGCATGAGCCACCACGCCTGGCTGTATTGACTTTTCAGATACTACAACCTACATTTTAAATTAAAACCTGCTTGCAAGCAAATACAAATGTATAAAGCCAAGAATGGAAATTGTATTATCAGCCCACCTTAGGGGTGATCAATGTTAATTAAGATCTATGTCTTCTCAAAAGTTTTTATTCATAAATACGTATATACATGTGTGTATCGCATTATGTATATTTCACAAGTATGGGATCTTTCTGTACATAGAGCTTTACTATTATAACCTGCCTTTCGAATTTTTAACAGTTTATCATGGCTATTTTTCATGTCATTACCATCTCATTTTAAGCAACAATGAAGTATCCGATTGGATGGAACTCTCTCTTGTGTCTTAGCATTGCACACAGCTCCCAACATAGCACTGGCATAGATTGCATTCCAGCAAGCATCTATTGAGTGTCTACTGCATGGAAAATTCCAGAAGTTTCGAATCTAGTTGGGGCTTAGATGGGTCCTCACATACCTGTGTTCTGGATAAGGGCTAAAGCAGGTTCAGACCAAAGGGTGTGTGTGTCTGTGTGTGGTGTGTTGGGCGTAGGAGAGGGTTGTAACCAGGGCACCCTTTCTGCCTCTGCCCAGTAAAGACCCACCAGCCTGTGCTTGGGGCAGAGAGGAGGTGTCGCCCTGTCTTCCGGGGACACCAGGCCCTGAGCCCGGGCGCTGTGCTCCCCCTGCAGGCTGCGTCCAGTTCCTGCAATATTATTACCAGAGGGGCTGTCTCTACCGGCTGCGGGCCCTGGGGGAGAGGAACCACCTGGATCTCACAGTGGGTGAGTAGCTGGGCCTGGGTTGGAGCGGGGGCAGGCGCTGGACCTGCCAGCTCCCCACACCGGGAGTGCGGCCCTGCAAGCACCTCCCATACAGCAGAGCCAGGCCACTGCGCTTTATCCGAAGTGCCTTCCAGAATTCATCCTGGATTCTGTTTCAGCTGCCAAGTGCCAGGCCAGCTGCATACCAGGCCCCGAGGGCAGGGCCTCTGTCTCAGCCTCTGGAAGTGTCTATTTTTTTGTGTGTGTTCTAGAATACACACACACACACACACACACACACACACAAAATTAGCCATTTGTGTGTAACATGTCTACATACCAACACGCATAAGTATATAAATGCATGTACACGGCGGAGACATGCTTCACCCTTAAGCCATAGGGGAAACTGTTTTTAATACAACTCTGCTATCTTTTTTTTTTTTTTTTTTTTTTTTTGAGACGGAGTCTCACTCTGTTGCCCAGGCTGCATTGCAATGGCGCAATCTCTATTCACTGCAACCTCCGCCTCCCGGGTTCAAGTGATTCTCCTGCCTCAGCCTCCTGAGTAGCTGGGATTACAGGTGCCTGCCACCACGCCCAGCTAATTTTTGTATTTTTAGTAGAGATGGGGTTTCACGATGTTGGCCAGGCTGGGCTCAAACTCCTGGCCTCAAGTTATCTGCCCGCCTTGGCCTCCCAAAGTGCTGGGATTCCAGGCGTGAGCAACTGCTCCTGGCCAATTCTGCTGTCTTTTGACATAGTCATTTCCATCAAATTACTCTCCTAAGTAGGTCCTCCTGTCTCAAGACTCGATAGAAATGATGCATGTGAAAATTCATTATAAAATGCAAAACGCTGTGCAGATTAAAGAAATTAGTAACAACATGGCGCCTGGTGTCTGTGTTGTCACCTGGCTCTTGGTGGCTTGAAGAGAGACAGCAGTCAGGCCGGGTGACAGGGCTGCTGTTGTCATAGTGAATGCCCACCCAGCTATGACAGGTGAGGGCTGACCCCCCACATGTGTGACTGTCCCTGGCTCATCTTAGGGTGACTGGTGTGGCGGGGGGTGGGCCTCTGGTGGGGCTGTGGGGGCAGCGGAACCCCTCAGCGTGTCCTTTTTCTTCCCTCCTCTCCACAGAAGGGTTCCAGTCCTGGATGTGGCGGGGCCTCACCTTTCTCCTGCCCTTCCTCTTCTGTGGCCATGTGAGTCCCCCTGGAGTTTGTGGGTATCTCCTGTCTGGGCTGACCCCCGGGAACAGAAGGTCTTCAGGCCTTGCCCTCCTTCTCCATCCATCCCCATGCTGGGCCCCACGGCATCCTGGGGCCTGGGTAGCCTCAGGGCCCAGGGATGCCAAGGCAGGAGCCAGAACTGACCTAGCCCTGCCCTGGCCTCAGGTGCCTGCATTTCATTTTGGGGGTGTCTGTCAGTGTTGTGGGTAGTTGATACCCAAAGTTGGGCGAGGGGCCTGGCCATCGCCCTGGCTTTCTACGTGGCTGGCCAGGGGAGCCTGGTGGGTGAGCAGCACCTGCCTTCCTCTCTCCAGTTCTGGCAGCTCTACAATGCCGTCACGCTGTTTGAGCTCTCCAGCCACGAGGAATGCAGAGAATGGCAGGTATGGGAGGGCGGGGGCATGCTCGGGGGAGGTTCCCGGGAGGGCTGGGGTGGCAGGGATGGGGTGTATGTGTGGCATGCTAGGGTGCGGATTCCTGGGGAGGGCTGGGATGGCAGATGTGGGGGTGGGGTGTGTGCATGTGTGTGGTGTGCTGCGGGGAGGTTCCTGGGGCGGGCTGGGCTGGCAGGTATGGGGTGTGTGTGGCGGGGGGGTGTGCTTTGGGGGAGGCTCCTGGAAGGGCTAGGGGTGGAGCCTCTCCCAATCTGTGGATCCCAAGGAGGTTCGCCCCATCGAGCCCTTCCCAGGCCCTGCCCAAGCCTGAGGCCTCACCCTTCACCCAGGTCTCCTGAATCTCTGCCTTCAGTGGCAAAACCTTGCAGTTTGGAGGCAGCTGTGCTGGAGATTCTGGGGTGCTGGGGGCAGGGGTTCAGCAGAGCAGATGCCCCAGCCTCGCCCTCCTCTCTGGACTCCCCCAGGTGTTCGTGCTGGCGCTCACCTTCCTCATCCTCTTCCTCGGCAACTTCCTAACCACGCTCAAAGTCGTGCATGCCAAGCTCCAGAAGAACAGACGCAAGACAAAGCAGCCGTGAGCCTCGGGCTCCTGTGCCCTCGGCCCGGACTTCAGACTGCAGGGGGCTCCCGGGCTCCTTCCCAGCAACCATCTCAGGCCCATGGCGTCGCTGGGAGAGGGCCCAGGCCCTGGTCCCCCAGTGGACCCCAGTGGTCTAGAGGAATGTGAGCCCCGCCTGTCCACACAGTGTCCACCCACCTATTTATGACATATTTAATGCTGGGTCCCCCATTGTCCCTGGAACCCGAGGCCTCCCCCCGTACTTGAAGGTGGCCGAGGCCGGGCCAGTCTTCCTGGGGATGGGACCTGAAGCCTCAGGGAGCCCCTCTGTTCCCACTCCTGTCATTTGAACCCCTCTGGGTGGGGTTTGGATGTGCCTCGAGGGGTTGGATTTATGCTGACCTGCTACTTACCAGGCCCAGGCTGGGGTGGTGTGAACCCTTAGTATCCTGTGGCGCCCCCACCCCGGGGCCACTCTGCTTCTGCTGTGAGCCCCCTCCTTGCCCACCCCGCCGCGTGGTGAGGGTTATTTAAGTTCTCAGAGACCCACCGCGTCTGCCTCTTGCTCTTCTTGCCCCTGGGAGCACTGGGGGCTTCCTGAGTCAGGCTGTGAGCAGAGTTGCCACCAGAGGGCGCCCTGGGCCCTGGGTTGTCCAAGGGAACAAGGACGTTCCCGTCTGTGCCTCGGGGTTCCCTGACCCCTCCATCCTGCAGTCCACCTTCCTGCAGTGTCGCGGCAAGTACTTGGAGAGTGTGACCAAGACCCTTGGCCCCTGTGGAGGGGAACCACCTCCCCCCTCCTTCCCAGAGGTTCTGGATGTTGTGGGAGGGAGGTGGGGGTGCCTGGCAGGCTCACCCCCAGGGGCCGCACCCTGAGGCGGGGCCAGAGCCACTGGGCATTGCTTGGGTGAGACTATGCATTCGACAGGAGGCAGAGAGGCCACTAGGTTCGGCTCAGTGCTCTGCCCCACCATTCATATATGGGCCTCAGCTCCCCTCCCTAGGCCAGACCTCACAGCAGTGCCCACAGGCATGCCTTGTTTAGCCCTCCCCAAGGAATTTTAAAATTTTTAATTACTTTTTTTTTCTTTTTGAGACAGGGTCTGTTGCCTAGGCTGGAGTGCAGTGACACGATCTCAGCTCACTGCAACCTCCGCCTCCCAGGTTCAAGTGATTCTCCTGCCTCAGCCTCCTGAGTAGCTGAGGCTACAGGCGTGTGCCACCATGCCTGGCTTTTTTTTTTTTTTTGTATTTTTAGCAGAGATGGGGCTTCACCATGTTTGCCAGGATAGTCTTGATTTCTTGACCTTGTGATCTGCCTGCCTCGGCCTCCCAAAGTGCTGGGATTACAGGCATGAGCCACCACGCCTGGTCACCCTGCTACTTTTTAATATTTTTTAGTAGAGATGGGGTCTCACTATGTTGCCCAGGCTGGTCTCCAACTCATGGGCTCAACTGATCCTCCTATCTTGGCCTCCCAAAGCGCTGGGATTACAGGTGTGAGCCACTGTGCCTGGCCTGATTACATTTTAAAAATGAGATTTCCCCTCCCCTACAGTGAGATTCCACATAAAAATCCAGATTTCTGCTTTCCCTAGAAAAACGGACCTGGCAACATTCCCATGGCACAGGACGCCCACTCTCCAGTTGCCACAGGCCCTGCCACCCCCCTGCCCTTCATTCTGGTCTCCTTTCTGGCCCTTTTTAGGCACCTGCGTTTGCCCTAGATTAGGAGTCAGCTAGCTGTCTGTAAAGGGCCAGATGGCAATTATTTTGAGCTTTATGGGCCAAGTGGTCTCTGTGGCAGCTACTCTTCACCTGCAGCCACAGAGCACAAGGCAATGCACAAAGGAATGGGTGTGGCTGTGTTCCAATAAAACTTTATTTACAAATCAGGCTGTGGCCAAATGTGGCCCATAGGCTGTAGTTGTTGGACCTCTACCTTAGACCATCATGAGGCCTGGGGTTCTTCGAGAACAAGAGCTCCTTGATTGATTCCCCAGGGGATGGCAGGGCCTTGGGAACCCAGGTGGGTTGGGGAGGGTCTCAGAAGGCTCCTTCCTTTGGCGACCTAAGCTCAGGCTTAGCTGACGCCCCAGCACTGGGCCAGGGGGGCTGAGGCAGGAGATACGGGGAAGGCTAGGAGTCGCCTGAAGCCGTTATCCCATCTTAGGCGACACCGACTCCTAGGCGCCCTCCAGAGCCAAGCAGCTTGTGACTTCTTGTGGGCACTGGAATCCCCTAGGATGCTTGTTTTAAAAGCTTGGGCCAGGTGCGGTGGCTCACGCCTGTAATCCCAGCACTTTGGGAGGCCAAGGCGGGTGGATCACAAGGTCAGGAGTTCGAGACCAGCCTGGCCAACATGGTGAAACCCTGTCTCTACTAAAAATACAAAAATTAGCTGGACATGGTGGTGTGCGCATGTAGAACTAGCTACTTAGGAGGCTGAGGCAAGAGAATCACTTGAACCCAGGAGGTGGAGGTTGCGGTGAGCCAAGATCGTGCCACTGCACTCCAGCCTGGGTGACAGAACGAGACTCTGTCCCAAAAAAAAAAAAAAAAAAAAAAAAAATTCCCAGACCCTCGGCCCCAGACCTTCCCAAAGGAGGCTCAGGGATTAGGTATCTGGCTGTTGGTGACACAGGTGGTCTGTGAACCATTTCTGAGAAACTGTCCCGTGTGGACGGGGTAGATCCCATCAGCTCTCAAAGGAGGCTGGGATGTCTGGCCTCCTGAACTCCACAGGCTGGTAGAAGCGGGGCTTGAGGGACAGCAGGTTGGGAGCTTGAGGATTAAGTGGGCCAGTCCTGTCCTGCCGCAGTGGGGGGAACAGTCCACAGAAAACTCGCACATGACCATATGGGGAGCCAACTGCTCTTCCCATCCCGAGTCTCTGACACTGGGGGCTTTGGATGAGACCTTAAGGAGAGGGTCAGATGGGTGGTCCAGGGTATACTTTTAACAACTGAGAAGCCATTTTTTCTGCCCCCTGGGCACATGTGCCCAGCTCTGCAAAGACAGTGGCCAAGCTGAAGACAAGTCTTCCATGTGTGGTGGAGATGGGAGGGGTGGGTGCCAGGCTGCGGCCTGTGTCCTCCTGATAGGCCCAGCCCCTCGGTGGCCCCCGCGTTCCTGGGGGAAGGAAGGAAGGAGCTGGAGGATACAGTGGTGCCTATCTATCTCAGGAGCCCAGGGAGGCGGGGACACAGGAGTGGCAGGCTTGGGGCGCCCGCGTGGAACAGTGCCAGGTCCACGTTTACCCCACCACATAGACTTTCTCATTTCAAGTATAACTTGAGTCTGCACTGGGGAGACACTCGTGGTGGGGGTGGCTGTGATGAGGGCACATCCGAGTCCAGAGAACAGATAGTGGCTCCTGCACCCACATTACGACCATGTCCCAGGGGGAGCCTGGAGGGGAGTTTGTGGTCAGAGCCCCAGCCAGGAAAGGAGAGAGTTCCAGAATGTTCCAAGAGTCTAGCCGCAGGCCCCAGACACCATGAGCTGGAGGGTCGGGATGGGGCAGCCTCCCTGGTGTAGTTGGTACCTGGGCCCCCAGGGCCCGTCAGTGCTGTCGTGAGGTCGGTCTGCCCTGGGTCAGAGCAGCAGGCAGAGCCGGCGCTTCTTCTGCCGTTGTGCCTTCTTCAGAGCGCTGAGAGCCACCTTGGCGGCCTCCCGGAAGACGTCCTCCACATTCTCCCGAAACTTGGCAGAACATTCCAGGTAGAGAGCAGCTCGGATCTGTTCGCAGGTGCTCAGGCCCTGGGTGGGGGGAGGAGCCAGCATTAGGTGAGGGGCCCCTGGAGGTCTCCTGGCACCACCTGGTGGGTTTGGGACTGACTCTGAGGACTCTCCAGGGATGGAGGCCTTGGTTTGGGCCTGTCTGTCCTGTCTGTCTCCTCCATCCCGGCTGGCCCTCACAGTGTGTGGGTGGAATGGAGGGCCAGTGCAGTGCAGGCCGCAGGTTGGAAGAAGCCCTGTCCAGGCCCCCACCCTGGCCTGTCTCCAGCCCCAGGCAGGGAGGGGCTGAATCCTGAGACCCAGGGTTGGTTCCCCCAGGTGTGTCTCCCAGGCCTGTGAGAAGAGTTGGAGGCCTCAAGACAGAAAGGACTTCCAGCCACCTCTCTCCCTTCTCTGAAAGTACCATTTAGGCAAATTAATTTGCCCTTTTATTTATTTTTGAGATGGAGTTTTGCTCTTGTTACCCAGGCTGGAGTGCAATGGCGTGATCTTGGTTCATCACAACCTCTGCCTCCCAGGTTCAAGCGATTCTCCTGCCTCAGCCTCCCGAGTAGCTGGGATTACAGGCATGCGCCACCATGCCTGGCTAATGTTGTATTTTTAGTAGAGACGGGGTTTCTCTCATGTTGGTCAGGCTGGTCTCAAACTGACAACCTGAGGTGATTCGCCCGCCTTGGCCTCCCAAAGTGCTAGGATTACAGGCGTGAGCCACTATGCTTGGCCGAATTTGCCCTTGTTAATGGTTATTTCTTGTGAAAGTTTCTTTTTGCCTTTGCATTCCTTTTATTCTGTTTATTTCCCCATGCCTCACCCAAAGGCTGCATGGTCAATTGGCCCGTGAAGGGGACGCCTACTTTCAAACAAGGCAGACAGGACACGACAGGACGGCGGCTCATAGCACAGACTTTGGAGCGCAGTGGATGGGACCAGATCCTGGCTCCACTTCTGGCTAGCTGTGTGGCCCTGGGCAAGCTGCTTAACCTCTCTGGGCCTCAGTTTCTCCCCCTGTAAACTGGGGGATGTGAACAGCACCTCCCTCCGAGTCCTAAGGATTGAGAGTAGTCGTGTAAAGTGCTCAGGTCCACAGGCCATCAATACTAATAGTTAAAAATTATTCTTAGAATCTTGCTTCCCTCAGCTCCCTGAAAGGCCACTAAGGCACCCCAGTTGCAGAGGCAAAAGGTCCCGGAGGCTTCACAGCCACGGCTATGCCCCGGGGTCTCGGCCCCTGGCCCACCTGCGTGTAGGTGATGGGCTCCAGCTGGGCGGCCCGGAGCTTCCGCAGCTGCTCCTTGTCCTTCCTCAGGTCTGTCTTGCAGCCGATGAGCACCATGGGGATCCCGCGGCAGAAATGCGTGACCTCAGGGAACCACTGTGGAGGGAGGAGGCAGGAGATCAGGGGTGCGGCCGGGCCCAGATGTGGGGCCGCCACCCAGGAGGCTGGCCTCACCTTGATGAGGACGTTGTCGTAGCTGGTGGGGTTCATGACGTCATAGCAGATGAGCACGAGGTGGGTGTTCTGGTAGGACAGAGGCCGCAGCCGGTCATAGTCTTCTTGCCCTGAAAGCAGAGAGCAGGGGGGGTCAGGGGACATCCCCTCCCTGTCTGGACTCTGATGGGTGAAGGGGAAGGGGCCAGGCAAGTGGCCCTGCCTTAGGGCCTCAATTTCCTCATCTATACAATGGGCAGCAAGCCAGGAGTGCTGGCACAGGCCTGTGGTCCCAGCTACTCGGGAGGCTGAGGCCGGAGGATTGCTTGAACCCAGGAGATAAGGCTACAGTGAGCCGTGATCATGCCACTGCACTCCAGCCTGGGTGACAGAGCGAGACCCTGTCTCTTAACAACAAAACCCATGAGTGGCAGCCCCCCAGTCCTGGATGGTGGTAAAGAATCCTCAAGATCAAACCCACGCAGTGCTGAGAGCTTGGCCTCATTCTAGGGCTGGGGCTGGAGAAACTGCTAGAGATGGTGCCGACAGCCATTGTGATCCCCCTGCCCTGATGGTCAAGGGCAGAACGCAGACTGGAACCCTCCCCTCCCCAAAGATTCAGACCCGTGGGGCTGGGTGGGCTCACAGTGTCCCCAAGTCCCCAGAGGCTGGTGTCTGGCTTCAGCCTCCAGCCTCTCGGGTTCTGATGCAGTCAGCTGAGTTCCCTGCCCATTCTTGCAAGCACTAGGAGGAGGGTGGTGGGTTGCTGGGAACAGCACCAAGCGCCCTCCCCACCCAGATTCACAGAGCACACTCTCGGGGGGATACTTTAATCCCGACGCCGTGAAGCCTGGCCCCGCCCCGAGACACCTGAATCCCAACACGGATCTAGGCTTGAGCTTGGTTGGGTTTGCTTTTTTTTTCTTCTTCTTTATAAAACAATTCTTTGTAACTTTTTATATTGACAGTTTCAAACTTACAGTAAAATTGCAACAAGAGTGAAGAGCTCTCTGACTGTGATTCACCACCTGTTTGCACTGGCCCCTCTGGCTTTATCTGGAGACAGACACTTCTGTTTCTCCCTATCAGGGCACGGTAACTGTAGACATTTGCCTCTTCACTCCTTAGCTCAGCGCCTATCTGCTGAGAACAATGGCATTCTCTCCCCTGCCCCAAGCCCCGGAAACCGCATGGACTCTGCATTCTAATCCGATCCACAGGCCATAGTCAGATTTTGACCATTTCACCAATATGGTCCTTTATTTTTTTCCCCATTGAAGAGCCAGCCCAGCCCAGGGTTCTACACTGCACTTAGTCATCATGCCCCGGTATTTTTTTTAAATCCCCACAGTGAGAACTAAGTTTTTCAGGCTCATTGGTGACCAGCCCCCCGCCCCTCGACTTCCTTCCACTGAACAAGGAACGTGGAGGCCCAGGAATCCCCCTGCCCTGTCCCCAGCTGCTGCAGGTGCTGGGTGGCGCCAGCCTGCCCTCCGCTCCGTCTCTGCCAGACACCTCTCAGGACAAGTAGCCTCTCCACAGAGCACCACCAGGCCATGTCTGCTCCTACCCCCTTGCTGGTGACAGGGCATGGCCACCCTCTCCCCACTAGCTCCCCCTCAACCCAGGGACCTCCAAAAGTCCTCAGCCAGCTCCCCCATGGAACAATGCTTAAGGGTGAGGTCACTAGAGGCAGATGAGACACATGTTCAAATCCCAGCTCTGCCCTCACCGGCTGTGTGACCTTGACTTAGGACAGTGGTGGGAGTCTTGGCTTCCCCACCTGGAACATGAAAATCATAAAATCTACCTCACGGAGCTGTCACCAGCCAAGGCACACCATTACACTCCAGCCTGGGTGACAAGAGCGAAACTCTGTATCAAAAAAAAAATAATAATAATAAAAATAAAAAATGAATTAACATGAGGCATTCAACTCCACATTTCAGGTGATGAACTGCCACCTGGGGCTCATGGCTAATGCAATGATTGGGGCAGGTGCACGGCATTGCCTCCACTGCAGAAAGTTCTACTGGACAGTGGGGCCCTGTCTACTGCTGGCCACCCCCCACCCCGCCCCTACACCATCCTCATCTAAGTCCTTGTCTGTCCTTCTTCCCTGGCCTCCTGCAGCCCTTTGATGAATCCATTATCCACCTGACAGCTAGATGGATCTTAAAACACAAGTCATATCCTGCCCCCCTCTCCACAACTGAAGCATTTTCAGTGGCTCCCTATTGCCCCCCCTCCCCTTTTTTTGAGACAAGAGTCTCACTCTGTCACCCAGGCTGGAGTGCAGTGTCCCAATCTCAGCTCACTGCAACCTCTGCCTGCCGGGTTCAAGCAATTCTGCCACAGACTCCCAAGTAGCTGAGATTACAGGCGCTTGCCACCACGCCTGGCTAATTTTTTTTGTTTGTTTTGTTTTTGAGGCAGAGTTTCGCTCTCGTTGCCCAGGCTGGAGTGCAATGGTGCGATCTCGGCTCACCACAACCTACACCTCCCAGGTTCAAGTGATTCTCCTGCCTCAGCCTCCTGAGTAGCTAGGATTACAGGCACGCACCACCACACCCAGCTAATTTTGTATTTTTAGTAGAGATGGGGTTTCTCCGTGTTGGTCAGGCTAGTCTCGAACTCCCGACCTCTGGTGATCCACTCACCTCGACCTTCCAAAGTGCTGGGATTACAGGGATGAAATTTTTGTATTTTTTTTAGTAGAGATGGGGTTTCGCCATCTTGGCCAGGCTGGTCTTGAACTCCTGACCTCAGGTGATCCACCTGCCTCGGCCTCCCAGAGTGCTGGGATTATAGGCATGAGCCACCGTGCCTGGCCCCTATTGCCCTTTGCATAAAATCCAAACATCTCCCCTGGTTCACATGACTTCATCTCCTGCCACACCCGCTTGTTCACTGCAGTCCAGCCAAGGCGCCATCTCACTGTTTCTCAAACCCACCAAGCTCTCATGTCCCAGCCTTTGTGCTTGCTGTTCCACATGCCAAGAAGGTCCTTCCCTCATTTCACCGTTTTCTCCCTAGCATTTTATTCTTAAACATCCAGATTAACCATCTACATTTTTTCCCTTTTGAGGATAACTGCTGCCCTCTGCGTCTGCCTTTATAATAATACATCCTATACTCTATGCAGTTTTCAGGGTGCTGTAGTCTAGAAATGGTTAAGAAATCCTTGGCAAAGCGTGATGGCTCACGCTTGTAATCCCAGCACTTTGGGAGGCCAAGGCAGGCAGATCATGAGGTCAAGATATCGAGACCATCCTGGCCAACATGGTAAAACCCTGTCTCTATTAAAAATACAAAAATTAGCTAGGTGTGGTGGTGCGCGCCTGTAGTCCCAGCTACTCAGGAGCCTGAGGCAGGAGAATTGCTTGAACCTGGGAGGTGGAGGTGGCAGTGAGTCAAGATCACGCCACTGAACTCCAGCCTGGCGACAGAGCGAGACTCAGTCTCAAAAAAAAAAAAAAAAAAAAAAAAAGAGCTGAGCGCAGTGGCTCACGCCTGTAATCCCAGCACTTTGGGAGGCCAAGGCAGGGGGATCACGAGGTCAGGATTTTGAGACCAGTCTAACCAAGATGGTGAGACCCCGTCTCTACTAAAAATACAAAAATTAGCTGGGCGTGGTGGCAGGTGTGTGTAATCCCAGCTATTCCAGAGGCTGAGGCAGGAGAATTGCTTGAACCTGGGAGGCAGAGGTTGCAGTGAGCCGAGATCGTGCCATTGCACTCCAGCCTGGGTGACAGAGCAAGACGTGGTCTCAAAAAAAAAAAAAGAAAGAAAGAAAAAAAAATCCTTACATGACAGCCAGATATGGTAGGGAAATGATGAATACTCCCACTACATAGGAAGAACCTGAGAGTCACAGAAATGAAGTGATTTGCTTGAGGTCAATGACTCAGTGACTGGGCCAGGAGTCACCCCCAACTCATGAAATTCCAAGTGGGATGTTCCTTCTGCTGATACACACTAACGTGCTATTTTGTTTTGTATTGTGCAAAAATAGGTTCTGGTCCTTTAAGATGTAACAATGGGGTTCACAGTTCTGGCATAACAATATTCCCTTTTACAAATACGGCAGGAGTGAACAGGTACAGTAGTCCCCCCTAACCCACAAGGATGGATTCCAAGACCCCCAGTGGATGTATGAAACCATAGACAGTCTAGAACTCTAGATACGCTGTTTTTTTTCTATATGTACACACCTATAAGACAGTTTGTGAATTAGGCACAACAATAAGAATAAAATAAAACAGGGCCAGGCACCGTGGCTCATACCTGTAATCCCAGCACTTTGGGAAGCCAAAGTGGGAGGATCACTTGAACTCAGGAGTTCAAGACCAGCCTGGCCTGTTACCGAGCCAGCTACTGACTGACTCACGGGCAGGTGGTGTCTCCAGCAGGGATACACAGAGGAAGGGACGAATCGTATCCCGGGTGGGATGCAGCAGGACAGCGCGCGATCTCATCACACTGCTCAGAGCAGTGCGTGATCTAAAATTTATGAATTATTTCTGGAATTTTCCATGTAATATTTTCAGACCTCAGGTAACTGAAACTACAGAAAGTGAAACTGTGGATAAAGTTATAAAATGGGGCCCCCTTGGACGTCTTCTTTCATTTCTTTTTTTCTTTTCTTTACTTTTTTTTTTTTTTTTTTTGGAGACAGGGTCTTGCTGTCACCCAGGCTGCAGTGCAGTGGCACGATCTCGGCTCACTGTAAGCTCCGCCTCCTGGGTTTAAGTGGTTCTCCTGCCTCAGCCCCTTGAGTAGCTGGGACTACAGGCAGGTGCCACCATGCCTGGCTAATTTTTTTTGTATTTTTATTATTTTATTTTATTTTTGAGACGGAGTCTCACTCTGTCACCCAGGCTGGAGGCAGTGGTGCGATCTCAGCTCACTGCAACCTCCGCCTCCTAGGTTCAAGCGATTCTCCTGCCTCAGCCTCCCGAGTAGCTGGGACTTGACAGGTGCCCGCCACCATGCCAAGCTAATGTTTTGTATTTTTAGTAGAGGTGGGGTTTCACTGTGTTAGCCAGGATGGTCTTGATCTCCTGACCTCGTGATCCACTTGCCTCAGCCTCCCAAAGTGCTGGGATTACAGATGTGAGCCACGCACCCAGCCTTTTCTTTTGTTTGTTTGTTTGTTTTGAAACAGAATCTCACTCTGTCGCCCAGGCTGGAATGCAGTGGCGTGATCTCGGCTCACTGCAAACTCTGCCTCCCGGGTTCACGCCATTCTTCTGCTTCAAGCCTCCAGAGTAGCTGGGACTACAGGCGCCCACCACCACGCCCGGCTAATTTATTTTTTATTTTTTTAAGTAGAGACGGGGTTTCACCGTGTTAGCCAGGATGGTCTTGATCTCCTGACCTTGTAATCCACCCTCCTCGGCCTCCCAAAGTCCTGGGATTACAGGTGTGAGCCACAGCACCCAGCCTTTTTTTGTATTTTTAGTAGAGACAGGGTTTCACCATGTTGGCCAGGCTAGTCTCAAACTCCTGACCTGAGATGATCCACCCGCCTCGGCCTCCCAAAGTGCTGGGATTATAGGCATGAGCCACCACGTCAGCCAAGGTTGTTCCACTCTCGTCACACACAGCAGAGACAAGGGTTGAGACCTGCCCACTGGGTATGGCAAGTATAGCGTGCAGTGACATCAGGACAGGAGGTGGCAGGGCAGGCATCGGGCTGCAGTGGATGAAGGAAGAAGTCAGCCCCGGAGCGCTGGAGGCAATCACACACCCTGCCTGCCTCTCCTGGGGCCTCTGCCCTTGCTGTTCACTCCTCCAGAAGGCTCTTTCAACAGGGAGCAGTGTGGCTCTTCCCTCCTCTCCTTCAGGGCTCTATGGAATGTCGCCTCCTCCCAGAGACCTTTCCTGACTGCTCTGAAACAGCTTCCTTGGCAGTCTGCCCCATGACGGTGGCTTTACTCATGGCTGTCACCCCTACCTGATTTCACAATACTTCTCTGAGATTGGGCGGGGTGATTCACACCTGTAATCCCAGCACTTTGGGAGGCTGAGGCAGGTGGATCACTTGAGGTCAGGAGTTCGAGACCAACCTGGCCAACATGGTGAAACCCTGTCTCTACTAAAAATACAAAAAACTGGCTGGGTGTGGGGGCAGGCGCGTGTAGTCCCAGCTACTTGGGAGGCTGAGGCTGGAGAATCGCTTGAACCTGGGAGGCTGAGGTTGCAGTGAGCTGAGATTGTGCCATTTCACTACAGCCTGGGGGACAGAGCGAGACTCCGTCTCAAAACAAAAACAAAAGTAAAAAACAAAAACACAGTAATTCTCTGGGTTTTTTGGTTTGCCTCTCCTGCGGGCAGCAACCACCTCTGTGCTGTTCTCTGTTGTGTCCCTGGGAACACAGGTGAGCTCAATACCTGTTTGGTGAAGGAAGGCTCAAAGGAAAGAGTGGGTGAAGAGGGTTAATCGTCATCTCTGCGGCTTTAGGTGCCCTGCTGCCTTGGCAAGGGCATTCCACTTCCTGACCTGTGTTCATTCAAGCAGCCACCCTGGGAGGTATGCTGGGCGGGGACAGTTCTTCCTGTTAAGAACCCAAGTGGTGGAGGGGGCCTTTGTCAAGGTCAGAGACAAGCACCCTGTGAGCCAGAGGCCAACCAGTCCCCAAGGTCAGCTGCCTGCCAGGCCATTCTAAAAGCACCAGTTCTTCCAGGAAGCTTTCCCCAGCCTTCCCAACTGGGAATTAACCTCTGGGCCTCAGTTTCCTCATCTGTGAAATGGAGATGTGAAAAGTGAGCGAGCCTTGATGACAGTAATAATAAAGATGGTTAATATCAACTCTCTTTCTCTCATATAAAAGTCACAGTCTAGACCGGGCACTGTGGCGCACGCTTGTAATCCCAGCACTTTGGGAGGCTGAGGCGGGCGGATCGCTTGAGGTCAAGAGTTCAAGACCAGCCTGGGCAACATGGTGAAACGCTGTCTCTACTAAAAATACAAAAATTAGCTGGGTGTGGTGGCATATGCCTGTAATCCTAGCTACTTGGGAGGCTGAGGCAGGGGAATCACTTGAGCTGGGGAGGTGGAGGTTGCAGTGAGCCGAGATTGAACCACTACACTCCCGCCTGGGCAACAGAGTGAGACTCTGCCTCAAAAAAAAAAAAGGGGGGGGTTTGCTCTGTTGCCCAGGCTGGAGTGCTGGAGTGCAGTGGTGTGATCATAGCTCACTCCAGCCTCAACCTCCTGGGCTCAAGCCATCCTCCTGCCTCAGCCTCCTGAGGAGCTGGGGCTGCAGGTGTGTACCGCTGTGATTCTGGCAGCACCTATCCATGAAGGCTTCTGTGTTATATGCCAGGTCTAGCTCGAAGCCCTTCACCTGGATTAACTCATCTTTCCCCAAAAAGCCCTACAAGGTAGACACTATTGTTGGCCCCATTTTACAGGCTGAGAAACGGAAGCACAGAGAGCTGGAGTGACTTGCTCCAGGCCACACAGCTAAGGGGAAGCTTTGTAAATAACAGAGGACCCTACTGGAGTATTTTTTTTTCTTAGCCCACCCCAGAAAACAGGAAGGAATCCTCACCCTACTTGTCCCAGCCCTGACCAGGTGAGGAAAAATGTCAGCCCTCTCAAGAAAGAGGGCCTCTGGGAAGGGAGAGGCAGCCAGCTCCGACTCCAGCACCTCCTCCAGGTTGCCTTCCTGGCTTGACTCTGCCCGGCCTAGCTTTCCCTAGAATTCAGTTGTGGGCCTTTGGGGCGTGGGGGTGGTGGGGGGACCAGGTCTGCAGAGGACTACTTCCGTGTGCACCAACCCCATGCCCACTTGGGGATGGGGGAGTGTACTATTAATAAATACCTTCTCTCATATGAGTCGGGAGGGCCAGGTTCCATTCACTCATGCACATTCTGGGTGGGACTGTTCAGGGCAGCCTCCACATCTCGAATTGATGCCCACATTTCCCTCTCTGGGTGTCAATTTCCTTATCTGGGAGAGGGGGTGATAACAGTGAAAACCCTCCCACTAATCTGGAAGGTGAAAGCCCAGGAGAAGGGAGGCAATGCTTGGAGCGGGAGCGGTGCAGGGGCAGGGGCGGAGTGGGGGGCAGTGCCGGGAGGCAGGAGGACTGCTATTGTGGTTACTCTTGAAATAGAAACTTCTAGGAGAAGTTAATAGCCTGGCATGGCAGGTGGTCAGAACCCCAGAATCTTTGGACCCAGAAGCTTTAGGGGCCTCTCAGCCACCAGGTGATACCATTACCCTCCACATTCTACCTAAAATGATACCAGGGCTGAAAGGGTCCATGTCACCTGCCCGTAGTCACAGAGGGGGCCCATCCAGCCTCTGCAGATGGGCTTAGAGTATAAAACAGCCCAGGAGACCAGGCGTGGTGGCTCACACCTGTAGTCCCAGCACTTTGTGAGGCTGATGTGGGAGGATCACTTGAGTCCAAGAGGTTGTGGCTGCAATGAGTTACGATCATGCTACAGCACTCCAGCCTGGGTGACAAAGCAAGACCCTGTCTCTAACCATTCCCCACCTCAAAAAAAAAAAAAAAAAAAAAGACCCAGGAATTACATGCAAAGGATGCACGTGCTTCTGGTGAGGAAGTCTCTAGGCCTGGGCTCCCCCTAGAGCCGCCCATCGTCCCGACGTGCACTCGGGCGGTGCGGCAGGGCTGGGCGGAAGGCAGGCTCATGCCGCACACAGGGCTATTTTCTTGGTGGGATGAGGCTTTGCCAAGGAAGTCCTGCTTCCAGGGACAGGGGTCTCTAAGGCCCAGGGCAGAGTTGAGGAGAAAAGACCTCAAATCTGCAGGAGGACACACAGGGCAGGTGGCCCCCAGCTCCAGCTAGGGCGTTGGTCAGGGAGGGGTACTGGCGGCATGAGAAGGGAAGCTGCCAGAAGAGGAACCCACTTTTACTCACTCTGCTGGGGGCCGCCCACCTGTGCTTCCCCAGGGAGACAGGGGCTGGGTAGCCCCAGCTGGGAGTTGAGACCACCTTCTGGGTGACCCCAGCCTTGGCTCAGCCCAGGCCTCCAGTGCTTCTGGGGCTCACGACACACATCTGTCCCTGGTTCCTTGTTTTAGTGACTCCTACTCCATTGCCTGCCGATTTTCTTTCTGTTCCCATCTCAGGCTGAGAAGGGGACCACCGCTCCCAGGGCAACCCCCATCCCATCCTGTGCCCCTCCAACCCTGGACCCCACACCTTGGCCCCGATGAGCTCACTCTCCCGTCTGTCTTCACAGCCCACCTCACCCCACCTCCCCCGGCCCAGGAAACTTCAGACTTCACCGCAGCTTCCTGCCTCAGAGGATGTCAGGGCCTGGGTGAGGCCGACAGAGCAGTGGGCGCCACAGCCCCCGCCCCTTCCCCTCTGAGCCCTGAGAGCCCCGTCACCCCATCTGCCCTCTCTCCGCTGTGGTGTCTGTAACTACTTCCTCATGAGGGAGACAGCCAGACAGGCCTTCCATGAGGGCCCCTGTGGGCAGGGTCCGGCCCCTGCCCAGGGCCAGCGTTTGGTCCTGGGTGTGGAGAAATTCAGCCTCTGAGAGCCACCCCTGTCTCACGGCTCTGGTGGCCACCAGTTGGGAAGATGCCCCTTCCGCCACTGTGTGTGGCCCATTGGGTTCTAGAACTTTCTACAACTGTGTTTACTAGACTCATTTCTGGCTTGGCCATTCCCTCACCCTCTTGGCCTTTGCCTCTCTCTACGTGGCCGCCTGGCCATGGCTTTCTGTCATGTTCTCCTGAGAGCCGTCCACCTGCAGGCAGAGATGAATCATCTCCGGCATTCAGCTCTACTACCCATTCATTCCATCACCTTCCAAGCCTTGCTCCGTCACAAGCACTGGGACCTGGGATCTCCCTGGTGGCACTCACTGACCAGGGGATTTCCTCCTATGCGCAGGCCTTCCCCTGTCACGGGGGGACACCCTACAGGGAGCAGCCAGATTTCTTCTCCCTGGGTGCCCCTCTTTGGTCTGTCAGACTGTGAGGCCAGCCTCCTCCCCTGAGCCGTGCTTCTCTGCTGCTTGGAAGAGACTTGCCAGGGAAGATAGATCTCCCCACTGCAGCAGGGGCTGGGGGCCAGCTCGGGGCATGGCACCGTAGATTCCAAAGCACAGGCTTGAGCTAGGGCTGGGCAGGGATGGTAGGAGGGTCTTTTTAATTTTTTTTTAATTTTTATTTTTTGAAACAGGGTCTTGCTCTGTTGCCCAAGCTGGAGTGCAGTGGCGTGATCTTGACTCACTGCAACCTCCGCCTCCAGAGTTCAAGCAATTCTCCTGCCTCAGCCTTCCGAATAGCTGGGACTATAGGCGTGTGCCACCACGCCTGGCTAATTTTTGTACTTTTAGTAGAGATGGGGTTTCGTCATGTTGCCCAGGCTGGTCTTGAACTCCTGGCTTCAAGCAATCCTCCCGCCTCAGCCTCCCAAAGTGCCAGGAGATGGAGTCTCGCCCTGTCGCCCAGGCTGGAGTGCAATGGCACAATCTCTGCTCACTGCACCCTCTGCCTCCCGGGTTCAAACGATTCTCCTGCCTCAGCCTCCCGAGTAGCTGGGATTACAGGTGCCTGCCACCACGCTCAGCTAATTTTTGGATTTTTAGTAGAGATGGGGTTTCACCATGTTGGGCAGGCTGGTGGACATCATATATTAATCTGATTTAATCCTCATGACCCTCTTAGTGCTCATGACAGATCAGGAAACTGAGGCCCAGACATCCCCAATGATACGTAGCCAATAGAGCTGGGGTCAAAGCCCAGATCTGACTCCAAAGAGGGTGGCAGGAACAGGATGGGACCGTGGATGGGATCCCCATGGTGCCAGTGGTCGCCTGCTTCTGGTGACTATAGCAGGGGATGCTCCTCCATCCCTCTGGTAGCAGCTCTTAGCACAAATTCTTCCTACACCAACTTGCAGCTTTCCAGAATCTCCACACCACAATCTACTCTGACATGTTCCTTGAGCATCTCTCTCTGGGCAAGGCCAGAAAGACCATCCCTGTTCTCATGATGTGGAGGCTGCCCTGAATAGTGAACCCCGGGACCTGATAGGGGAGGCCCTGAGGGCAGAGGAGGAGGAAAGAAAAAACCTCCTGGCCTCTTGCAGGGCAGTGGGTTGCTGTGAATGTCTCCACCCAGCAGCACTTGACTCAAAGAGTGGGGTTAATGACCTTGCCCCTCCCTGGCTCCTGCACAAGAAACATGAAAGTAAAAGGTCCCAGACCATGACTTTTATTACCCCCTGGGCCATGCCTCGGGAATTCCTCTGATGCCGCAGCTCTCCCAGCTCACCAGGGGCTAGAGACAGGCCCTGTTTTGGGGGTGGCCCTACAGGGCCCACATCCCACAAAGAGAGGTTCCTCAGAGGCCACAATAGGACCTGCTGAAGTTGGAATGGAGGGGGGCTCTGAGCTAGGACAGCGCCTTTTCAGGTCCTCTCCAAGGTCTAGCTGGGGGTGGAGGTGTCTGGATTTTGGGTCCATCCTAGGTCAGTGTCTGACCTCACCTCACACACACAAGGCTTGGCTGGCTGGAGAGGGCCGCCCGATGATGTGGTTCTCTGCAGGTCACTAAACACTGAGTCACAGAGGTGGGGTGAGGCCCCACCTGGGGATCTCAACCTTTGGTCCCCAATGTTGATGAAGCCCAGATGGGAGTCCGGGTCCTCCCACTGACTGTGTTTCTCCTGTCCCCACCCCTCACAACAACGACTCCCAAGCAATTGCACATAAATCTGTAAACCACCCGTGGGGGCCTGCAGGTGGCAGGCAGAGCCTGGTGTGGGGCCCCTGCCCTCAGTGCTCTGTTCCTTCCTCAGTTCATTTTCTACACTGTCTGGTTTTGTCCCAGGGAACTAGGAAAGCACAGAAGTAATTGTAGCCACACAATTCCAGAACCACCAACAGCAAGCCGTGGAATCCTGGGAGCTGCAGACACAGAACTCGCATCCACAGGACCCCAGAGCCTCAGGCTGCAGAGCGCAGGCCACAGAGCCCTGGAGCCACAGGCTGATCTGCAGCCGGGAGCATCCCAGAACCACAGGACCCAGACACACAGCCCAGGCAATCCGAGCACCAAGGGACTCAAATCTGCAGCCCACAGAGTCTGCAGAGACCACAGCAGGTAGCGCAGCAATCCTGGAACCATGGGAGGCCCAAGAGCAGCCCACTGCTTTCTAGAACCACAGGAGAGGAACGAGCTGTGGGCTGTCAGCACAGAGCTGGGAGGGTGGCCCGGAGTTCACCTCCTCCTCCAAACACCTTCCACTTACACATAGGGCTCGGCCTCTAGGGCCCCGCAGCCAGCGCCCCTGAGCGGCCTCCATGAGTGAAGAGCCGGCCAAGGCCCTGCCAAGGCTGCAGGGCGGGGACACCCGGTGGGGGACGCCCGGGAGGGGAAACCCTTCAGGCGGGCGGACCCCCAGACCCCACGGCGCGCGGGCGCACTCACCGGCCGTGTCGTAGAGGTTCAGGGTCACCTCCTTGCTGCCAACGGTCACGCTGGCCGTGTACTTCTCGAACACCGACGGGGCGTAGTGCTGCGGGAGACGGGGTCGGATTGGTCCTTAGTGGGGCCGGCGGGGGCCAAGGTTCCAGCTGAATCCACTGTCCACCCCCCTCGCTCGTCCCGGATCAGCCCCCCCCACCCCGCTGGGCTCTGGAATTCCCTAGGGGGCGCCCCGGGGTGGCGGCCGCCTCTCCGTGCTCGGGACGCTGGGGACTGAGGGTCGGGGCTCTGGGCTCAGGGTGAGGGGCGTCCATCGCTCCCACCCCAGCCCCGCTGCGGTCCTCACCTCGGGGAAGGAGCCTTGGCTGTACACCATGAGCAGCGAGGTCTTGCCGCAGCCGCCGTCGCCCACGATCACGATCTTCAGCTCCTTCCTGCCCGGACCGGGGGCGGCGGTGGGGGCCGGGGCCCCGGGGGCATCCATTGCCCGGAGCCCGCAGCACTGGCGGCGGCGCGCCGGGCACTAGCTGAGCCAAGAGGTCGGGAGCGGGGCGGGGCCGGAACCAGCCCCGCCCACTCGGAGCAGCACCGCCTCCGCCAGGCAGCCTCCCGGCCGACCTCCCAGCCTCAGTTTCCTTTCTGCTAAGGTCCCAGCCCTGGGTGTGGGTATTGAGCTCTCAGTCCCAGGGATACTGCGGCACCGGAGAAACGGGGCTCAGCTGCGAGCGAAGCTCCCACCCCCATCCCACCGCCACCCTCCGCGCGTCACGGCGCACCCCTCGCCGGCGAGACCCGATCGTGGCTGCCCAGCGACTCCAGGTGCCCCTGATTGGCAGGCTCCGCCTTCGGCAGGGACCCTCTGATTGGCCGGCGCGGCCAGACAGGGTCTCCCGGATTGGCTGGCTGTGCCTCCGCACCGGGTTCGAGAAGCCCCCGGCCTCCAGCTCCGGGAAGAGCCCCTCAACTTTGCACTGCCCCAGCGGCGTGGCTTGGCACATGTCCGCTTCTGGCCTCAGTTTCCCCACAGGAGGTAGCGGCAGTGGCACCAGGGAAGATGCTGACGCAAGGGTCGTGTCTGCCCACCTCGCCTGGGCCAGGGACGCCTGCGTGCACGCGGGTTCGGGGTGGGGCACTGGGCTCCGCTTACCCGCACCCCGACCCTGGGCTGTAGGATGGACGTCTGACGCCCTCTGCCGGGCAATCGTCTCGGTGCCGGCAGCTCCGGGGGCAGGTTGGCCCCAAACCACTAGGGGCGGGCGCCTCCTTCCGGCAGGAGCCAGAGGCGTGAACCACGCAAGACGTCGTCAGGGAGGGGCAGGTTGGAGTAGCTCTAGTTGAAGTCAACTTGGTCCCTCTCCTTGAGCTTTGGAGACTGGTAACCCCACACCCACCAAGAAATGTAAGAAAATGCGTTTCCTTGCCAGCAGCCCCATGTTCTTCATCCCAGGAATCCCCCCAACTCTCCCATCCCGTGATCAAAACAGCTTATTTGTTGAGTACTTACTGTAGGCAGTGCTATCAGGACTGCTGGCTGAATTACCCGTAACCCCCACCCCTTCTCTTACTTCTCACCCTGGGCGGGCTGACTGCCCTCTGCACCAGCCAGGTGAGTGGTCAGGGTGGCAGAGGGACCCCCCCCGGAGTCGGTCCACGGCAGATAGGCACGAGAGCATGGCCGAGAGTGGGATCCTACCAGCTGGGGTAGGAAGAGCCCATTTCTAACAAAACCCCCAACAGCAGCATGGTCGGGGGCAAGTGACCTTCGTAGTTTCCTCAGATAGGGGCTGGCAGGACTCAGGATCTTTTTGCTGGCGACCCCACCCCAAAGACTTCCAGTTTTCAAGGTCTCAGCAAGGGTCATGTAAACCTCACTCCGTGGAGGAAAACCGCCAACCTGGCAGTTCCATGGTCAAGGTTCTCAGACAGTGCAAGCAAGGCATGGTGTGACCACCAGAGGGCAGCAGCGACCGACCATAGAATCCCAAGACCACAGCAGAGCTGGGAAGGGGAGGCCGCGGAGGCACCCCAGGTTCTCAGTGGACGCCCTCTCCGGGCACTGGGCAAAGGGGAGTCTCCTGGGTCAAGCACCCCCTAGACAAATGCACAGCAACTCATCCATTCCTTTTTTGCAACACGTTTATTGAGAGGCAGTTGTACTCCAGCCTTCCAGGAGGTCACAGTCTTGGGGGAAGCAGTGCAATGGAGGTTGGAAACAGGAGAACCCTTTATGGAAAGCTGAGCGCTGGCTGGCTCACTGGGCTTGGCAGCACTGGAGGGCAGGCAGGTAAAGTAGGGTGGGTAACCCAGCCTGGCAAATGCACGGCAGCTAGAAAACCTCTTCAGGTTCTGGGGTGGCTGGGCCATAAGGAAAGGCCAGGCAGGGCTATCAAGGTAACCGGGGTCAGATCACGGAGTTGCCTGCCAGGCTCCACAGGAGTGGGGGACAGGAGAGGAGCCCAGCCACCAGCCAGGCCCTGAGCTCCCTCAGGGTGGCTGGGGAGGCAGGGCTGGGGCCGAGGTTCCCCAGGACCACAGAAGGGAGCCAAGGCACTCTAAGAGGTGGAAGAAGAGGACCAGACGCTGGTGAGTGCATCACTGGAGCCCATAGGAGCGCTCCTGACTGTCCTCAAAAGCCTCAGACCTCAGTGTCCACTTTCTTCATCCAAGAAATGGGGCTGTGATCTCTGCTTATGACAGCACAAGCTTGCACAGAAGTGGAGGCGGGAAATGAGCACAAGTGTGCCTTCCCAGCCCGGCCTGGGTCCAGGCAGAACAGCTGATACTGGCCCCAGTCTGCCCACCCACCCCTGCTGGCCAGGAGGCTGGCAGAACCCCAGCCCCACCTGCCTGGAGTGCGTTTGATTTGGACTCGACTGTTGTGGTGATGGTGGGGAGCTGGATCTGTAGCTAAAAATACCTCAGAGCCAAGCCAGCTGCTCAGAGCTTCCTCGGAGGCTGGGCCACGCTGGGCCTACTGAGGAACTGGGCATGCCCACCCAGGAGGCAGCTAAAGATTGAGGACCCGAGTCACTCCCCTTCCAGTCACCAGGAATTCCTGGAAAGTTTGAGAAAGCAAGAAAGATTCTTTAAGCTGGTTCTTGACACAAGAGCTGTTAGGCCACTGAAGCCTAGGGGAGCGGCCGGGTGGTATTTCTGGGGTCAGCTCATCATTGTCCACATGGGGGCCTAGGCCATCGTGCAGCCAACAGGGAAACTGAGCCCTGGAGAGCTGCAGGGGCCCAGCCACTGCTGTGTTGTCAGAGCAAAGTCCAGCCAGCCCCAGTGAGGCTGGAGGCAACGCTGTGGCACCCACTTCCCTGGATGACTGAGAACCCTGCAGAGGGGCCACCCACATGAGGCAGAAAACACTGAGCCTTCAGGGATGAAGCTACTCCCTGAGGTCCCAGGGACGGGAGCTGGCCTGGCAAATACATCTACCCTGCCTGAGCAGTCCCCAGGCCTTGGCTGCCCATGAGCACTCCGGGACGGGCCAGAGACAAGGCCATTCCTTGAGTGCTAAAAGTTCCCCTCACAAAAGCCAGACTCAGCAACAGCTCAAAACATTATTGTCCGGCCAGGCGCAGTGGCTCACGCCTGTAATCCTAGCACTTTGGGAGGCCGAGGTAGGCGGATCACCTGAGGTCAGTTCGAGACCAGCCTGCCCAACATGGCAAAACCCTGTCTCTACTAAAAATACAAAATTATCCAGGCGTGGTGGCGTATGCCTGTAATCCCAGCTACTCGGAGGCTGAGGTTGCGGTGAGCCCAGATCGCACCATTGCCTGGGCAACAAGAGCGAAACTCTGTCTTAAAAAAAAAAAAAAAAATTATTGCCGGACCTGCTCCTCCCAGCGCTCAGGGGCAGGAGCTTGCTGGAAGTCACATGCCAGCTAGAGACGCACTGGGCCAGACGACCTGACATGGTGGGGCTGCCTCACTGCACAGCCCAGGCAGAGGCTGTGTCTCCACCCAGAGGGTCCGAAAGGTCATGTTCCACGCTAGGGCTCCGGGCGGAGGAGCCGGAAGAGGCGGTGACGCCGGCAACTCAGTAGTAAGGCAAGTCCTGCCACCTCCTGGCCGGCCCTTCCGCTGGCGTGGCCCTCTCTCTGCAAGCCCCGGAGCCTGGCGCCAGCAGCGGCCCCGCCCCGCGCTCGCTGGGTGACCGGTGGGCGGGGCGCCCTCGAGGGACCAGCAGGAACATCAGCAGGAGGACAAACTGCCCCACCCTCCCTGCCCCAAGAGGTGATGATAGGGGGACAAAGAAAGAAGAGGAACCAAAGCAGAGAGAGAGGGGTACAGTCCGGCCAGGGGGTCCCGACACTGCACTGAGAACCACATCCAGACCACAGCTGAGCACCCAACAGCTCCCTGATAGGATCCAGGGAGGGGAGAAACTGCTGGAGCCCTCCAGGGTGCAGCTGGGAGGGAGACGTACATCAATTACTTAATTATCCAAAGCAGGTGGGGAGTAAAGACCCCACCTGGAGAGCAACGAGGACTCAAAAGGGAGGCACCACACCCTTGGGTGGCAAAGGGTCACGTGAGAGCAAGGGGGTTCGATGGCAGAGCCAAATTTAAAAACAGGTTTCAGGGTGTATAGAAGAGGCTTTTGGGATATTAACAATGTGAACCTCAATTTTTATCAGGTGCTTTCGCCCTCTTGCTGTACTTGGGCGGCAGGGAGTCTGGGCAGGAACACTCTTCCCTCCCCGCAAAGGAGCTGGACCCAGCACAGCTCATAGGGGATTGAAGACCCAGCCCTGGCCCTCACAGAAGGAGCCAACAGCACCACGCCGGTTACTTCCAACCAGACAGTCCTGGGCAGGGATGCCAGCAGACAGCTGGCATGGGAGGAAGCCCAAAATAACCCAGACAGCTGGGGTGAGGGGGTGCCATAGGCAAAGGTGCTGGCTGCCAAGTCAAGCCACCTGGAACCTCATCCTGGCTCTATTGGTGGTGGCCTTGTGACCTTGGGCGAGTCACTTCTCCCCGGACAACGGGTGGGTGACCCAAATCTTGACCCCATCATGGAACAGCCCCTGTGGATAGGGAAAGGCCTCTACCTCCAGCTGCACTCAACCACTCCAGAGGAGAACCGCGCTGGCCGCCTTCCCAGGGAGCACCAGATTCCACTTTGCCCTGAGGCAGGGACACGTGCTTCAGCAGGTGGGCTGGTGGTGGGGGGAGCTCTGAGGCAGCCCAGCCCCCAGCCCCTGCAGCCACTCCCAGCAATAACCAAGATCACAACAGAGGCCAACTAAAAGCTTGGGAGGAGGGCCTCCTTAATGCACTTAATCCTCCCACCACCCTTTCCAGCAGGCATCCTTATCACTTTACAGGGAGACACTCACCCAAGGTCACCAGCACTGTCGAGATCCTAGCCCACGGAGAACTCTCTCCCTTAACTTAGCACCAAGATACCTTTAGCAAGATCTCCGTGTTAATCCCCACAGGCCCCCAGAGCTCGGTGTAGCCCTCACAGCGGGAGTGGAGCCCAAGTCCCAAATAGGGGAGGTGGTGTGATCAGGAGCACCTGGACCCAAATGGTTCATCAAAGCAATCACAAAGCAGAGATCACAAGGGGGGGGGTCCGAGACCAAGGGCCGCCATCTCCAGCTGTGGAGCTTCTTAGACACTGAGATGGGAAACTATTCAATACATGAAGTCAGCTAGCGTTAGAATGAAATCAGTTACTATGTGCCAAGCGTGGAACTTGGCACTTCTGCGTCAAAACCCCAGGTGTTACCAGGCTGGGGGCTGGGGTCTCAAAATGTGTTCCCAGACCACAGCAGCAGCCTCACCTCACCTGGGAACTTGTTAGAAATGCCAGTCCTAAGGACCAACCCACTGAATCAGACACTTGGGCACCAGGCCCTGTGGTCCATTCTCAGTGAGCCCCCTTTCGGGTGATTCTGATGCCGGTTCCAGACTAAGAACCACTGATCTAGCCCTGTTTTCAGAGATGGAGAAACAGGCTTGGAGGCTATGACGCTTATGCAAGGCCATAGCTGTTCAATGGCTCGCCAGGTTTCAAATCCAGCTTTGTCTGGTTCTAGAAACAAGGCTTATATACAGGCCTGCCCATTTGGGGACTGGAGAAGAAAACAATCCCAGGAAGGTGGAGAAGCGTCAAGGAAGGCCCTTTCATCGAGAAAGCTGGCCGGAACCTCGGGTCTCTGTTCTTTGCCTCCCTAGCAGCCAGACATCAGAGGACGGCTCACACTGTCACCCCACATGCCCCACGGGGGCGGCTGGAGGGGAGGCCACAGCACAGTTGGGCTTTCTGGCAGTGACCTGTGTCTTTCAGAAGTAGGCGGCACCCAGGGCCCTCCCCCCGCCGAGGAACACACAACTGGGAAATACTTGCAAGTGGATCCTCTCGTACGCTGCTAAATTCGGCAGAGAATTGCACGCCCCAAATGCCTGACAACAGAAGCTGACAGGCGGGGATGGATGGCCCGGGCGGCCCAGCAGGCGGCCCGACGCGCTCGCAGCTGGCGGGAGGCGGGGGGAGTGGGCGGGGCCGCAGAACCAGCCCGGCGGCTTTGGGGTTCGGCCCTCCCTAGGCTGCAGGCCAGAGCCCCCCAAATCTCCCTCACGGTCTGGGCAAGGACTCACACCTACCTCAGTGGCAGGACTGTCAGAGTCAAACTAGGCCTGCCCCTGCCGTCGACAGAAGGAAAGATTGTCCATTCAGGGGGTGCCCGAACGTCGCCCCTTCTCCGGCCCAGAACCTGGAGGGGAGGAAGGTGGAGGGCGGATCAGGGCGTTGGGGGAAGAGAGATGTGACCGGCCGAATGCACAGCGGACAGGGGCTCCGGGGCTGAAAGGGAGCACCCCAGACGCCGCCCCTCCCCCAGCGGCCCGGGCGGCCGGGGGTGGCTGAGTCAGAAGGTTCAGCCCTGGCCCGGGCGGCGGCTCATCTACATTTCCAAAGGCCCGCCCCGCCCGCACCCTCCCCAGGAAGGGCCAGAGATGTGAGGCTTCGCCGGGAGCCCCGCGCCTCGGGGGATCCCGGGGGCCCCCCTCCGCTTTCCCAGGCTTCCCCCACCTCCTGCCTGGAGAGCTGGGCTGGAGGGCTGCCCAACGGGGCGTCTGCGGCCACCCCGAAGGCCTCCCGCCCTGAGTGAGGACGAAGGTGGCGCCCCCCCGCCCCGCGCTGGCTCAGCTCTCAAAGAGCGACTGGGAGGTCGGACCCCGGCGCCCAGAGCCGGGTGGGCAGCGGGGGGCGGCCTGGGGTCAGGGCCAGGCCGGGCCGCGGCTTCCAGAGGAGCCGGTGGGACCCGGGGCGGCCTCGAAGCCCCACCGACCCCGTGGCCCTCGGCTGCGGGCGCCCGCGCAGGACAAAGAGGAAAGGGGGAAGCGGTCCGGGGCGAGGCCTCCTGGTGCCCGCGTGGGCCTCCGGGTCGCCCAGCCCCCTCCCCCGGCCGCTCCTCCCGCCTGGCGCGCGGCAGCCGCCACCGCCCCAGCCACGGGCAGCGCGCGAAATGGCGCCCATCAGGCCGCCGCGCCCGGCTGAGGCGAGCGCGGGAGGCGCGGCGCGCGACGCCCCCGAGGCCCACGGCCCCCGAAACGGCTCCCGAGACCCGGTCGCCAGCGCTGCGCCCCGCAGGCTCTCGGGGCCCGACCTGGCCGCGGGCCCGCCTCCTGCTCCGGGCTCCCCACGACCGGGGGCACGGAGGTAAGGAGGAAGGAAGGAAAGAGAGCCGCCGCCATTAGCACCGCAACCCTGCCCGGCTGGGCCCGCCTGCTAGCCCAGCCCAGCCGAGCCGCGACGGGCTGGAAGCCTGTAAAGAAAACTGGCGTTTGGGAGGAGGAGCGAGCGCGGCCGGGAGGACAGAAGCGCCGAACTACGGGCGGAGATGCTGCGTCATGGTGCCAACATGGACGCCGGCCTTTTGTCCTCCTTCGCGTTGCCAGCGCAGGCGCGCCCCGCAGCCCCGACAAGCCGGCTTCGGGGTGCGGAGTCCTCACGATCGAAAGGAAAGTGGGCCCAAGGCTGGGCGATGAGGCTTCCCAGTCTTTTAAGCCCCCCGTCTCCAAAGCACTTCAATTTCTTCTCCCCATCCAGGTTCAGACCTGGGAAGAGCGAGGGGGGCGAAGGCAGGCGGCTCCATGGACCCCCGAGGGTCGCTGCGGAGCCCGTCTTCTCGCCCTTGGGGCGGAAGAGGCACAGGGGTCCGAAGAGCCCTTCGTGTCCCAATCCCCCGCCCACTGTCCGCTCCGGCTGCCAAATACAATGCTCCAGAATCCTTCTCCCCTCAGCTCCCAAACACTTGCAGCCCTTGCTTGGCCTGCAAAAGGGTTTCCTCGAAGGGGCAAAAGGCACTTTTTATCTTTCTTACTTACCCGCTCAGCCCGGTGCCATGGAGTCTAGAAGATCAAGCTGGGCGGTGGTTTTGGAGGCGTTATTGTAAAAACATATATTTTTTTTGATTTAGTTGGGAAATTTGGGGGTTATGGTGGTGTCTTTGTTCTTGTTACCTTTTTGTAAGTTACACCCTCACGTTCTGCTCCTTCCACTTCTGCAAACTTTCCAGGGTTGGGTAGGCAAAAAGGCGGCTTCGCTGAGGACTGTTTACTGCTCTGGATATAGCAATGGTGTGATCGTCATTAAGAGACAAAAGGCGAAAATACAGTCAAATCAAACAAAAGGCAAAAGACGCACCAGCCGCCCAACCACCATAGAAAATACCCCCCACTTAACGTTGGTGTTTGCTGGAACCAGCTAGGACTTGTTTTCCAGTTTTAATCTAGTTTCCTGTGACGGCTTTAGTCTCTCTACACAAAGAAAAGGTCTTCCTTTCCCTCACCCACCAGCTCCCCCCAACCCCCAACAGCAAAGACGAGAAAAACAGGGCTGTTTTTCTTCAAATAGATCGATTTTCAAAGAAAGTGTACAAGCTACGGGGAAGAAAGCTGACTAGCATTTAGTGCTGTAAACATTTTCAAAAGCATAAAGCTAGAACCTTAGCTTTATAAAGCAAGATCGTCTCAAGAATCCTAACTGGCTTCTATTAGACAAGAGAGACAAAGACATACATGCAGATGAAGGTTCGGAAAATTAAGGACATCTCGGCAACATTAACATAAAAACTGTACTGCGTCAGGACAGAATGGATTGGGTACTTACAATGTAAAAGGTTTTTTAAAAACTAAAAGAGTAACAACTGCTCACAAATTTTTGTTGCTGCCATTTCGCTAGTCCTAAAGCTATATACATTTAAAACATTACCTTGTTAAAAAGAAAGGAGTTAATAAGATGGCCAGGTTTAAGTGTTTAATAGAGGAAACTAGATATATTGAAAAATTTATTGTTCAGTCAAGAGAATACAGATTAAGACAGCTCCAAGCTCCCCCCACCCACCCATAGAACAAAAAGAGGAAAAAAATATGTCATTTACTTAGGTTTTTTTGGAATTCAAAACTGTTAACTGCTGACATGAATGGTGTGCTATGACCTAGTTATACAAGACAAAGATGGATTCCAAGTCATAAGGAAAAATCCAGATCTTTTTAAAAAGTCTTCTCCAGTCTTCCAACTGTGAGTCCTTGGGCCTGTTGACAAATGTTAAACACACTGAGACGTCCTGAACTGGATGGTAGAGTCAAAGGAAAAACATTCCCCATTTGCAACAAAGGAAAAACCCACTTGGCCATTTAATTCCATTGCAGAAAAATGGCTTCCCTCATCTGTTGGCCTCTCCTTCGTGTCTGATGAAGGATGTTTTGAGATCAGCGTCTAATAACTCAAGCCCTATAGAAGCCGCGCGCTGATTGGCTGCCGCGCCCTGCCGCCCTGCTCCAGCCAATTACCTACCCACGGCCAAATTACAAACCCCGAAAAGAGCCCCAATATGAGCTACACCAGCTCCGAGCCCCGGCGAGGCGGATCCTGCGCCTCGGCCGCCAGAGAGGAGCGGCAGAGGGGGCTGCAAACGCGTCCTCGCGAAGCCCGGGAGCCTCGGAGTTGAACTCACAAAATGGAAGCCGCGCGCTGATTGGCCGCCGCCACTCCCGGACCTTTAATAAAGAAAGGGGAAGGAAAAGATAAATGCAAAAAAGGGGGACTCTCTCCTCCGCGGCTGGCAGGAGGAAGGGGGGGAAGCATGTGTTCAGGACAATTACAGGGCGCTCCCCTCCAAAAATAAAAACAGAAGAAGGCTTCTATCGCCCAGGTCCAGGCGAGGGCTGCATCCTCCCAGGAATGCGAATGCTAACGTGGTGAACCCTGGTCTCCCTTCCCCAGCTCCACTCCGGGGAGGGGGTCGCGGGCCGGAGGAGGAAACCGGAGCGCAGATACCTCGATTGCAACTCCTCTGAGTCGACGCCGGCCTCCCAGCGTCCACACACACCCTCGGCCCCCCAGACCCCAGCCCTCTCCCCGGGTCCCCGCGCGCCCGCCTCCGGCCCGGGCAGTTTGGAAACAGTTTTGCAGGCCCGGGGGACGCACGCCGCGGCGGTCGCGGCTCGGAGGGTAGTCCCGGCCGCGGGAGGTAGAGCCCGGGGAGACCCCCTCCCCCGCCAGCCAAGACCCCCACCCCAGTCCCAGAAGAATAAATAAATTAAAAGGCCTTCCCCCGGGGAGGGGGAGGCAGTGTGGGAGCGCGCGAGTGAGGGGTGGGGGGCCGCTGGGGCCCGGGGCTTTGGCGGCGCAGCTGCCGCCGCCGGGAGAGTGCCTGGGGAAGCGGCGAGGAAGGAGAGGGGAGGAGGAAGAGGAGGAGGAGGAGGAAGAGGAGGAGGGTGAGCGCTCGGGTCGGGCTCCTTAGCGGTGTATTGTGGGATGTGCGGCTACTGGGAGCCGAGCCTCCGCCGCCAGCCGCCTCCCGGGCAGCAGCAGCAGCAGCGGCGGCGGCAGCGGCAGCAGCTCCGGGCGGCCCCCCCGGCCCCGGTCCGGCCGCCCGGCCTCGTCCCCGGGGGACACAATTTCTGGGGCCAGGAGGCCCGGCGGGGTAACGGTCGGGGGGAAGGCCCGGCCGGCACCCGCGGCCCGCCCCCGGCCGGGCGGGGCCGACGGGCGGGAGGCGGCCCCAGGCCTCCCGACCCCCCCAGAGCGGCCGACGACGGCGACCCACCCGGGCGGGGGCGGGCACATGGGCCGGACCCCTCCTCGGCCCCCGGGTACCCCCGGGAGCCCCTCGCTGCCGCCCCGAGACGGTGGCCGAGCGGGCGGGCGCGTAATTCTCCCGGAAGGGTTATTCTCTCGCTCCATTCTTGTTTTGGGGGGAGCCAGCGAGACAGCTCCTTTCGGGGCGCGCTGGCAAGGTGGGAGGGGGTGGGGGCCTGCCGATTGGATTCTTTCGCGTGTGTGTAGAAGCGGCCGCCGCCGCCGCGGCGGAGACGACAACAACTTGCTGGTTTTCAGGTTGGGTTAACGGCATGGAGAACAGTCACCCCCCCCACCACCACCACCAGCAGCCCCCGCCGCAGCCCGGCCCTTCGGGCGAGAGGAGGAACCACCATTGGAGAAGTTACAAGTTGATGATTGACCCGGCTCTGAAAAAGGGGCATCATAAACTGTACCGCTACGATGGGCAGCATTTCAGCCTGGCGGTGAGTAGCCGGCGCGCCCCCCCCAGCCGTGCCCCCCGTCGTGTCCGGGGAGACGCGCCTAGCGGCCAGGGAACCCCGCGCCCGACCCCCCGGCCAACTGTCAGACGGGGCCCCAGCCCTGGAGTTTGACAAGTGCCTGGAGAAAGAGTTCTGCCCATGGGGAGGGGGACCAGCCCTCTCATCCCGGCCCCCCAATTTCTCCCCACAGATGTCCAGCAACCGCCCGGTGGAAATTGTCGAAGATCCCCGGGTCGTCGGGATCTGGACCAAAAACAAGGAGCTGGAGCTGTCGGTGCCCAAATTCAAGGTAGGACCCCTCCCCACTGCCCCGCCGTCCCTCCCCCACCTCCCCGAGTTCGAAAATAACGCCAGTCCTGACCGAGCCCAGCCGGATTCCCAGTTCCCGCCGTCCGGGGCCAGGGAAGTTTTGGCGGGGAGGGGTAGAGCGCTGGCGAGAGGGTGTCCCCTCTCATCTACTGTAAACAAAATAACACTGGGTGAAACTGTAATCACTGCGCAGATACAGTGTCCTGCACGCCCCGCGGGGGGCTCCAGTGCGCCCAGGGGCTTGGCTCCGAGACTCTCCCCTCTCGCCAGCCTACTAAAGGACAACTTTTTAAGCCTGAGGGGTCGCCCCTGACCCGGCAGCAGGAAGAGGAGGCCAGAAAGGGGGGTGGGGAAAGAGAAACTGTTTCTTTTTCCCCTTTCCTTCCGAACCCAGAGGACTTCCACGTTCCAAACGATTTAATCCTCCGCTTCTCGGGCCCGCCCGCGTGCATTTTTTTTCCAAAAAAAATTTTTTTTTTTCCAGTTTTTTTTACCCTTTATTGTTTTCAACGGGCGGGCGAGTTGCGGGGCGGGGGGGAATGTTGTGTTTTCCCTTAGGTTTAAACGTTCTCCAAACTCCCTTCCCCCTCGGCCCCTGCCAGATCGATGAGTTCTACGTGGGCCCGGTGCCTCCAAAGCAGGTGACATTTGCCAAGCTGAATGATAACATCCGTGAAAACTTCCTGAGGGACATGTGCAAGAAGTATGGGGAGGTGGAGGAGGTGGAGATTTTGTACAACCCCAAGACCAAGAAGCACCTGGGCATCGCCAAGGTGGTCTTTGCCACGGTCCGGGGAGCCAAGGATGCCGTTCAGCACTTGCACAGCACTTCCGTCATGGGCAACATTATCCACGTGGAGCTGGACACCAAAGGTGAGCCCGGCAGGGGAGGAGCGTGGGGAGACCTGTCAGCCCGACCCTTTCCCTCCCCGCCCCTCCTGCAGCGTGGGGAGGACCCCCCCACTCTTCCTTGGGATCCCCCCCCCACAACCTTATTTATTTTCTTAGCCCCCTCCTGAGGGTAGAGTCGCGTGGAGCTAAATGTGTTGTCTGTTGCTAGGAAACAGTCTGTAATTTACCAAATGTGCCGGTCCTTGGCCACCGCACCCCTAGGGACCACCCGGAGGCTTCCCCACTGCTGACACCCCCGCGGGCCCCCTCTCTGAGCCCTGGTGGCCTGGGTTTAGACAGTCTCCAGTGTTGCCTGTGTTAGGGGAGGAGGCAGAGTTTGTTTACTTGTCGGGGACCGAGGGAGTGCCACTAGGATGCCTTTAAATACATCAAGAGAAGGTCTGGAAACTAAAAAGAGAGTCCTCTAAGGATCTAGGGTGTCCCCTCACCTCCCTTGCCGCCCCTTCCCCCCTGAAGTGGCAGCCAATCTGGGGCCGGGAGTGTTGTTTCATTGATAAGGTTCTCGAGATAGAGCCGCCGGGGAAGAGCAGAGCCGGGAAGAGCCGGGCGGGCGGCTCTGGGTGCTCAAGGGTTGACACTATGTCTTCCCTCCTCTCTCTTAAAGAGACCGCAGCACCTCCCCTGCTCTGGAATCAGCTGGGTGCTCTCTGGAGCTGGCTGGAGAGGCCATACCTCCCACCCTGTGGGTCTTCGGAGGCCCCTGCAGGACCAAGGGGCTTGCAGGACTCGAGGGCATTCCCCAAAGTGTGCCTGAGGCCCCTTTAGGGAAGCTCCCACCTATAAAAGAAGGTGCTGAGTGCTTTGAGGGCCCGCCAGCTGTGGGGAGATGCCATTGGGTCCCTAGCCCACCGGGGTCCCCTGGGAAACCCTGCCTGGGAGGGCGAAAGTGCAGCTTCCAGGAATTTTGTGAGCATGGGGTTCAGGGACAACTGGGACACACCAAACCCAAGGCAGGAAAATCAGAACTTTTCTTTTTTTGCGTTTAATGATTAAAATGTATTGACCGAGCTCTAAGCTGGTGCCGGGGGTGGTGGCGATTATTCCACGCACACTTGCCGAGCCTGTGCCCGGTTCTGTTTCTCCTCTCAGGGCACAGCCCTCTTTTTCTGTCCAGTCCACAGTCCCTCCCACCCCTTTCCCTAGCTTCTCAGTCTCTGGGGGTTGGGTAGGGGGGCAGTGAGGACCTTGGGTGGCTGCAGCACAATTTCTCCCTGATAATTGAATTGAACGTGGCACCCCCTTCCCTATCACGTGCCCACATTTTAAGGAGCAGCCAGGTTTCAACAAAATTTCATTTCTGTAAAAAAAAAAAAAAAGAAAAGAAAAAAAACACAAAAGCCCTCAGAGACTCCCAGCTAAGTTTGTATTTCAAGAAAGAGACCAGTAAAGTGTAGCTCCAGGAACGCGTCTTTTTTGCATATGTAAGCAGCTGTCTCTGAGGCTCTATAAATATCGATAACCCCTGGGCCCTGGTCTATAAAAGCCTCCTTCTGCTGAGGGGTGGAGGGTTCAGGCCCAAGGTAGTCCCCAGGCCACCCTGGGGCCCTCAGCCTGGTCAGGGCCTGTGGAGTTCACAGTAATGTGCTACTAGAGCGTGTTGCAAACTCTGCTGCTCACCTGGCCCCAGATATTTAACAAACTCTGGCGTCTGTGTCACGGGCTTCCCCTCCTCTTACTGCAAGCCCCTGGGTATTGAGCAGAAAGGGGAAGACCTGGCTCTGTGGGCGCCATGGCCCAGGTAATGCAGGGGTGGGAGGGGCTCGGTGTCACGGGTGGCACCTCTGGGTTTGGGTTTGGGGGAGTCTCAGCCCCAGGAGACATTAGCTTCTGGACCTCAGGATCAGAAAAATGGTGCAGCTCAGCAGCTTTGTCGAAGAGGTGGGGACCCTGAGTGAGGTGCAGAGGGGTGGGAACTCAGGGCCACACAGCCTCCCCAGGACTGGGCTCTTGGGCACAAGGGACCCACCAGGGTACCACACAGGTTGGAATCCTTGTGGGGGCTGCCCCATCCTGGAACCTCACTGAGTCCCCCCTTTCCTGCCCATCTACAGGGGAAACCCGAATGCGGTTCTATGAACTGTTGGTCACTGGCCGATACACCCCCCAGACCCTCCCAGTGGGCGAGCTGGACGCTGTCTCTCCAATTGTGAATGAGACCCTGCAGGTGGGTTTATGGCCATCAGTCTGCCCCATCGCCAGCTCTTTGACGTGCCCCCCACCTCTGGAAAGCCTCACCAACTCTCTGATGGGACCCCCAGCCTACCCCCACCTGACTCTCTCCAGCTTTGGAGACCAAGGCCTAGGAGGGTGTGAAGCCTGGCCACGCCCCCCACAATTGGGAGCAGGGCCTAGAGCCCCATTTTCCCAGGCCCTCCTGCAGTGGGGCTCCGTGGGATTGGTTCTGTTTCCTGTGGCTTCTCCCCTCCCCAGCACAGGCTGCGATTCCCATAGACTCAGCGCCCGCCCGGGCCCGCTTTTCCATGTTGATGCCACACATTGCTGTTTCCGGGGTCCTTAGTGTCTGGTGTCCTGGGCATGCCACTACCCCTAAACCCAGAAACCAGAGTTCATGCCCTGCCTTCCAGAGCAAGACTGACTCCTTCCAAACCACTGCCTTCCAGGACACAGGGACAACTCTCGCGTGGGGCAAGTCTCATGCCAGCTCCTCCCTGGCATCAGGCTGACTAGCTGCCTGTTCATCACTTTATTTTTGTTTTATTTATTTTTTTGAGACAGAGTCTCACACTGTCCCCAGGCTGGAGTGCAGTGGCGTGATCTCGGCTCACTGCAACCTCTGCCTCCTGGGCTCAAGTGATTCTCTTGCCTCAGCCTCCTGAGTAGCTGGGATTACAGGCACACGCCACCATACCTGGCTAATTTTTGTATTTTTGGTTAGTAGAGGTGGGGTTTCACCATGTTGGCTAGGCTGGTCTTGAACTCCTGACCTGAAGTGATCCACCCGCCTTGGCCTCCCAAAGTGCTGGGATTACAGGCATGAGCCACCACGCCTGGCCTCTGTTTATCACTTTAAATCCTAAAACACTGAATGGCTAGGAGGACAAAGCCCTTGGCCATCCTCTCGTGCACAAGATTGTAGTTCTTGGTTATAATCCTGCCTGGAAGGTCTTTGATTTCTGACAGCCTGAGGCAAAAAGAAAACCCCAGCCTAAACCAAGATGTTACGGTCTTCTCTTTTCTCTGTCTCCTCTGGAATTAGGAAAAACCCTCAAGGTTCCCTGAACATATTTGGCTACCCCTAAGATTAGAGAAAAAGTTAGTACCATCCTGACACTCCTCCTTAATCTCCCTCACTTTCATTCCTTATGCTGCAGTTCTAGAGCAGTTTGGCTCTGAGCTTCCCAGCAGCCAGAGTGAGAAGGGAAAACAGCCCTGTTCCATTGCACATTTTCCCCCAGTGGTCTCACATCTCTGTCTCTCCTTAGCTGTCAGATGCCCTGAAGCGCCTCAAGGATGGAGGCCTGTCTGCAGGCTGTGGCTCCGGCTCCTCCTCTGTCACCCCCAATAGCGGTGGGACACCCTTCTCCCAGGACACAGCTTACTCCAGCTGCCGCCTGGACACACCCAACTCCTATGGACAGGGCACCCCGCTCACACCGCGCCTGGGCACCCCTTTCTCACAGGACTCTAGCTACTCCAGCCGCCAGCCCACACCCTCATACCTCTTCAGCCAGGACCCCGCAGTGACCTTCAAGGCCCGGCGCCACGAGAGCAAGTTCACGGACGCCTACAACCGCCGCCACGAACATCATTATGTACACAATTCTCCCGCGGTCACCGTGGTGGCCGGGGCCACAGCCGCCTTCCGGGGTTCCTCGGACCTCCCGTTCGGAGCAGTCGGCGGCACTGGGGGCAGCAGCGGCCCCCCCTTCAAGGCTCAACCACAGGATTCAGCCACATTTGCCCACACTCCACCACCCGCCCAAGCAACCCCTGCTCCTGGATTCAAGTCTGCTTTCTCTCCGTATCAGACCCCAGTGGCCCACTTCCCTCCACCCCCAGAAGAACCCACCGCCACAGCCGCCTTTGGGGCCCGAGACAGTGGGGAGTTCCGGAGGGCACCAGCGCCCCCACCCCTGCCACCTGCTGAGCCTCTGGCCAAGGAGAAGCCAGGCACGCCACCCGGCCCGCCGCCCCCCGACACCAACAGCATGGAGCTGGGCGGCCGGCCCACCTTCGGCTGGAGTCCTGAGCCCTGTGACAGCCCTGGGACGCCCACGCTGGAGTCGTCCCCTGCAGGGCCAGAGAAACCCCACGACAGCCTGGACTCGCGCATCGAGATGCTGCTGAAGGAGCAGCGCACCAAGCTGCTCTTCCTGCGGGAGCCAGACTCGGACACCGAGCTGCAGATGGAGGGCAGCCCCATCTCCTCCTCCTCCTCCCAGCTCTCCCCACTGGCCCCCTTTGGCACCAACTCCCAGCCAGGCTTCCGAGGCCCCACGCCCCCCTCCTCACGCCCCTCCAGCACCGGCCTGGAGGACATCAGCCCAACACCCCTGCCAGACTCCGACGAGGATGAGGAGCTCGACCTGGGCCTTGGGCCTCGGCCTCCACCTGAGCCAGGCCCCCCGGACCCTGCTGGGCTTCTGGGCCAGACAGCTGAGGTGGTCTTGGACCTGGTTGGAGACAGAACCCCGACCTCAGAAAAGATGGATGAGGTACCACCGTGTCTGTCCATCTGTCTGGGACTGGTTTTGTCTATCTTGTATTTCCCTTTCCCCCTTCAAGCATTTAGCATGACTAGCTAAGATGCAGAAGCAATGGGGCTAGGAAAGCCAATATAACAGGTGGAACTTAGAGAATAAAAAGGGAATGCAGAAAACACCAGGGGCTGTGATTGAGCAATTGGTTTGGCAATGAGCTCCCTAGCAGCCGTGGAGAGAAGGAAAGCATGGCCTAGTTCTGATGCTCTCCTTGTTAGGTAAGAAGTCAGCTTTTCCTAGGGAGAAATTCTGGCCTGAGCCTCTTTGGTAGGAGTTTGCTGAGAGTTCAGAGAGTATGAGCTGTGGGGATGGCTCCTGGTCCCCTTGTCTGTTGTGTGGCTTGGCAAAGATCAGGGAGAGTCCTGGCGCTCAGGCAGAGGGGAGGAGAGAGATTGGCCAGAATTCTGTGCTGGGCTAAAGGGGGGTGAAGCCCGGAGCACTGTCTCCTAGAGCCTGGTGCCCTCTGAAGAGGGGGAAACCATGGCAGACAGGGAGGGTGCTGAAGTTTCCCTTCTCCCACTGGCTCCAGGGATGAAGGAGTTAAGAGCTAACTTGGGGTGGGGGTGGGGTGCTATGTAGCCAGAAACAGGCAAAGTTGACCATCCCCCACCCTCTCCTCAGGTCATGGGGTCTCCTTGCCTAAACCTCCAGCCTCAGGAAGTCCCGCCCAGGGATTGGGGTGAGGGTGCCACGTGCCAGGTTCCCCTGGGAGGGTGTTGGGTCATCTTCCTTGGCTCCACTCCTCCTTCTCGGTCCAGGCACCTGCCTTGGAGCCGTAGCCCCGGTGGGCATGGGCAGTCAGCGGCTTAGACAGAGCTCTGTGTCCCTGTGGGCAGAGGGGAGGAGGACTGCCCCCGTCTTGGGCCCTTTGATTAGGCCGGTCTGGCTGCCTCAGGGAGGAACGAGAGGAACTTGGCTTGCCTGGGAGGGTGCTGCAGGTGGCTGGGGCTCCAGGGGGCCTCCAAGCAGTTCTAGGGAAGTGGTTTCTGGCATCAAGGGGTCCAGGCAGGGGGCCTTGGCAGGGGGCGTTGACAGGTGTGCAGCTGTAGGGGGGCCGCCGGCCCTGGCACCCTTCTCCTCCGCTCCGCCTAGGCTGCGTGGGGTGAGGAGTGTTTACCATGCTGACCACGGTCCAGGGCTGAGAGGCCCGGAGTGGCTGGAGCGAAAGGCAGGCTGAGGCCCCGGGAGCAGGGGTCTGGGACTGCCCGGCCGCCAGCGCAGGGGGCCGCCGAGTGCCGGGAAGCTCCGGGCCGGCCCGCGGACGCCCCCTGCTGGCGCCGGGGAATAGCGCCTAGGCTTTCTGCGGCCGAGCGCAGTGCGGGGAGCTGGACCCCGTCCCAGCCTAGGCTGAGGTTGAGGTGGGGGAGCGGCGCAGGCGGGGCCAGCCGGGGGTGCAGGGGGGGCTTTTCTTCCAAACAGTGGCTGGTCGTTAAAAGTTCAGGCTCAAGTCCTTGAGTCCTGCCAAGTCACTTACTGGTTATGTGACCCTGGAAAAGGCACTTTTGCCTTTCTGAGTCTCAGTTTCGTCATCTGCCAAATGGGCCTGTGAGAGTCCCTGCAGCACAGGACCTCAGCTTAAGTGAGGTGCCGCACAAGATGCTCCAGGCACCGCCAGGCCTGCTGGGCTCCCAGTGCTCAGCAAATTCCTGTCGCTTCTCACCCCGAGACTGCTGGGTGGAGGGAGGGGCAGGGCCGGCAGAGGCTGGAGCGCAGGATCTGCCTCCCTGTGATTGGCTGGCGGCGGCGGCCCGGGTTAACCCTCTGCGTGCCGCGGCGCGCTGTGCTCGGATCTGTCCAGGACTGATCTGGGGAGTGCTCTCTGAGGATCCACCCGAGTCCGCCTGTCTCTTCTTGATGTGCGTGGGGATCCTGAGAAGGAGAGTGTGTGCGTGCGTGCGTGTGTGTGTGTGTGCACAGAGGACCTGGTAAAGTCCAGAGCTTCCTGCCGCTACCTTAGTTTGGGTAGTCTCTGTCCTACCCCCCTACCTGCAGTTTCCCTCTGAGGCCTTCCTCACCTGTAGTCTGACCTCTGATCTTGCAACTTGCACAGACTCCACCTCCACCCCCACTCCCCCTCAGCCTTCAAAGGTCCCCCCACCCCAATTCCAGGCCTGTCCACTCAGCTCTCTAAAGCCCCACGCCCATCCTTGACACCTCCCACATTCACCCCTCACCACCGCCCTGGATCCCAGCTGCAGCCCCGCACTGGGCAGGTCCTGGGCTCCAGCCCTCCTTCTGACTGGCTGTGCCGCGGCGCCACGGCTGAGGCTCTGAGTATGTTTACTAACTGTCAAATGGGGTCGGAGCAGAGCCCCCCGCCCTGTGAGGTTATCTTTCGGATAAAAAATGAGACAGCCGTCTGCAGCGCTTAGCCCCACGCGGGCCCATACTGATTGTGCAGTCACGAGACTAGGTGAAAAGAGTAATCAAGGAAAAATAAATAACAACACACTTCCTGTTTATGGGCCTTAGTACTGCTAAATCCCCGCTCCAATGTCACCTTTCCTGCCTGGCCGTCTGCCGCAGAGTGAGGACAGCAGACTGACTGAGAGCACAGGCTGCAGAACCACTTCCTGGTTCAAATCCCGGCTCCATCTCTTCTTGGCTGTGTGGCCAAGGGCAGGTTACTTATATTCTCTGTGCCCTACTTTTCTCGTAGGGCAAAAATGGAGTTGAAAATAGGGCTGTTCTGAGGATTAGCTGAGTTAATAAATGTGGAGCGTTTAGAAAGGCCCTGGCACATAAGAGACACTATGGAAGTGGCAACTATTTCTGCATACAAGTTGCAACAGAATCTCTGAAATTGCAACAGTTTCATCCTCTGTGCCCCACCCCTCTCCCTGCCTTCTTTCTCTCCCTCACGTTTCCCATCTTCACCCTCATCATCCTTTGCCTCTTCCTGCTGGCTCCACTCCACAAGAGTAAGATGTTTGTCTGCCTCTTCACCTCTGTGTCCCCAGCACCTAGACCAGTGCCTGGCACACAGGTACTGAGCAAATGTTTGTTGAATTGGAATGAATGAATGAATTCTAGTGGTAACTCCACGAGGCAGGGACTATGATGCCCATTTTGCAAATGAAGAAGCTGAGGCTTGGAGAGGCTGAATGGCTTGCACTGGGTCACACAGCTGGGAGTGCCACTGATCACTAGTCTTGCAGAGGGGACTCCGAGAGCCGCTTGGCCTTCCAAACTCACCTCACTGTCTCTCCCTGCTCTCTCTTCAGGGCCAGCAGTCCTCAGGCGAGGACATGGAGATCTCGGATGACGAGATGCCCTCGGCCCCCATCACCAGCTCCGACTGCCCCAAGCCCATGGTGGTGACCCCAGGAGCGGCAGCCGTGGCAGCCCCTTCTGTGCTGGCCCCAACCCTGCCGCTGCCCCCACCACCTGGCTTCCCCCCGCTGCCCCCACCACCACCACCACCACCCCCACCGCAGCCTGGCTTCCCTATGCCCCCACCGCTGCCCCCACCGCCGCCCCCACCCCCTCCAGCCCACCCTGCTGTGACAGTGCCCCCACCACCCTTGCCAGCGCCACCTGGAGTCCCGCCCCCACCCATTCTGCCACCACTGCCCCCCTTTCCGCCGGGCCTGTTCCCTGTGATGCAGGTGGACATGAGCCACGTGCTGGGTGGCCAGTGGGGCGGCATGCCCATGTCCTTCCAGATGCAAACGCAGGTGCTCAGCCGGCTGATGACGGGCCAGGGCGCCTGCCCCTACCCACCCTTCATGGCCGCTGCGGCTGCCGCTGCCTCAGCTGGGCTCCAGTTTGTCAACCTGCCGCCCTACCGGGGCCCCTTCTCCCTGAGCAACTCCGGCCCAGGCCGCGGGCAGCACTGGCCACCACTGCCCAAGTTTGACCCGTCAGTGCCTCCACCAGGCTACATGCCACGCCAGGAGGACCCGCACAAAGCCACGGTGGATGGCGTCCTGCTGGTGGTCCTCAAAGAACTCAAGGCCATCATGAAGCGTGACCTGAACCGCAAGATGGTGGAAGTGGTGGCTTTCCGGGCCTTCGACGAGTGGTGGGACAAGAAGGAGCGGATGGCCAAGGTGGGTGGGTGGGTGCAGGGCTCCGCAGGGTGGCTGTGGAGGGGGGCAGGACCCCAGCCAGGCACCTCCTCTTTCCCTGAGACTGTTAACTGGAAACGCTGCCGTGGACCCCAGTATGGGAGCTCCAGTTCAGGTGGCCACTTTCAAAGTTCCGCAAACTGTGTTCCACTTCAGCAGCCACTAGATGCACGTGGCTCTTTGAATTTAAATTAACGGGCAGGCATGGTGGCTTACGCCTTTAATCCCAGCACTTTGGGAGGCTGAGGTGGGAGGATTGCTTGAGCCTAGGAGTTCAAGACCAGCTTGAGCAGTATAGCAAGAGCCCATGTCTGAAAATAAATGTGTAAATTAACTTAATTAAAACAGTAAAATTAAAAACTCCTTTGTACATGCCACATTTCAAGTGCTCAGGAGCCACAGGTGCCTAGTGGCCGTACACAGGACAGCTGGTGCAGACCATCCCCATCGCAGACAGCTCGCAGCTGTGACTCCCTTTGAACTTGACTCCCCTCACCTCCCCTCATGCCGCCTTTCACACGGGGCCCTGTCTTGGCTTGGACCACTTTTTTCCTTTTTTGTTTTTTTGAGACAGGGTCTCACTGTGTCGTCCAGGCCGGAGTGTAGTGGTGCAGTCATAGCTCACTGCACCCTCAACCTCCCTGTGCTCAAGGGATCCTCCCACCTCAGCCTCCAAGTAGCTGGGACTACAGGCATGTACCACCACACTCAGCTAATTTTTGTGTTTTTCTGTAAAGACAGAGTTTCACCCCACGTTGCCCAGGCTGGTCTTGAACTCCTAGGCTCAAGTGATCCTCTGCCTTTCGGGCTGGGATTATATGCATCAGCCACCGCTCCTGGCCTATTTACTATTTTCTTTTCTTTTTTTTTTTTTTTTTTTTTTTTTGGAGATGGAGTCTCACTCTGTCACCCTGGCTGGAGTGCAGTGGCGTGATCTCAGCCCTCTGCAGCCTCCATCTCCTGGGTTCAAGCGATTCTCCTGCCTCAGTGTCCTGAGTAGCTGGGACTATAGGCAGCCACCATCATGCCTGGCTGATTTTTGTATTTTTAGTAGAGACGGGGTTTCACCATGTTGGCCAGGCTGGTCTCGAACTCCTGACCTCAAGTGATCCACCTGCTTCAGCCTACCAAAGTGCTAGGATTACAGGTGTGAGCCACCACGCCTGGTCTCTTTTTTCCTTTTTAACATATTATTTGCCTGTTTGCTGTCTTACAAATAATCTAAAATTACTTCTTTTCTCCATAAGAAAGAACTTTTTCTTGAATACTTTAAACTCCCCTTAATCCCTCCCCTTCACCCCATTCCCCCCTGCTCCCCTCCCTCCACCGTGGTTATGAGTTTGAGTGTCCCCTGGAGCCTACTTTGGGAAATGCTTGCTTTCTGCCGCAGAGGTAAGCAGCACCTGTCAGAGCCTGTTTGTCATCCGTTTAACTGGGCAGTAAAATTAGAATGAACCGTCTGAAATCGCTGATACACAGCTCTTTATGGTTCAGCCAAATTATACTGACCCTATAGTAACAGCTAATAGCTATTCCATTCACAATTTGAATAAAAAGATCCACCAGGCCTCATGTGCCCTGCACCTTGCAAAGCTCTTCATGTGGCTGGTTTTGTTAATTCTCACAGCATCCCTTTGAAGGCAGAGCATTTCAGAACCACAGGGGCAACCCCTTAGTGAGCAGTGAAATAAAGCCAGTAGGTCCTGTTTTTAATGCATGGAAAGAGAAGAGAAAATGGGATAGTGTAAATCTTACCTTGTGAAGGTGGTGTTGCGCAGATGTGTCCCTATGGTGTAGTTTTTGGATTGTCTGCGAAGTGCAAAGGCCACTGTTGTGAGGAAGGCAGCTGCAGTAGTCCTGTTTTACAGGGGAGGACACTGAGATCTATGAGGCAGAACGGTGCTCTAGAGCCTCATGGGTAACGGCATAGTGTGGCCAGGTGTGTAGGGAGGATGCAGTTACCTGTGGTGGCTGTTACTGCCGAGTGGAAGGCAGGTAGCCCAGGGAGGGCTCCCTGCAAGGGTTGGTGGTGCCAGAAGTGCTGACGGTCCCCTCCTGTCTCCACCCCAGGCCTCGCTGACCCCGGTGAAGTCAGGCGAGCACAAGGACGAGGACAGGCCGAAGCCCAAGGATCGCATCGCCTCGTGCCTGCTGGAGTCATGGGGCAAGGGCGAGGGCCTGGGCTACGAGGGCCTGGGCCTGGGCATTGGGCTGCGTGGGGCCATTCGCCTGCCCTCCTTCAAGGTCAAGAGGAAGGAGCCACCAGACACCACCTCATCTGGCGACCAGAAGCGGCTGCGGCCCTCGACCTCTGTGGATGAGGAAGATGAAGGTTGGTGCTCTGGGTGCTGGGGTCCCCTTCTTCCGCATCCCCCCAGCCCAGCTCTGACTCCCTCCCTTCCTGCAGAGTCCGAGCGAGAGCGAGACCGGGATATGGCAGACACCCCCTGTGAGCTCGCCAAGCGAGACCCCAAGGGCGTGGGTGTGCGGCGGCGGCCGGCACGGCCTCTGGAGCTGGACAGTGGCGGGGAGGAGGACGAGAAGGAGTCGTTGTCGGCGTCTTCGTCCTCATCGGCGTCATCATCCTCGGGGTCCTCAACCACCTCACCCTCGTCCTCGGCCTCTGACAAGGAGGAGGAACAGGAGAGCACCGAGGAGGAAGAGGAGGCAGAGGAGGAGGAGGAGGAAGTCCCCAGGAGCCAGCTCTCCTCCTCCTCAACCTCATCCACATCAGATAAGGTGCCTAGCAGGCCAGGAAGCCTCAGGGGGCTGGGCCAGGCGACAGGGGCCAGACCCTTTGGTTCACCTGTCCCCACCCTTCCTTCTCCCCCAGGATGACGACGATGATGACAGTGATGACCGGGACGAGTCTGAGAACGATGACGAAGACACAGCCCTGTCAGAGGCGAGTGAGAAGGACGAAGGGGACTCGGATGAAGGTGAGCAGGGAGGCCGTGGCCGCCTGGCCCTCCCGGGGTCCCTCTTTCCCTGGGGCAGAGCCTGAGCAATTGTCAGAAATACTTTTCAGCCAAAATGTTGTGCTTTTGAGACGTTACCTTGTTAAAACACACAGGGTGGCATACGGTTCCATCTTCAGGGAGTGCCATGAACATAATGGCACGTCCATAGAGATAGAAAGCAGGTCTGTGGTACTTAGGGCTGGGGAGCCTGGTGTTCAGGGGGGCTTGCTCAGCCTACGTGGCTTCCTTTTCAACTGATAAAAATGCTTAGGGACCAGATCGAGGTGGTGGTTGTGCAACATTACAGATTTACTAAATGCTGCTGGAATTATCACTTTATAACGAGCAGTTGGCCGGGCGCAGTAGCTCACACCTGTAATCCCAACACTTTGAGAAGCCTAGGTGAGTGGATCACCTGAGGTTAGGAGTTTGAGACCAGTCTGGCCAACATGGTGAAACCCTGTCTCTACTAAAAATATAAAAAATAGCCGGGCGTGGTGGTGGGCACCTGTAATCCCAGCTACTTGGGAGGCTGAGGCAGAAGAATTGCTTGAATCCAGGAGGCAGAGGTTGCAGTGAGCCGAGATCATGCCCCTGCACTCCAGCCTGGGTGACAGTGACACTCCACCTCAAAAAAAATAATAAATGAAATTTTTTTTAAAAAGTGAGCAGTTTTTGGCCGGGCGCAGTGGCTTACGCCTGTAATCCCCGCACTTTGAGAGGCCAAGGCAAGTGGATCACGAGGTCAAGAGATCGAGACCATCCTGGTTAACACGGTGAAACCCCGTCTCTACTAAAAATACAAAAAATTAGCCGGGCGTGGTGGCGGGCGCCTGTAGTCCTAGCTATACTCGGGAGGCTGAGGCAGGAGAATGGCGTTGAACCCAGGAGGTGGAGCTTGCAGTGAGCTGAGATTGCCCCACTGCACTCCAGCCTGGGTGACTGGGTGACAGAGCGAGACTCCGTCTCAAAAAAAAAAAAAAAAAAAAAAAAAAAAAAAAAAAAAAAAAGCAGTTTTCTGTTATGTTAATTTTACCTCAATTTTTAAAAGCTACTACTAGCGGCCGGGTGTGGTGGCTCACTCCTTTAATCCCAGCACTTTGGGAGGCTAAGGCAAGTGGATCACCTGAGGTCAGGAGTTTGAAACCAGCCTGGCTAACATGGTGAAACCCCGTCTCTACTAGAAGTACAAAATTAGCCAGGCGTGGTGGCGCATGCCTGTAATCCCAGCTACTTGGGAGGCTGAGGCAGGAGAATCGCTTGAACCCAGGAAGTGGAGGTTGCAGTGAGCCGAGATCATGCCACTGCACTCCAGTCTGGGCAATGAGCAAAACTCAAAAAAAAAAAAAAAAAAAAAAAGACTACTAGTGAACACATGCCCCACACACATATCTGAGGGCCGTGTTCAGCCTGGGTGCCACCAGTTTGAGGCCATTGGTGAGGGGTCTGGGTGGGGCTGGGGCACAGCGGGTCCTCAGGCAGCCCCTCGTCTGTGTCCCCCATCCAGAGGAGACAGTGAGCATTGTAACCTCCAAGGCCGAAGCCACGTCATCCAGTGAGAGTTCCGAGTCTTCTGAGTTTGAGTCAAGCTCCCAGTCCTCGCCCTCATCCTCAGAGGATGAAGAGGAGGTAGTGGCCAGGGAAGAGGAGGAAGAAGAAGAGGAGGAGGAGGCGATGGTGGCCGAGGAAAGCATGGCTTCTGCAGGCCCCGAGGACTATGAGCAGGATGGGGAGGAAGCAGCTCTGGCCCTGGGGGCGCCGGCAGTGGACTCATTGGGCATGGAAGAGGAGGTGGACGTCGTGACTGAGGCTGCGGCCCCTGAGAAGCAGCCCCCCATGCTGGATGAGCCCCCCTTGCCTGTGGGTGTTGAAGAGCCAGCGGATTCCAGGGAGCCCCCCGAGGAACCAGGCCTGAGCCAGGAAGGGGCCATGTTGCTGTCTCCAGAGCCCCCTGCCAGGGAGATGGAGGCCCGACCCCCATTGTCCCCTGAGCGAACTCCAGGTAACACCTGCAACCCCCTGGGAGGGTGGTGAGAGGGAGGCATGAAGTCCTCACTGTTAGAATCAGCCCGGGCTTCCTGGGGTAGGTCGCTGACCGTCCCCAGCCTCAGTTTCCCCTGTAAAACAAGATCAGCCGGTTGTGCCTCCCTCGAGTGAGATGAGGTGTTGGGTGCCAGCACTGAGCCTGGCACTGCATGGATCAACCCAAAGGGGAACTACTGCTATTTTTCAGTCCTCACTGCCAGCGTTTCCCTGGTGGCTTGATCCTTGGACCATCAGTCCCATGAGATGCTCCCCAAAAGGAGGATGGGTGTCCATGGTCACTTTAGTGACAAGTGGGTGGGGGAGGCCCTGGGGTGCTGGGCCAGGTGAGGGCTGCAGGCGTTGCCCCCTCCGGCATTGTGATGACGCGGCACCGAGCATATGAGAGGCTCTAACTGCATGGCCAGTAGAACTTTTCACAGTGATGGCAGCGTTCTCGGGCTGTGCTGTCCAGCACTGTAGTCTTCAGACACAATGTTGCAACCGAAGTCTTGAAACATGGCCAGTGGCACAGTGGAATGGAATTTTTAATAGTGTTCAATTTATTTTGGCTTACATAGCTGCATGTGGTTAGCACCTACCTCTTTTTTTTTTTTTTTTTGAGACATAGTCTCGCTCTGTCACCCAGGCTGGAGTGCAGTGGCGCGATCTCAGCTCACTGCAAGCTCTGCCTCCTGGGTTCACACCATTCTCCTGCCTCAGCCTCCTGAGTAGCTGGGACTACAGGCGCCCGCCACCACGCCTGGCTAATTTTTTGTATTTTTAGTAGAGATGAGGTTTCACCGCGTTAGCCAGGATGGTCTCAATCTCCTGACCTTGTGATCCGCCCGCCTTGGCCTCCCAGATTGCTGGGATTACCGGCGTGAGCCACCATGCCCAGCCTAGCACCTACCTTTAATAAGTCCCTCAGGAAAGGATTACAGCTGCCCCTGTACATTGAAGACCTGGCTAGGGCCCACTGACACGCAGTTTTTTTTGTTTGTTTGTTTTGTTTTTTGAGACAGAGTCTCGCTGTCGCCCAGGCTGGAGTGCAGTGGTGCAATCTCGGCTCACTGCAGGCTCCGCCCCCCGGAGTTCACGCCATTCTCCTGCCTCAGCCTCCCGAGTAGCTGGGACTACAGGCGCCCGCCACCACGCCCGGCTAATTTTTTGTATTTTTAGTAGAGACGGGGTTTCACTGTGTTAGCCAGGATGGTCTCAATCTCCTGACCTCGTGATCCGCCCGCCTCGGCCTCGCAAAGTGCTGGGATTATAGCTGTGAGCCACCACGCAGTTTTCAACCAAATATGGACGGAAAAGACCGGTGGGATGCGAAACCCACGTATATGGAGGGCGACCGCCTATACATGGATTCTGCAAGGCAGACTACAAGCTTTGAGTATGGGCAGATTTTGGTATACCAGGGAGCGCTGGAACCAATGCCCCGTGTGTATTGAGGGACAACTGTGTTTTGTTTAATGTAATGTATTTTGTTTTGTTTATTCCACCATTAACTACAGTCTTTGAACATTGACTCAATATTAAGCTTCTGTTGTGTCCCCGCTATTATTTTAGGCAGTAGCAATGCAACAGTGGACCAAACAGACAAAAATATCTGCTCCCACGGAGCAGGGGAACAGATGACAACAGATCAATTAGAAAATGAAAAACAGGTGGCAGGCTCCTGTAATCCCAGCTACTTGGGAGGCTGAGGCAGGAGAATTGCTTGAACCCAGGTGGTAGAGGTTGCAGTGAGCTGAGCTCGTGCCACACTGCACTCCAGCCTGAGCGATAGAGTGAGACTGTCTTAAAAAAAAAAAAAAAAAAAAAGAAAGAAAAAGAAATGTGCCAGGCGCAGTGGCTCACACCTGTAATCCCAGCACTGTGGGAAGCCGAGGTAGGCAGATAACTGAGGTCAGGAGTTTGAGACCAGCCAGTCCAACATGACGAAACCCCATCTCTACTAAAACTACAAAAAATTAGCAGGGCATGGTGGCACGTGCCTGTAATTCCAGTGGCTCCGGGAGGCTGAGGAAGGAGAATTACTTGAACCTGGGAGGCAGAGGTTGCAGTGAGCCAAGATCGCGCCATTGCACTCCAGCCTGGGCGACAGAGTGAGACTGTCTCAAAAATAAAAATAAAAATAAAATAATATAAAAATAGAAAATGAAAAAAATGTATTCTATGGCCAGGCATGGTGGCTCACATCTGTAATTCCAGCACTTTGGGAGGCCAAGGCTGGTGGATCACTTGAGGCCAGGAGTTCAAGACCAGCCTAGGGAACATAGAGCCCATCTCTACAAAACATTTAAAGATTAGCTGGGCATGGTGGCACATTCCTGTAGTCCCAGCTACTCAGGAGCTTTAGGCAGGAGGATCCCTTGAGCCCTGGCGGTCTAGGCTGCAGTGACTGTGATCATGCCACTGCATTCCACCCGTCTCAAAAATAAAAAAATAAATAAATTCGTTAAAAAATTAAGAAGTGTATCCTGTGACAGTGGAGATAAGTGCTAGGAAAAAAATCCTTGAAGGCTCTGACAAGTCCTGCAGAAAAGAGACTTGTTAAATTTTATTCAGTCATAGAGCAGATTTTCTTGGGCCACAGGGACTTTGTTCTGAAGACGTAGCGTGAAAGGCTGGAATACATGTCTCCTGCATCTGTGATTTAGCCTAGCAACACTGATAAAGCACATACTGTGTGCCTGACACTGGGTGGGATGCTGAGGAGTCCTTGAGGGGTTTAACTGGAGAAGGGCAGGTCCCGTGCTCAGACTCAGGGCTGTGAGCCTGCCAGGTATGGAGCACAAAATAAGGCACTGAGAGACGTTTGGATTGAATGGTAAACGTCTCGTGTTCGCCCACCTCTCTGCAGAGCATGACCTGGAAGTGGAGCCGGAGCCGCCTACGATGCTCCCCTTGCCCCTGCAACCACCATTGCCGCCCCCACGACCGCCCCGGCCACCCAGCCCCCCGCCGGAGCCTGAGACCACAGACGCCTCACACCCATCTCTCCCTCCGGAGCCCGCTGCCGAGGACCACCCCCCGCATACTCCAGGCCTCTGTGGCAGCCTGGCCAAGTCGCAGAGCACAGAGACAGTGCCAGCCACACCAGGCGGGGAGCCCCCGCTATCAGGGGGCAGCAGTGGCCTGTCCCTGAGCTCTCCGCAAGTGCCCGGCAGCCCCTTCTCCTACCCAGCCCCGTCCCCTAGCTTGAGCAGCGGGGGCCTCCCTCGGACACCTGGCCGGGACTTCAGCTTCACACCCACCTTCTCCGAGCCCAGTGGGCCTTTGCTCCTGCCTGTCTGCCCGCTCCCCACTGGCCGACGTGATGAACGCTCCGGGCCCCTGGCCTCCCCGGTGCTCCTGGAGACGGGTCTGCCCCTCCCTCTGCCCCTTCCCCTGCCCTTGCCCTTGGCATTGCCCGCCGTCTTGCGGGCCCAGGCTCGTGCCCCCACCCCGCTGCCGCCCCTGCTGCCCACCCCCCTGGCCCCTTGCCCACCCCCAATGAAGAGGAAGCCGGGCCGGCCCCGGCGATCCCCACCATCTGTGCTCTCCTTGGATGGGCCCTTGGTCCGGCCACCAGCAGGGGCCGCCCTTGGAAGGGAACTCCTGCTCCTGCCGGGCCAGCCACAGACCCCTGTCTTCCCCAGCACCCATGACCCCCGGACGGTGACCCTGGACTTCCGGAACGCGGGGATCCCAGCCCCTCCACCACCCCTTCCCCCCCAGCCACCCCCACCCCCACCTCCCCCACCTGTAGAGCCCACCAAGCTGCCCTTTAAGGAGCTAGACAACCAGTGGCCCTCTGAGGCCATCCCTCCGGGCCCCCGTGGGCGCGATGAGGTCACTGAGGAGTACATGGAGTTGGCCAAGAGCCGGGGGCCGTGGCGCCGGCCACCAAAGAAGCGCCATGAGGACCTGGTGCCACCTGCGGGCTCTCCCGAACTCTCGCCACCCCAGCCCCTCTTCCGGCCCCGCTCGGAGTTTGAGGAGATGACCATCCTGTATGACATCTGGAACGGTGGCATCGATGAGGAGGACATCCGCTTCCTGTGTGTCACCTACGAGCGACTGCTACAGCAGGACAATGGCATGGACTGGCTTAACGACACGCTCTGGGTCTACCATCCCTATATCCTGCCGGCATGGGGGGCTCTGCACCTTCTGGGTTGCAGGAAGTCCCCACTCACCTCTCTGGGCCCCACCTCCCAGTCTGTAGCAGCCCACGGTGCCCATGAAGGTGACAGCATGCACCACCGTTACTTCCCAAGCGGGGTTTATGTCCCAGCACCATGCCAGGCTCCCGAGTGAATCATTGGCACATTTTAAGGTCTCCCTCTGCGCCAGGCCCATCTCACCCCCAGAGTTAGCAGGTCTCGGGGTCACATGTAACAGCAGTGCCGTGCAGCTTAACAGCACACAAAGGCTGAGAGCCTCCTTGTCCTGTCCCTTTCATAACCTCCGGTAATCCCAGTAGCCTGGTGAGATAGGGGCTATGATTCCCATTTTACATATGAAGAAGCTAAGGCTCAGAAAGGTTCAGTGACCTGTCCAAAGACAGCTACAGGTGGCAGAGTTGAGATTTGAACCCAGGCAAACCTGGCTCTAGAGTCCAGGCTCTTCACCACCAGGCTTTCATAAGGCTTGGCTGTTCGCATAGGCCTGTGAGGCTAGACCTCTCATTATCCCTGTTGTATTAGACTGATTCGTGAGCACTCAGTTTGTGTCAAGAGCTCTGCTCAGTGCCAGGCACCATGGCTCACGGCTGTAATCCCAGCACTATGGGAGGCTGAGGCGGACCGATCACTCAAGGCCAGAAGTTTGAGACCAGCCCGGCCAACATGGCAAAACCCCATCTGTACTAAAAATACAAAAATTAGCCGGGTGTGGTAGCACATGCCTATAATTCCAGCTACTCTGGAGGCTGAGGCAGGAGAATTGCTTGAACCCGGGAGGCACAGGTTGCAGTGAGCCAAGATCGCACCACTGCACTCCAGCCTGGGTGACAGAGCAAGACTCTGTCTCAAAAAAAAAAAAAAACAAGACTCTGCTAAGGACCATAAGCATATTTCATTACTTCCAGAGCGGCATCACTGTCACCACAATTTATAGGTGGGAAACTGAGCAGAAAGTTGTTAACACACCCAGCACTTTGGGTGGCTGAGGTGGATGGATCACTTGATCTCTGGAGGTCGAGGCCAGCCTAGGAAACGTAGCAAAACCCTATCTCTACAAAAAAATCCAGAAATTAGCTGGGTGTGGTGGCGCACGCCTGTAGTCCCGGCTGCTCAGAAGGCTGAGGCTGCAGTAAGCTGAGATTGCACCACTGCACTCGAGCCTGGGCAACAGGAGACCCTGTCTCAAAAAAAGACACCTAGAGCCATGCAACTAGGTATCGACCATCAGCGGGGTTGGTCAGCGGGCAGCCACGTGGAGGTGGCATGGGAGTGGGCAGTAGAACTGGACATTGCTGTCCCCAGAGGGTGGTCTGAGGATGGGCGGGACCAGTCTATGAAGGGACCAGGAGGGGCTCTCTGAGAATGTCCATGTGGCCCTTGACCCACACCCACCCACCAGCCTCTCTTCAGCTAAGAAAAAGAAACGGGACGATGGCATCCGCGAGCACGTGACGGGCTGTGCCCGCAGCGAGGGCTTCTATACCATCGACAAGAAGGACAAGCTCAGATACCTCAACAGCAGCCGTGCCAGCACTGATGAGCCCCCCGCAGACACCCAGGTACTGCCAGGGCTTCTGGACACATCAGAGCCTGCTGGGCTTGGCCACGGGGATCCAGGGCACTCGTGGAGGGGTGCCAGGCAGAGGGAGGAGTTGTGAGGCCAGAGGGGCTGGCACACAGGGTGCAAGTGGAAGGGGCAGAGGGGGGTGGGCAGGGCCTAGGAGAAGGAGGGAATCTGCCTTAGTCCCATGGGCCCTGGGGCACCTCCCAAGGATTTAATCAGGGATGTGATGGAGCTGTATTTCCACGAGGTTCATTCATTTTTTGTTTGTTTTTTGCTTGGCTTTTTGTTTGTTTGTTTTGGTTTTTTTGGGACAAAGCCTTGCTCTGTCACACAGGCTGGAGTGCAGTGGCACGATCTCAGCTCACTGCAGCCTCTGCCTCCTGGGTTCAAATGATTCTCCTGCCTCAGCCTCCCAAGCAGCTGGGATTACAGGTGCCCACCACTGTGCCCGGCTAATTTTTTATATTTTTAGTAGAGATGGGATTTCGCCATGTTGACCAGGTTGGTCTCGAACTCCTGACCTCAAGTAATTCGCCTGCCTTGGTCTCCCAAACTGCTGGGATTATAAACATGAGCCACACTGCACAGCCTCATTCATTCTTTTTTAATCCAGCAAATATCTATTGAGTACATGCCGTGTACCAGGCACTGTTCTGGGTCTATAGCAGTGAACAAAACTGAATCCTTTTCCTCATGGAATTTAATTATTTATTTTTATTTTTAAGTTAAAAAAAATTGAGATGGGGTCTCACTATGTAGCCCAGGCTGATCTGGAACTCCTGGGCTCAAGCGATCCTCCCACCTCAGCCTCCCGAAGTGCTGGGATTATAGGCGTGAGCCACGGTACCTGGCTGGAATTTATATTTTAATGGGGCCTCGTGAGAAATAATCAAGTGAAGAAAGAAGCACATAATTCCAGGCAGGGAAAACGCGATTCAGAAAACAGGAGAGGGGTTAGGGATTACCAAGTCAAATGGGAGTCAGAGTGGGTCAGACCCAAGCGAAGTGCGGCATGGCACCATGCGGATGCCAGAGAGACCACAGAGAAGTGAAAAAGTGACTTCCATAAAAAGTTAAAACCGGAGAGGGGCTCACTGACCCTAGCAGGCCTCCCTAGGGCAGCAGCAGTGCAAAGGCCCTGAGGCAGCGGGGAACTCCATGGTATGAGGAAGGGAGGGGAGAGGCCACTTGTGGGAGACACAGCACAGGCCACCAGGGTCGGGGGGTACTGTGATGGTGAGTGACCTGTCTCCTGGGGTGACAGGCAGCAGAGGGAGGTTGTGACAGGAGCTGGTGCAGGGGTCCTGAGGGCAGACTGTGTTCGGGTTGCTGCAGTTTCCAGACCGGACGTGCGGACGTGCTGGACTTAGCTGGGCCGTGAGGAGAGGTGGATGCCTGTGGAAGAATATGAGGAAGTGGGATGCACAGGACCAGGGCTGGCCTGGGTACAGGAGACAGGGATGGGCGGGGGGTGACAGCCCAGGGTTTGGCTGGGGTTGGGGGTGCTGGGAAGCTGGACACCAGGCCTGAGATGGGGAGGCCGATATGCTATCACCACGAGGCAGCTTGAGTTCTGCAGGTTCTGAAAACACCCAGGCAGAGAGGTCTTGGTGAGCACATGGGTATGGCGGAGCTTAGGATGGGGATCTCCGGCCCGGAGACCTAAGTGTAGGTATCGCCAGGAGAGAAGTGGTGACTGAAGGTCACAGCAGGGTGACCTCACCTAGGAGGGCACATGGGGCAGAGGCCTGGGATGCTCCAAAGGTTAATGGCTGGGGCAGAGGCCCAGGGAGGCCAAGAGCAGGACGTGACACAAGGGTTTCGGAAGGATCCCTGATTTCGAACGCTTGGGGGGTCAGAGGGGTCTGGGTGAGAGCCAAGGAGGGGGGTCAGGGTAGACAAAACTATCGGCTGAAATGGGGAAAAGACAGCGCCAGGCAAGAGTGAGTCTCGTCGTTTTGAAGATAGAAGGAGCTTGAGCACGCTTAGATACTGATGGGATGGAGGAGGCAGGGAAGCGGTGACAGTTAGGGACAGACAGGTATGGAGAAGCCCAGAGCAAGGAGCCCAGGACACTGGGGATGACAGAGATCCAGAGCCAAGGGTGGGACTGCCGAGGACGCGGCCAGCCCCGCTGAGCCCCGCACACTGTCCACTGCAGGGCATGAGCATCCCAGCACAGCCCCACGCCTCCACGCGGGCAGGCTCGGAGCGGCGTTCGGAGCAGCGCCGCCTGCTGTCCTCCTTCACTGGCAGCTGTGACAGCGACCTGCTCAAGTTCAACCAGCTCAAGGTGAGGCCAGGCTTCACCCAGATCGCCGCGGTGGCAGCAGGACCTGAGACCGGGGCTGGCTCACCTCTCCCCCCTCTTCCCTCCCGCAGTTCCGGAAGAAAAAGCTCAAGTTCTGCAAGAGCCACATTCACGACTGGGGCTTGTTCGCCATGGAGCCCATCGCGGCTGACGAGATGGTCATCGAGTACGTGGGCCAGAATATCCGTCAGGTAGGCACTGCCCAGCAGGATGGGCATGGGGGTGGGCATGGGGCCGGCCCAGCCAGACTGACACCCTTTTGTGGACAGGTGATCGCAGACATGCGGGAGAAGCGTTACGAGGACGAGGGCATCGGGAGCAGCTACATGTTCCGGGTGGACCACGACACCATCATCGATGCCACCAAGTGCGGCAACTTCGCGCGCTTCATCAACCACAGCTGCAACGTGAGTGCCCAGCAGGGGGTGGCCCCTGGCCCTGCTTCTGTGCCAGGAGGGCCTGGAAGCCCCAGCACGGGAATCAGTTCAGCCTCCTTCCCAAGCTCAGGTCAGCCAAGGGTTATAGGGAGAGGAGGACATGTGAGGTCTTTTACCAGGAGCTCTACTCCTCTGAGCTTCAGTTTCTCATCTGTCAAATGGGCATAGTGAGACTTCTGTGGCATGTAGAGGACTCAAAAGAAGTGGTTGGTTCAGTTCATTGGTAATTAGGGAGTTATTTCTCTGTGTTAGCCTTTTCTCTGTGCCTTCATTGGTCAGGCTCAGTCCTGCTCAGGCCGAGCTGTCCACTAGAACTTTCTGCAAGGGGGAGGTGCACTGGGTGCATTTGTACTGTGGGTTAGCCACATGTGTGGTGTCGAGCACTGGAAATGTGCCCAGTGCATCTGGGGACCTGAGTTTTCAATTTCATTTCATTTTGATGAATTTAAACTTAATTAGCTTGTGACGACCGTAATGGGTGGTACAGGCCTAGAGGGGAGGGACACTGATAACAGGGATTTGAGTGCTGAAGGATGAGCACAGAAAGCTGTGAGCAGGAGGCAGGCATGTTCCGGGGTGGATGCCCCTGACTTTGGGTTCAAGTCTTGGCATCGCAGCTTAGTGATTTACTTAATGTCTCTGTGCCTCAGTTTCGTTGTCTGTAAAACAGAGACAATAACAGTCCCTCCTTGTAGGTTGTTGGGAGGGCCACATAGGTGGCTCACTGCACGTGGGCCCTTTGAGTGCTGGCCAGGCCAGTCCTCAGTGCCTGCTGGCTCTCTTGGTTGTGACTTGATCCTTGCCTGGGTGGTAGGGACTTTCCTGTGAATATCCGGGGAGATCTGAGGGGTGAGAGGGAATTGACCAGGGGATGCGGTGCTGGGGCAAGGGGAACTGGGGCAGTGGGGAGAACACCTGTTTGAGAGATAGCAAGGGAGGCAGTGGGCGTGGGGTAGGGTAAGAGGACGGCGTGGGCAGGGCTGAGGGTGGCCAAGCTGAGGAACTAAGTTTCTCTGAGAGCCAAGGTCTCTGGAAGGTTAGAGCCATCAGGTGACAGGTTCTGCTATCCCTTTGGAAACACTTCCCTGGCTGCTGGGGCAGGAGTGGATTTTTCAGGGGTGAGAGTGGCAGAAGGGGCTGTAGCAGGCGGGTGAGCCGTGATAGGGGCCTGAGCGTGGCTGGTGGCCCCAGAAGTGGAGAGCAGTAGATACAACCAAGAGGTCCTTCGGGGACTGAACTCACCGGCCCTGGCTGGGACCAGATCTGGACTGAAGGAGGCAGGGAGGCAGATGCTCTGGGGCCTGGGTGCATGGTGCAGTGGCTGCCCAGAGCAGGAGCAGATCATGCTTTAGGTGTGAGCTAAGTCAAAGATGGTCCCAGGGCTGCCACTGGCAGACAGCAGGTAGTTGCATTTATGGGCTTGGAGGCCTTTACCTTTTCTGTAAAGGGCCAGATAATAAATATTTTTGGCTTGGTGGCTCAGATGATCTCTATGGCAACTATTGAACTTGGCTATTGTAACAAAAGCAGCCACAAATTATATGCAAATGCATGGGAGAATGGATATGGCTATGTGCCAGTAAAACTTTATTTATAAAAACAGGCAGCTAGGGGCTATAGTTTGCTGACCCTTTGTCTAGAGCTCGGAAGTGAGACCTGAGCTAAAAATAGACATATATTTGGGAGGCACTTGCACTATGAATGGAAATGAAAGGCCTGGGAAATAATTTTTATCATCATTACTTAATATCAGAGGCAAGGGGTCACCCCGGGGGTGGGGGGAGCCAAGGTCCAGAGCAGAGCAGTGGGCTGGGAGTCACGTGGCAATGTCAGGCTTTAAGCACAGGCCTGGTTGGGTTTGAGGGGTCTGCAGTGGTGGGGGACCCTGGGGGGCCGGGGGCTCACTCTCCACCCCACCTTGCCTGCAGCCCAACTGCTATGCCAAGGTGATCACGGTGGAGTCTCAGAAGAAGATAGTCATCTACTCGAAGCAGCACATCAACGTCAATGAGGAGATTACCTATGACTATAAGTTCCCCATCGAGGACGTCAAGATCCCCTGCCTCTGTGGCTCCGAGAACTGCCGGGGAACCCTCAACTAGGCCCCGGCACCAGACTCGAAGGATGTCAGCCGTAGCCCTGGGACTCCCGAGCGTGGAGCCCCTGGCCCCGGGGCCCGGCCCCCCCGCCCGCCCCCATTTCAGGTGCTGTCCTCTACCCAGCGGCCATTCAGGGCCTGGCGCCCCACACTACCCCCTGGAGCCCCTGGCTCCGGCCCCTCCGCGGGAAAGGGCTTCTCTGTCGTTCAGCCCACGTCTCTCTCATTTTTACAAACGCCCCTTTCAGGATTTCTGTTTAACTCTAGCATCAGCTTTTCTCTCTCCGTCTCTCCTCCCCTCTCTCTCTTCTCTGTCTCTTCTCTCTCCCACCGTCACCCTCGGCCTCTTCCTGTGAATGCTGCTACGTTGTTTTGTCTTCTCTATTTTTTTCCTTGTTGTGAGAAAAGACATTTAACCGTTGAAATGTGAAGGTGGAATCAGAGAGGGGCCCCGCGGGGGGTCTGCAGAGGCCTCAGTGTGGCTGTGCGTGGCCCGTGTCCTGGAAGCCACCCGGGCCTGGACACAGGGCCAGGTGCTGTGGGAAGGATGGAGGCCCCCACGGCCTTGACCTCAGAACACTATGCCCTGAAAGCCCCCCTCACTGCCCATGGGCACAGTGAGGAGACCCCACACCTTCCCCCACCTGAGCCCCAGCCTGTTCCTTCCCCAGAGGCCTAGGGCACCACTGACCCGGTAGACCCTGGTGGAGCTAAGCTGTCCCAGGCAGGGGCCTCCACTCTGGGCTTTCCCTGCCACCTCACACCCCAGCACCCCTAAACCTTGGGTTCGATGTTTACTTTCTCATTCGGATGCCAGCAATGAGGGAGCCTCTCGGAGGCCCCAATGCAGGTGAGGGGCGCTGAGAACACGGGCGGCCACTCTCTTCTGCCCTTGCCTTCACCCTGGGTGGGAGGGGGCTCCCAAGGGCAGGCGGGTCCCCCAGTCCCGCCATTACGGGTTGTCAGACCATCTGCGTGTGGCATTTTTTGGCTTATAAGCTTCACCCACTCACCCCCAACCCACACCCCACATCCCCCTGCCGGCAGCCCCTCACCCCAAGAAGGCCAGACATATTTATTTTGGGAGGGAGCAGATTACTTCTCCCAGAGAAAGGAAAATCTTGGAAAAGATTTTAAAACTCAGATCTAAGTCTTTGACAGTTTTTTTTTTTTTTTTCCTTTTGACCCCCTTCCCATCCTCTTCAGAATTTATTCCCGTGGCTTTTTTTTTTTTCTTGTGCGTGTATAAAATCAAAACGAAGGGGAAAAAGGTTTTTGAAGTTCAGAACCAACTTCTGTATATAGAGGCTGCCGCAAAGGACTTTCTCTTGGGAACATTGTTTCTTGTAGAAACATGCGGGAAGACGTTTTTTGCTCGTTTCTTTGTACTTCCAAAAAAAAGACAAAAGCAAGTCCCCCCGTACCCCAGAAAGCAGAGGAGGCGTGTAAATAATTTCTGGAAAGTGACTGTTGTGACCCGGAGTCCTCATCAAGACGAGCGTGCTCCATGAGGGAGCTGCTCGCACCCTGCGGACGGACGCAGGCGGCCGACGCCTCTGGTATCTCAGCTTGTGTCAAGCTTGTTATCATGTAAATTCTGTACAAAGAATTGTTATTTTTCTCTTTTTTGTCGTTGGTGGTTTTGTTGTGTGTTTTGTTTTGTTTTGTTTTTTAATTCCTTTCCCCCAGGCCCTCTGTATTTGAGACTGTGCCCGCCGGTTTCAAGATCAAGGAAATCGGTGGCAACAAGACACAGATGGGGTACCTGGGCACAGCGGCGAACTTCTCTTCCGTTTGCGGTTTTTTGCCTGATTGTGCAACTGAGGAAATAATTTATTTTTCACATGAGGAAATGTGTAGCTTGTAGAGACGGCTGATTCAAGTTACATGTACAGCCTCCAAGGGGCTGTCTCCATTCTGTCCCCCTCCCATAAAAGAAGTGGGGGGATTCGAGAAGACCAGGGAAGGGACCCTTGCCTCGCCCCTCTCCCTGGCCTCACCTTGCCCCCAGCCATCGTGCCCAGTGTTAACCTCGGCTGGCCTTCATTAAGGGGACTTAGACCTCCCTCTCCCCAGGAGCCCCAGCCCCAGAGTGGTTTGCAATAATCAAGATATGTGTTGAGTCATTTTTCTTTCAACTCCCTCATTTTTCATTGAACAAATCTCTGCTTTTCAAGAGTTGGGAGTTTCTGCTATTTTTTGTTTTCTCTCCCTCCCCCTGCAAAGAAGAGAACCAATAAGTTGTAGGGATGTTTGTGCGTGTAGACTCCATCATCCACATGTAACTTGTTTTGAAGAGAAGTGTTTCCGTTGTGTGTCTTGATGTAAATATTTGTTCATATTTTTGTGAATTCAATACTATGTACCATTGTATTATAGTAACTTTTATAAAGCAAACCATAAATATACTGACTTTTCTTACAGATACGCCATCTCTCTTGCTCTCCTCTCTCCTCTCCTCTTTATTCTTTCTTTCTGTTGGGAGCACATCCTGCTTCCGTGGAGGGTGGAGTGGTCCACTCAGACACTCAGATCAGCAGGGGTTTTTTTGTTTGTTTTTGAGACAGGGTCTCACTCTTGTCACCTCAGGCTGGAGTGCAGTGGTGCAATCATGGCTCACTGCAGCCTTGACTTCCTGGGCTCAAGCGATCCTCCCACCTCAGCCTCCTGAGTAGCTGGGACTACAGGAGCACACCACCATGCCCAGCTAATTTTTAAGAAATTTTTCTGTAGAGACGGGGTCTCCCTATGTTGCCCAGGCTGGTCTCAAACTCCTAGGCTCAAGCAATCCTCCCACCTCAGCCTCCCAAAGTAGTGGGATTACAGATGTGAGCCACCATGCCCAGCCTGAACTTGTAGGTTTTTGTGAACTGGGCCAAATTATAGTCACCACTAGACCTTCCACAGCTTTTAAGTGTGATTTCTTAGATTTTTTTCTTAAAACCTCAGGTTTCTGACTCATGAGGTCTGCAATGAAGGAAATAAGATCAGGTGTCCTTTTACTATCACTAGAAGAACGTAGGTGGTTCCTCAGAAATGTTTAACACTTAAGGAGATGCCCCCCTGGTCTGCATTTGAGGGAGGAAAAAGGGCTGATAAAATAGTACAAGTTGAGAAGAATTAAATCTATCTTGTATTCATGGCATTTCAGAGATGCTGTGCCCTAGTCAGTCTCAGCTCTGCTTGACCCAGTAGATGGGCGATAAGGGGCTTATAGTTGGCGTCCACAGTAAATGTCTCCAAGAAGACGTAAAACCTTAGCAAAAAGCAATATGCCTGAAAAGACGCTGTACCTCACTTCTTACTGGATAAATGTGAATTATCCCATGATACCGTTTCCCCCTGTCAGGTTGGCAAATATTAGAAGGCGGAGGAAACCCAATTTGAGGGAGCAGGAGGCAGGGGGACTCTCATGCATCATTAGTGGAAGCCAAAAATCGCTGCAACCTTTAGGAGGAAAAATACCTATTAGCAATCAGTATTTAAAACGCACACGGCTGGCGCGGTGGCTCACGCCTGTGATCCCAGCACTTTGGGAGGCCTAGGAGGGCAGATCACCTGAGGTCAGGAGTTCGAGCCAGCCTAGCCAACATGGTAAAACCCCATCTCTACTAAAAATACAAAAAATCAGCCGAGTGTGGTGGTGCACGCCTGTAATCCCAGCTACTTGGGAGGCTGAGGTGGGAGAATCGCTTGGACCCAGGAGGTGGAGGTTGCAGGGAGCCGAGATCATGCCACCGCACTCCAGCCTGGGCAACAGAGTGAGACCCCATCAAAATAAAATGATCAAATGCACACAAAAGTCTTGGCTCCATTGTTCCACTGTGAGGAATTAAGCCTGACAGATACAGTGGGCAACAACATGAAGAAGAGTGTTCTTCACAGCCTCATTTGTGGTATCAACGAAACGAAGGGAGGGTAAATTGTCCGTTCACGGTGGGCTGCTTTTAGGAATTGTGCATCCAGACAGGTGGACCCTCCCGTAAGTGGATTCATGGGAATAGAGGGCTGAGGTCCGGGCTGAGCCAGGAAAGAGAAGGAAGTGTCTGGCCATTAATTCAATCAACCAATATTTATTGAGCACTTCATTTGTGCCAAGTACTCCTCTAGGTTCTGGGGATAGGAATGAAGGAAACACACTGTTCTCGAGGGCGAGCCAGACAAATGTGAAAAGTAAATGCTATAGGAAGGAGAAGAAAGCTAAGAGAAGGGGGTGTAGTTGAAGGAATATACAATTTTACCTTTATTATTTATTTTAGAGACAAGGTCTAGTTCTGTCATCCAGGCTGGAGTGCAGTGGCATGATCATAGCTCACTGCAGCCTCGATCTGCTGAGCTCAATGATCCCCCCACTTCAACCTCCTAAGTATCAGCGACCATAGGCACACTTTACCATGCCAGCTAATTTTAAAATTTTCTTTTCTTTTCTTTTTTTTCTTGAGACAGAGTTTTGCTCTTGTTGCCCAGGCTAGAGTGCAATGGCACAATCTCGGCTCACTGCAACCTCCACCTACCGAGTTCAAGCGATTCTCCTGCCTCAGCCTCCCGAGTAGGGATTACAGGGATTGCTAGGATTACAGGCACGTGCCACTAAGCCCAGCTACTTTTGTAGTAGAGATGGGATTTTTAGTAGAGATGGGATTTCTCCATGTTGAGCATGCTGGTCTCGAACTCCTGACCTCAGGGGATCTGCCCTCCTCGGCCTCCCAAAGTGCTGGGATTATAGGTGTGAGCCACCACGCCCGGCTCATCGCTTGCTGCATTGTCTGAATCGCGTTTATCTCTCCACAAAAGCAGTGTCATCCGTCTTTCCTTCCGGAGTGCAAGTCCCCTTCCTTCCCTGGTTCCAGAATTCACCTCTCCGCGTGGTCCCGCTTGGCAAAGTGCTGGCACGCGCGGCTCCTCGGTCCCGCGGCGCTGGCGGCCGCCCCCCTTCCCCTGGCTGCCATGAGGCACTACTGCCTTACGCGCAACACAAACACAGACACCGCATTGGACCAGGGCAAGCTTTAATCTGGAGGGCTGGAGCAGAGGGCGGCCCCGCTGAGGGGCGTGGTCAGGGTGGGCGGAGCCTTGGGGGCAGAGTCCGCTGGTGGGCGGGACCCAAGGGGAGCAGCCAGTAGGGAAGTTGGGCGAGTTCCAGAATCAGGGGGGCGTGGCTGTGGGTGGACGGGGCCTCCGTGGGGGTGGGCGGTGGGCGGGGCTTACATGCCAGGCACCACCCCACTGGTCTCCATGTTGGTGAGGTTGCCCCGCAGGTTCTGCTCCTCCTCGAAAGCCTTGAACAGTGAGTTGAAGTTGCCGGCTCCAAAACCCTGTGGCGGGAAAGAGAGGAGATGAGCCAAGGACCCAGAAAACCGAGTGTGCTATCTGCCTGTCCCCTCGGGCCTGCCGGGGACAAGCAGTACCTGGTGGTTGTGGCGCTGGATGACTTCCAGGAAGAGCGTGGGCCGGTCCTGCACCGGTTTGGTGAAGATCTGCAGGAGGTAGCCTTTCTCGTCGTAGTCCACCAGGATTTTCAGCTCCTAGGCGGGAGACAGGGGGCTCTGCTAGGGGAGGCTGGCCTGCGCTCTATCCTGGCACGGTGAGATCCTTGGAAAGTCCACAGGGGCTCCTGCACCCCAAAAGTCTGGAAATGACCTCTTTTTCTGGCAGTTCCAGCCACCTCCAAATATATCCCCTAACTGTCCTATTACCATCCCCCTACTACAGTTCCTAAGGCACAATTCAAGACTGCTGCCTGCTTCTAATCTTGTATCCTTACAATCCATCCTCCCCGCAGACATTATCAGGACCCTTTTTTTTTTTTTCTTTTTTGAGACTGAGCCTTGCTCTGTTACCCAGGCTGGAGTGCGGCGGCGCAATCTCGGCTCACTGAAACCTCCGCCTCCCGGGTTCAAGCGATTCTCCTGTCTCAGCCTCCCGAGCAGCTGGGACTACAGGCGCAGGCTACCATGCCCAGCTAATTTTTGTATTTTTAGTAAGATGGGGTTTCACCATATTGGTCAGGCTGGTCTCGAACTCCTGACCTCAGGTGATCCACCCACCTCGACCTCCCAAAGTGTTGGGATTACAGGAGTAAGCCACCATGACCTGCTGCGGGATCTTTTAAAAATCAGATCATATCATTCCCCTGTTTAAAATCCTCCAGTGGAAATCGGAACCCTCATGTACTGCTGGTGGGACTGTAAAATGGTGCAACCACTTTGGAAAACAGTCTGGCAGCTTCTCAAAAAGTTAAACATATAGTGTTGCTTCCTTAAAATACGGATTAAAAAAAAAAAGGGGTGGCCGGGCATGGTGGTTCACGCCTGTAATCACAGCACTTTGGGAGGCTGAGGAGGGTGGATCACCTGAGCTCAGTTCGAGACCAGCCTGGCCAACATGGGGAAACCCAGTCTCTACGAAAAAAAACACAAAAAGTAGGCTGGGCAAGGTGGCTCACTCCTGTAATCCCAGCACTCTGGGAGGCTGAGGCGAGTGAATCACCCGAGGTCAGGAGTTTGAGACCAGCCTGGCCAACATGGTGAAACTCCATCTCTACTAAAAAAAAAAAAAAAATTAGCTGGGCATGGTGGCACACGCCTGTGATCCCAGCTACTCAGGAGGCTGAGGCAGGAGAATCGCTTGAACCCGGGAAGTGGAGGTTGCAGTGAGCCAAGATCAGCCACTGCTCTCCAGCCTGTGCAACAGAGCAAGACTCTGTCTCAAAAAAAAAAAAAAATTAGCTGGGCTTGGTGGCAGGCGCCTATAATCCCAGCTACTGGGGAGGCTGAGGCAGGAGAATTGCTTGAACCCAGGAGGCTGGAGGCAATGGGCCAAGATCGCACCACTGCACCCCAGCCTGGGAAACAAAGCAAGACTCCATCTCTAAACAAACAAAAGGGAACATGGAATTACCATGTGACCTAGCTACTCCTAGATATATACCAAAGTGCATTGAAAACACGTCCACACAGAGCCTTGTACACAGATGTTGACAGTAGCATTATGTATAACACCCCAAAAGTGGAAACAACCCAAATATCTATCGAGGAATAGATAAACAATGTGTGTCTATCTATACAACGGGATATTTTTCAGCCACAAAAAGGAACGAAGCACTGACACACACCCCACGCAGATGAACCTTGAGCACATGCTATGGGAAAGAAGCTGCTCACAACAGGCCTATTTCGTGATTCCTTTTTTTTTTTTTTTTTCCCAAGACGGAGTTTTGCTCTGTTGCCCAGGCTGGAGTGCAATGGCGTGATCTCGGCTCACTGCAACCTCCCCCTCCCTGGGTTCTAGCAATTCTCCTGCCTCAGGCTTCCCAGTAGCTGGGATTACAGGCACCTGCTACCATGCCCAGCTAATTTTTGTATTTTTAGTAGAGACAGGGTTTCACCATGTTGGCCAGGCTGGTCTTGAACTCCTGACCTCATGATCCGCCCGCCTCAGCCTCCCAAAGTGCTGGGATTACAGGCGTGAGCCACTGCGCCTGGCCTTTGTGATTCCTTTTGATGAAATGTCCAGAATAGGCAAATCTATAGAGACTGAAGGTAGATTAATGGTGCCTAGGGCTGTGGTGGGAGGGGGAAGGGAACAGAGGGGTTGGTAGGTGCTGGCTAAGAGGCTCATGGTTTCTTTTTGGGGTGACAAAAATGTTCTAAAATTGATTTTTTGCCCGGGCTGGAATGCAGTAGCCTGATCATGGCTCACTGCAGCTTTGACCTCCTGGCCTAAAGTGATCCTCTCACCTCAGCCTCCTGAGTAGCTGAGACTACAGGCACGAACCACCACGCCTAGCTAATTTTTTAAAACTGTTTTTTTTTTTTAGATACAGGGTCTCTCTATGTTTCTCAGGCTGGTCTTAAACTCCTGGCCTCAAGCAATCCTCTCAGACTCCCAAAATGCTGGGATTATAGATGTGAGCCACTGTGTCTGGCCTGTTTTTGTTTTTCTTTTAGACGGGGTATCACCCAGGCTGGAGTGCAGTGGCCTGATTATGGCTCACTGTAGCCTCTACCTCCTGGGTTGAAGTGATTCTCCCACCTCAGCCTCCCCAGTAGCTGGGACCACAGACACAGATCACCACACACAGCTAATTTTTTTTTCTTTTTGTAGAGGTGGGGGTTTCACCATATTGACCAGGCTGGTCTCAAACACCTGACCTCAAGTGATCCACCTGCCTTGGCCTCCCAAAGTGCTGGGATTACAGGCATGAACCACCATACCTAGTCCTAAAATGCATCTTTTTTTTTTTTGAGACAGAATCTCACTCTGTCGCCCAGGCTGGAATGTGGTGGCACGATCTCGGCTCACTGCAACCTCCGCCTCCCAGGTTCAAGCGATTCTCCTGCCTCAGCCTCCTGAGTAGTTGGGATTACAGGCGTGTGTCACCACGCCCGGCTAATTTTTGTATTTTTAGTGGAGGCAGGGTTTCACCTATTTTTAGTAGACCAGGGTTGGTCAGGCTGGTCTCAAACTCCTGACCTCATGATCCGCCTGCCTCGGCCTCCCAAAGTACTGAGATTACAAGCATGAACCACCATACCCAGTCCTAAAATGGATTTTATGATAGTTGAACAACATAGCAAATACCTAAACATCATAGAAGTGTACACCTTAAAAAAATGACATGTTATGTGACATATGTCAATAACACTGCTAAAACCAAACCAAAAAACCCTCCAGTGGTTTCTGGCCACAAAATAACAAAATCCAGACTCTTGAATAATAGCTCACAAGAGGAACTGGCACTTGCTTACCTGTCTGACCTAGGTCATCACTCAGAAACAACTTCCCATCTACTCTAGCCTATTCTTTCTGTTCCTCAGACGCTCGGGGCATGCTCCTGCCTTGTCCCTTGCTGATCCCTCTGCCAGGAATGCCTTTCTTCCTGCTGTTCAATGGCCAGCTCCCACTCATGATCTAGACTTCACTCAAATGTCACCTCCTCAGAGAGGCCCTCCCTGAGCACTCTCTGTAAAGTGGCCCCAGGCTGCCTGTTTGAACTTCCTGCACTATCTCTGACAGTGCTTTTATTGTTTGTTTGTCATCTGTCTCCTCCTCCCACATAGACCCTAGAATAAATTTCCCTAGCCAGCAGGGACTTAGTCTGGGCTCCCCTCCGGGCTGAGACAATATTTCTGAAAAGATGGAACGCAGAGCTCATACTCCCCACAAGGCTGCGGATCCTGCCTGGGCCTCACCTCCAGGACATCAATGTTCTCCTTCACCTTGATCTTGGCCGTCTTCAGCTGCTCCCGCAGTTGTCTGTAGTACGTGGAGGGAACAGATAAGAACTCCAAGCCTCTCTCTCTCAAGTGGCGAATCTGTTTCAGAGCAAAGTTGAGGTCAGCCTTCAGCCTCCAAGTTCAACTCCCCTAGCCAGGTGGAGGTGCTGGGCCATCAGGAGGCAGGGTCCCTATCCTAGCTCCCCTCAACTGCCAGGATGCCGTGTGGCCTCTTCCCCTTTCTTCTCTGTCATGGGCCCCGTTACAACAACAACTGCTAGATTTATAGGACACTCACCATGTGCCTGCCTCGAGCACTTTTTTTTTTTTGAGATGGAGTCTCTGTCACTCAGGCTGGAGTGCAGTGGCACGATCTTAGCTCACTGCGGCCTCAACCTCCCCAGGCTCAGCTGATCCTCCTACTTCAGACTTCTGAGTAACTAGAACCACAGGTGGGCACCACCACACCTGGCTAATTTTTTGATTTTTTGTAAAGATGAGGTCTTACTATGTTGTCCATGTTGGTCTTGAACTTCTGAGCCCAAGCAGTCCTCCTGCCTCGGCCTCCCAAAGTGTCTGACCCCCCAATTTAAATGTGCAATGCCCTTCACCCTTGCTGTCCCAATTCCCTGCTTCACTTTCTTCCTGCGTGCTCTCTACCATCTAGCATTTATATTTTACTTATTTTGTTTATTGCTCCACAAGGGCAGAAACTGTTACAGGTATGAGCCACCATGCCCGACCTTAATTTCCTCATTTTAAAAAAACATTTCTTTTTTGAGGTTGCGGGAAGATAGGGCCTCACTCTCTGCTACCCAGGCTGGAGAAAAGTGGCTCAATCATAGCTAACTGCAGCCTTGAAATCTTTGGTTAAATGGATCCTCCTGCTTCAGCCTCCCAAGTAGCTAGGACTACAAGCATGAACCACCAAGCCTGGTTAATTTTGTTTACTTTTTGCAGAGACAGGGTCCCACTGTTTTGCCAGGCTGATCTCTAACTTCTGGGCTCAAATAATCCTTCTGCTTTGGCCTCCCGTGTAGTTGGGACTACAGGCATAAGCCACTGTGCCCAGTCCTAATTTCCATTATTTATTATTATTATTTTTTCTAAAGTGGAATTTCACTCTTGTCGCCCAGGCTGGGGTGCAGTGGTGTGACCTTGGCTCACGGCAACCTCTACCTCCTGAGTTCAAGCGCTTCTCCTGCCTCAGCCTCCTGAGAAGCTGGGATTACAGGTGCCCACAACCAAACCCAGATAATTTTTGTATTTTTGGTAGAGACGGGGTTTCACCGTGTTGGCCAGGCTGGTCTCAAAGTCCTGACCTCAGGTGATCCCCCTGCCTTGGCCTCCCAAAGTGCTGGGATTACAGGCGTGAGCCATGTGTCCGGCCCTAATTTCCTCATTTTTAAGGTGAGGCAACTAAAGTCTAGAGACAGCACTGAATCTCCCAGAGACACAGAGCAAGCCACTGGCAGGACTGGGACCATCACCCAGGCTTCCTGATACCCTGGCGCCTGCTACCTCCAAAGCCCAGGGGTTCTGTGGAGAATGAACTCTCTGGGGTGGGTGGGGCTGTGCCTGCCCATGAGTTGCAAGAAGCAGTGAGGGAGTCCTGTCAGTCTCCCAGCCCAGAGAAGTGGGCCCAGGACTGCCGCCACCCGCCCTCTGGATTTTGCAGAGACCGTCCCTGGCTCTGAATGAGAGAGGTGTTCGGACAGGGAAGGGGGTTCTAACCGCTGTGATGATGTCTTCGGTCTTGAGAGCGATGTGCTGGACCCCAGCGCCCCCGTTATAGTCCACATATTCCTGGGGGAGGGAAACAAGGAGACCACTGTCATTTGCCCCGTCACCCACATCTCTGACCCTACAAGAGCCCCCAGACCTCTTTCCTGCTCCCCTCTCCCCCAGCCAGCGGCGGCCTCACCTGGATCTGGGACTTCTTCTTGCCAGGCGCTGGCTCATTGATGGGCATCTTGATGGACTCTTCATAGTTGGCCACCACAATGGATCGCAGAGAGCTATATTCCGTGTGCACCTGCGTGTCATCCACGGACCAGAAGCGGTGGAACTGCAGGTTTTTCAGGTACCTGTAGGGTGGGTGGTGGGACACATCTGCTCTGAGCGCCTCCGGGGACGGCCTCCATCACCCCATTTCCACCTTCCAGAATCTGTCCCTGAGCAGGCTCCAGAAAGGAGATGCCATTGCCATCACACCCATCAGAGATTTAGATCTTTCTGTTGTTGTTGCTCGAGACAGAGTCTCACTCTGTTGCCCAGGCTGGAGTGCAGTGGTGCAATCTCGGCTCACTGCAGCCTCAATCTCCAGGCTCAATTGCTCCTCCTACCTCAGCTTCCCAAGTAGCTGGGACTACAGGCGTGTGCTACCACACCTGGATAATTTTTGGGTATTTTTATTTTTTGTTTTTTGAGACGGAGTTTCACTCGTCGCCCAGGCTGGAAGGCAGTGACGCAATCTCGGCTCGCTGCAGCTGCCACTTCCTGGGTCCAAGCGATTCTCCTGCCTCAGCCTCCCAAGTAGCTGGGATTACAGGCATGCACCACCATGCCGAACTAATTTTTTGTATTTAGTAGAAACAGTGTTTCACTGTGTTGGTCAGGCTGGTCTCGAACTCCTAACTTCAGGTGATCCACCTGCCTTGGCCTCCCAAAGTGCTGGGATTACAGGCATGAGCCACTGCACCCAGCCGTATTTTTTGTAGAGATGGGGTCTCACTATGTTGCCCAGGCTGGTCTTGAACTCCTGGGTTCAAGCCATCCACCTGCCTGGGCCTCCAAAGTGCTAAGATTCCAAATATGGGCCACCATGCCCAGCCTAGATTTGTACCTTTATGATGACACTTTTCCTTCAGGTGGAAGCGTCTTGGAACGAAATACATATAGGACGGCAAGGCTCCCACAGATGGAAGTAAAGTGCTTTGAGAAAAAGGCCCTTGCTTGGAATTTGGACAGGGGGCTCTCTGGGTGGTGGCAACCTTCCTGCAAGGCTCCCTGGACTGCGATGCTCCCAGGGTTCCTCAGAAGGAGGGCCTGTGGGTCACTTTGGGCCTCAAGTCCACTGGTCTCCATGTTGACAGTTTTACAGTGAATAAATGCATCAGTGGCCTCAGGCTAACTCCCACCATCTTGTGCTGTATTTTCCACTTTTTTTTATTTTACTTTATTTTATTATTATTATTATTATTATTTTTTTGAGACAAAGTCTCGCTTTCTCACCCGGGCTGGAGTGCAGTGGCGTAATCTCAGCTCACTGCAACCTCCGCCTTCCTGGTTCAAGCAATTCTCCTGTCTTAGCTTCCCAAGTAGCTGGGACTACAGGCACACACCGCCACACCCAGCTAATTTTTTTTTTTTTTTTTTTTTGAGACGGAGTCTTGCTCTGTCACCCAGGCTGGAGTGCAGTGGCACAATCTCGGCTCACTGCAAGCTCCGCCTCCCGGGTTCACGCCATTCTCCTGCCTCAGCCTCCCGAGTAGCTGGGTCTACAGGTGTCTGCCACCGCGCCCGGCTAATTTTTTGTATTTTTAGTAGAGACAGGGTTTCATCGTGTTAGCCAGGATGGTCTCGATCTCCTGACCTCGTGATCCGCCCCTCTCGGCCTCCCAAAGTGCTGGGATTACAGGCGTGAGCCACCGCGCCCGGCCCACACCCAGCTAATTTTTGTATTTTTAGTAGAGACGGGGTTTCGCCATGTTAGTCAGGCTGGTCTTGAACTCCTGACCTCAGGTGATCCACCTGCCTCTGCCTCCCAAAGTGCTGGGATTACAGGCATTAGCAACCGTGCCCAGTCTATTTTATTTTATTTATTTATTTTTTGGAGACAGAGTCTTGCTCTGTTGCCCAGGCTGGAGTCTCACTCTGTCACCCAACCTCCACCTCCCGGGTTCAAGTGATTCTCCTGCCTCAGCCTCTTGAGTAACTGGAATTACAGGCGCCCGACACCTCATCCATCGAGTTTTTGTATTTTTAGTAGAGACGGGGTTTCTCCATATTGGTTAGGCTGGTGTTGAACTCCTGACCTCAGGTGATCCTCCCACCTCCCCTTCCCAGAATGCTGGGATTACAGGTGTGAGCCACCGCACCCAGTCGTATTTTCCACATTAGTGCAAGGACCAGGGAGTGGGCCAGTCCACCGTGAGGACCCGTCATCTTCACGCAGAGGGAGAGGGCCACGGTCTCACCATTCAGAGGCAGACACCATCTCCTGATCAGGCTGGTTTCCCACAATGTGGTCGATAATCTCCAGACTGCATTTGGGCCTGGGAAGGGAAGAAGATGGGGGTGAGAAGGTGGCTACCCCCCAGATTGCTCCCTTCTCCATGACCCCTCAATAATAATAATAATAGCTCACACTTCTGTTTTTGGAGTTTGATTTTTTTGTAGAGATGGAGTCTCTACAAAAAGAGAGACTCTTTTGTTGCCCAGCTTGGTCTAAAACTCTGGGGACCAGGTGAACCTCCTGCTTCAGACTCCCAAAGTGCTGGGAATATAGGTATGAGCCACCGTGCCCGGCCTCACACTTGCATAGCATTTACTATGGGCCAGACATTTTATTTTGTCAACTCATATACTAGTATAGTCCCTATTTTACAGATGAAGAAACTGAGGCCTAGAGAGATGAAGCGACTTGCCCAGGGTGAAATGGCTGTGAAGTAACAGAGCTGGGATTTGAACCCAGGGAAGTTTGGTTGCAGAGGCCATGGTCTCAGCCTCTAAGCCACCTCTTCAAGCACCCCTGAGGACTTCCAGGAATTCCCCAGCCGGCTCCATTCTGCCCCAACACACATGCGCAGTGGACATGGAGGAAGGGGCATTACTTTTCACAGTACCTCAGGGCTTTCCACCCACCTCTGCCCTGAGAGACACTCACAGTTTAGGAAGTAGGGGGTCCATGAACGCTGGGGCCTCATATCCAGGCAAGAATTGGCCGATGTAGTTCATCTTCTCCACCAGGGTGTGTGTGGTGTCTCCATACTATGGGTGGAAAACAGCCTGGCTCGGCCCCTGGCCACCCATCCCCCCCCGGGGAAAGAGCACATTTCATAGCGCTAACATAGCCCGGGGTTCCAACCTGCATCTGACCCTAACCAGATGCGTGATCTTGGGCAAGTCACTTCTCCTTTCTGAAATGAATTGCAATCTGTCACTTGTTTGAGAGTTTCTGTGAGGGCGGGGACACTGTTTTGCTCATCATAGTGTACCCAGCGCTGAGCTCAGTGCCTGGCACAGGGGAGGTGCTCAATGAAGCACCTACTTCATGTATTTCAGTAGGTCAATTAGATGAAGAACGCAGGAGGGCACTGGATTAAATTATACTGAAGAGCGGCCTGGCGCAGCGGCTCAGGCCTGTAATCCCAGCACTTTGGGAGGCCGAGGCGGGTGGATCACAAGGTGAGGAGATCAAGACCATCCTGGCAAACACAGTGAAACCCCATCTCTACTAAAAAATACAAAAAATTAGCCGGGCGTGGTGGCGGGTGCCTGTAGTCCCAGCTACTTGGGAGGCTGAGACAGGAGAATGGTGTGAACCCAGGAGGCAAAGCTTGCAGTGAGCAGAGATCACGCCACTGCACTCCAGCCTGGGCGACAGAGTGAGACTCCGTCTCAAAAAATACAACAACAAAAAAATTATACTGAAGATCTCTGTCAGCCACTTTAACCATCTTTTTTTTTTTTTTTTTTTTAAGGCGGAGTCTCACTCTGTCACTCAGGCTGGAGAGCACTGGCAGGATCTCGGCTGACTGCAACCTCCATCTCCTGGGTTCAAGCGATTCTCCTGCCTCAGCCTCCTGAGTAGCTGTGATTATAGGCATGCATCACCATGCTGGGCCCACCTCAACATCCCAAAGTGCTGGGATTACAGGCGTGAGCCACTGCGCCCAGCCTTTTTTTTTTTTTTTTTTGAGATGGAGTCTTGCTTGTTGCCCAGGCTGGAGTGCAGTGGCGTGATCTCAGCTCACTGCAACCTCTGCCTCCCAGGTTCAAGCGATTCTCCCACCTCAGCCTCCCAAGTAGCTGGGATTACAGGTGCACACCACCATGCCTGGCTAATTTTTGTATTTTTTTTTAGTAGAGGTAGGGTTTCACCATGCTGGCCAGGCTAACTTCTGACCTCAAGTGATTCGCCTGCCTCAGCCTCCTACAGTGCTGGGATTATGGGCGTGAGCCACTGCGCCCAGCTCTCACTGGATCCTTACGACGACCCTATGAGGACTCATAGTTGAAGATACTGAGGCTTGCAGCCATAAAAAGGAACAAGATCATGTCCTTTACAGGGACATGGATGGAGCTGGAAGCCGTTATCCTCAGCAAACTAACGCAGAAACAGAAAACCAAACACTGCATGTTCTCACTTAGAAGTGAGAGCTAAATGATGAGAAAATATGGACACATCACGGGGAACAACAGACACTAGGGCCTGTCAGATGGGGAAGGTTGGGGAGGGAGTGCACCAAGAAGAGTAGCTAATAGATGCTGGGCTTAATACCTAGGTGATGGGATGATCTGTGTAGCAAACCACCATGCACACGTTTACCTATGTAACACACTTGAACATCCAGCACATGTACCCTAGAACCTATAATAAAAGTTGAAGAGGCTGGGCACGGTGGCTCACACCTGTAATCCCAGCACTTTGGGAGGCTGAGGCAGGCAGATCACAAGGTCAGGAGATCAAGACCATCCTGGCTAACACGGTGAAACCTCTACTAAAAATACAAAATTTAGCCGGGTGTGGTGGTGGGCGCCTGTAGTCCTAGCTACTTGGGAGGCTGAGCCAGGAGAATGGTGTGAACCCAAAAGGCGGTGCTTGCAGTGAGCCGAGATCGTGCCACTGCACTCCAGCCTGGGCGACAGAGCGAGACTCCATCTCAAAAAAAAAAAAGTTGAAGAAAACAGCCAGGCATGGTGGCTCACGCCTGTAATCCCAGCACTTTGGGAGGCTGAGGCGGGTGGATCACTTGAGGTCAGGAGTTCGAGACCAGCCTGGCCAACATGGTAAAACCCTGTTTCTACTAAAAACACAAAAATTAGCCAGGCGTGGGGGTGGACGCCTGTAATCCCCGGGAGGCTGAGACAGGAGAATCACTTGAGTCCAGGAGACAGAGGTTGCAGTGAGCTGAGATTGAGCGACTGCACTCCAACCTGGGCGGCAGAAAAAAAATAACCGGCATGGTGGCATCACCTGTGGTCCAGTACCGGAGGCTGGACAGAGGATCACTTGAACTGGAGGTGGAAGTTGCAGACACTCCAGCCTGGGTGACACAGCGAGACTCCGTCTTTTTTTTTTTTTTTTTTGAGACGGAGTCTCGACAGCTCTGTCGCCCAGGCTGGAGTGCCGTGGCATGATCTCGGCTCACTGCAAGCTCCGCCTCCTGGGTTCATACCATTCTCCTGCCTCAGCCTCCCGAGTAGTTGGGACTACAGGCGCCCGCCACCATGCCTGGCTAATTTTTTTGTATTTTTAGTAGAGACAGGGTTTCATTGGTCTCTATCTCCTGACCTCATGATCCGCCCTCCTCAGCCTCCCAAAGTGCTGGGATTACAGGCGTGAGCCACCGCACCCAGCGAGACTCCGTCTTTAAAAAAAAAAAAAAAAGTTTGAGGAAAACAAAAAAAGATACTGCTGAGGCACAGGAAAGTTGAGCGCATGTCCTAGATCACATAGGCGTTCCAGTTCCAGTCTTTGCTCATTTAAAGAGAGTCATAGAGAGGTACAGTAATATGCCCAAAGTCACACAGCTCGTGTGGGAACTGATGTCCCCGGACCCCATCCTTCTCCCTTCTTCAGAGCCCCTGCCTTCACCCCCTTGCTGTCATCCTCCTGCCCTGGGAGGAAGGGAAGCCTGGGAGGAGTGGCTGGTGGCTCTTGCAGCCCCCATACACTGGCCAGGCATTACGGGGGACAGACTTGAGGGACAATGCCTGTGTTCCAAGGCCCATCGGTGGGATGGTTTGATGGAGTCAGCTGCGGGGCTCCTGGCATCTCAGTGGTGCCAACGGCAGGAGGGGTGGGGGCACCAAAGGGAACTCACCGTCTGCAGCACAGCAAACTTCACCTTCCCAAACTTGTCTTGCTCTACCCAGGGCTCCCTCACGATTTTGGCGCCCCGTTCCCGTGCTTTCTGCAGAGAAGATGGGACTGGGGAATTGGTGAGGGCTGGAGCCTTCCAGAACCCTTGCCTGCTGCTCCTGCCAGGTGGCCTCTGCGTGGTCCTGCAGGCCCCTCCAGTTTCTCCAGCCCCAGGTAGGAACCCCAGCCAGCTTCAGCCATTACCCTCAATACTCATGCTCATTTGGCAAATAGGGAAACTGAGGCCCAGGCCCAGAGTTGGGGCTATGGGAGACAAACTAGGTAGGGATGGGTGTCTGTCCTGCCTCTGCTAACTCCCCCTGTGATCAGTCCCCTTCTCTAGTCCTCAGTTTCACCATCTGTAAAAATAATGGTTGGATGAGAATAAGAAGAAGATTCATGTATTTATTTAGCAAAACTGCACTGCATGACAGTGCTTATATCATGCACCAGGCTCTGTTCTAGATTCTAACCTCGTTCATCCTCACAGCAACATTATGCAAAAGTACTATTATCATCTCCATTCTCTAGGTGAGGACGTTAACGCACAGAGACATTAAGTCACTTGCCTGAAGTCACACAGCTAAGATTCAGACCTGGAGAGCCTGGCTCTGGAATGCACACTCTGAATCTCTAGGCTGCATGTTGGGTACAGTGTTTGGTTTAGAGTTGTGCTCAAGAAACGGTAATTCTGAGGCCAGGCAAAATGGCTCATGCCTGTAATCCCAGCACTTTAGGAGGCTGAGGTGGGCAGATCACTTGAGGTCAGTTCAAGACCAGCCTGGCCAATATGGCAAAACTCTATCTCTACTAAAAATACAAAAATGAGCTGGGCGTGGTGGCAGGCGCCTGTAATCCCAGCTACTTGGGAGGCTGAGGCAGGAGAATCGCTTGGAGGCAGGAGAATCGCTTGAACCCAGGAGGTGGAGGTTGTAGTGCGCCAAGATTGCACCACTGCTCTCCAGCCTGGGCAACGGAGCAAGACTCTGACACACACAAAAAAAAAAAAAAAAGAAAAAGAAAAAAGAAAAAAAAGGAAATAACCAGCCTTACCAACATGGAGAAACCCCATCTCTACTAAAAATACAAAATTAGCCGGGCATGGTGGCCCATGCCTGTAATCCTAGCTACTTAGGAGGCTGAGGCAGGAGAATTGCTTGAATCCAGGAGGTGGAGGTTGCGGTGAGCCGAGATTGTGCCATTGCGCTCCAGCCTGGGCAACAAGAACAAAACTCTGTCTCACAAAAAAAAAAAAAAAAAAAAAAAAAAAAAAAAAAAAGGAAATGGTAATTCTAATTTCCTCCTTTGACAACCCAGCTGTGGTTAGCCCCGTGTAGCAGCTGTGGAAACTGAGGCTCAGTGAGAGAGAGGACACGGGAGAGGACGGGGCACCCCCGGAGCCTAGGTGTGTGTCACACCAGCATCTGGTCTTGTCACTGTGATGCGGCATCTGGGCTTGTCACTGTGATGCAGCAGTGTCCTTCCAGCCCTTACTGATGGGGTCCCCATGGCAGATGGAGGCCTTCCTCTCCCAATCCGCCCAGGTGCTTTCTCACCTGCACGATGTAGTCACAATCTTCCACCTCGAACGCGATGTCCTTCACTCCGTCACCGTGTTTCACCAGGTGATCGCCCATCTCTGTGGCCGGCAGGGAAGGGATGGCACTGGAGTCTGGAGTCTAGGTCCCCTCACCTGGCTTTTAGTCTCCATCCAGGCCCTGAACCCAGAGCCCACCCACAGAGCCATGCGTCCACCCTCCCCGAACCCAGACCCCACCCACAGAGCCATGTGTCCACCCTCCCCGAACCCAGACCCCACCCACAGAGCCATACGTCCACCCTCCCCGAACCCGGACCCCACCCACAGAGCCATACGTCTACCCTCCCCGGGCACCTCACCTTTGTTCCAGGGGTTGAGCGCTGAGGAGAGGACAAACACAATCTAAGATACGAGGAGAAGGAGATGAGGCCAGTGGCTCGGGGGGGCATGGGGAGGTGCACCCATCGGCCCCTCCCTGCCGATCCGAGACACCCCTGATAGAGCACAAGAACTCCTGGACCTGGGTTCTAGCTCCTTCTCTGCCTTAGTTTCCCATGCTGGTCCTGAGGGATGGGGCTTTCAGCCATGCCAGACCCCCTCTGGATCCTCAGAGGAACTGCTAGGTCAGGTCTCCCTTGGGGAGAGAACTCCAGAGACCCCATCGGTCAGGGCACTGCTTAAAATTCCTCCTCTGATATCCCAGGTTTTCTGAGCACCTGCGGGGTCAGTGTTGGGCCAGGCTGAGGAGGAAACGAAACTAGGAAGGACCCTGTTGTTTGGCTGTACAAAGATGCCAGCGGAGGGGTCGGCGGGAGCTAAATTATGTTTTTTGTTGTTGTTGGGGTTTTTCATTTTTTTTATTAAGATGGAGTCTTGCTCTGTCGCCCAGGCTGGAGTGCAGTGGCACGATGTTGGCTCACTGCAACCTCCGCCTCCCGGGTTCAAGCGATTTGCCTGCCTCAGCCTCCTGAGTAGCTGGGATTACAGGTGCCCACCATCACGCCCAGCTAATTTTTGTATTTTTAGTAGAGATGGGGTTTCACCGTGTTGGCCAGGCAGGGGTTGGGGGCTGTCCTGGGGGTGGCGACTCACCTTCCCTTGTTTGATTACATGGCTGACCACCTCCCGGGAACCGGTCTCCAGGCCCCTGTAGGCTAGAGGTTCAAAGCCCATCTTGCTGCAGTAGAATGACGCAGCCTGAATCACAAGGTTGCAGCAGGGTTCATGAGGGTCAAGGGGCCAGCATGGGGGACTTCCGCAAGAGAGCCCCTGGCCCCCCTCAGCCTGCCTGCCCTATTGCCTCAGGTGCAGAGACCCTCCTGGGAAAATAGACTGCTGCCTGCACATTTTGCTGACAGATAACTTTCCCGCTGGCGTAATTAGGATTCAGAGTATCTGGCCCACCCCTGGCCTGATCCTCCCTCCCAAGGGCCAATCACAGACCCTGCTGGAGGCCTGCCCTTGTCAGGCGGCCCTCTGCCCTGCCCTCTGCTCACTCCAGCACCTTGCCCCCGCTTCTACCTGCTTGGCGTTGCCAACCCAGAAGGTCACAGAGTGGAAGTGGAGGAATCGGCCTCTCTCAGGCTGCAGAAGGAGAGAAGAGGTGAGGTTGAGTCCCTGAAAGTGAGTCTAGAAAAGTGCGGGTGAACTGATGTCCCCTAGCCACCCTCCTTATCCCAGCCTCAACCACAGAACTTAGGAGCAGCGGAACCCCATGCAGCCTTGCCAAGCCTCAAAAGAGGTTTCTCATGTGGAAGTTGAGCTCCTGGGTGTCTTGGATGGGGAAGCCCCCTTAGAAGGCCTGCCAAGGTTCCACACAGGGAAATAGCCTTATGTTGCAGCAATATGGATTTAAGTTAGACCTTAGAAAGAACTTCCAGATGGGATTAAGAGATTGGCAGGCATTTAAGAAGGGGTACAGGTTTTGTTTTGGTTTTTGTTTTTGAGATGCAGTTTTGCTCTGTTGCCCAGGCTGGAGTGGAGTGCAGTGGTGCAATCTTGGCTCACTGCAACCTCCGCCTCCCGGGTTCAAGCGATCCTCGGGTTCAAGTGATCCCCCCCACCTCAGCCTCCTGAGTAGCTGGGATTACAGGGGTGCTCTACCACACCCGGCTAATTTTCGTATTTTTAGTAGAGACGGGGTTTCCTCATGTTGATCAGGCTGGTCTCGAACTCCTGACCTCAAGTATTTACCTGCCTTGGCCTCCCAAAGCACTGGGATTACAGGCATGAGCCACCATGCCCAGCCAGGATACAAGTTTGTTACGAGGTTGAGTCCAGCTCAGTCTCGGGGAGCCCCGGGGATAAAGCTGAGTGTGCAGGCATGCACTTCATGTATCCACTCCAGTCCTTCCTCTTCTGCTCTCTGCTGAAACCCCAGTCTCCCTGCACTCCGACCCCCTTCTAGACTCAGGCCCCTACATTTCCCACATTTCGCCTGCTTACCTTTGCCCCTTTGTCACTGTAAGTCGTCTAAGGAGAAAAAGAAGGACAATGAGACTTGGAGGCTCCAACACAAGGTGCTTCTGGAAGTGTTACTGAAGATGTCCCACCCAAGGGGAGATGGTCACGGCACTTACCATGATTGATCTTAGTCAAACCTCCTACTGGGACTAGAGGCCTGGGGAGTGCTGGGCTGGAGTATTTAACCCCAAGCAGGTCCCGCCCAGGCCTCCTGGCCTACCTGGGGGATGGGGTGGGAAGCTGAGCTCAGCCCTGGAAGGTTCCAGGCCTGGAGGCCTCTGATCCAGCTGCAGCCTCATTGAACAGGATGGTGTTGCCAGGCCCAGAGAGGGGGAGTGACGTCCACTAGTCAGTGGGAGGCAGAGTCAGGGCCAGAAGCCAAGGGCAAGCCTTTCCAGGATGCTGGGACTGCGACCATTACTGCCCAGAATCCAAAGCTCAGAAGCCAAGGCCGGCTGGAGTGCAGTGGCGGCTCCAGAACTCTTGCCTAGAGGAAATTTGAGGGGGAATTTGGAGACTGGCCCCAAAGTCATGTTTGCATAAAAGCATTGTATTCCATAGCTGTTAGAGGCACGGTAGGAGAAGATTTGCATCCTGGCTCTGCTACATACAGTGTGACTTGGGAAAATCACCTCATTTGTAAAACAGAAACAAGAATAGTGTGGTGGGGATTAAAGGAGATAAGCATGCTCTTTGGAACAGGACCTGGCACACAGGACACTCTCTCTCAGTGTTGGTTGTAATTCGTCGGGACAGAGAACATTCCTAGGCCATGAGGTGAGCAAGCGGCAGGGAGGAACTGGAACATGAACCAGGCTCTTCTAACTCCAGGACCCACACTTTAAATTGCTAGATTGCCCTCTATACAAATGGGAGATATTAATATCCCCATCAGATGGGGAAACTGAGGCCTGGAGAGGTGAACACATGTCTCCCAGTTCATGGAACTGGTAAGAGCAGAGCCCCAAACTCTGGCCTATTTGATTCTGAAGTTGGATCTCATTGCACCAGTGCAGACCACTTCTCCCTCCTTTTCTCTATTTTCTGGGCCATTTAGGAGGCAGGCGAGGTGGTCCCACCTCCTTATTCTGCCTGTCCTGGGCCTGCCCGGTGTGCCCCCAGTGTCCACCTCAGCTCCTTGAGTCTAAATTTCCAACTGGGGGCTGGGTGCGGTGGCTCACGCCTGTAATCCCAGCACTTTGGGAGGCCAAGGAGGGAGGATCACTTGAGGCCAGGAGTTTGAGACCAGCTTGGCAACATGGTAAAACCTCGTCTCTACTAAAAATACAAACATTAGCTGGGCATGGTGGTGCACGTCTGTAGTCCCAGCTACTCAGGGGACTGAGGCAGGAGGATCACTTGAACCCAGGAGGCAGAGATTGCAGTGAGCAGTGATCATGCCACTGCCCTCCAGCTTGGGTGACAGAGTGAGACTCCGTCTCAAATAAATAAATAAATAAATATCCAACTGGGAGCCAGGCGCGGTGGCTCACGCCTGTAATCCCAGCACTTTGGGAGGCCGAGGCGGGTGGATCACGAGGTCAGGAGATCAAGATCATCCTGGCTAACATGGTGAAACCCCATCTCTACTAAATGTACAAAAAATTAGCCGGGCGTGACAGCGGGCGCCTGTAGTCCCAGCTACTTGGGAGGCTGAGGCAGGAGAATGGTGTGAACCCAGGAGACGGAGCTTACAGTGGGCCGAGATCGCGCCACTGCACTCCAGCCTGGGCGACAGGGCGAGACTCCATCTCAAAAAAAAATATATATATATATATATATGTGTGTGTATATATATATGTGTATATATATGTGTATATATATGTGTATATATGTGTATATATGTATATATATATATGTGTGTATATATATATGTGTATATATATATATATATATATCTATCTCCAACTGGGAAAACTTGAGTGGAGGTGGCCCAGGATGGAGCTCAAAGGCCCAGAAGGTTCCCATGGAGGAGAAGAGCTCTGTGTAGCCTGCCTACCCCTTCCAGGCCAGCAGGAACATCTTGTCCCTTTGATTGCTGTGGCCAACTCAAACCCCCACTCCTGGAGCCTGCCCTGGCTTATATCCTAAGCACAAAGGCCAATGTTTACTAACTCAAGGAAGCGTGTCAACAGCAGTGGGTTGCAAAGGCTGGCAGGCATCTGGCTCAGCTGGGCAGAGGTAGTATCTCTGTCCCCAACACTGTAGGTCTCAGTCCCATGCTGGGTGCACCCCTAGATGCCATTCACACGTGTGGGCAGAGAGCAGGGAGGTGAGCCTGCAGGGCCCAGTATCCGGAGTCCCCTCCCCGATGCTCCCTGTTCAGGCTAGACTCCATTGGATAACAGATCAGCAGTGGCTGGGTGTGACTGTCTCTGTTCTTCATGCCCGACCATGTAGAGGTGGGTTCCAGAGGCCTTGCTCAAGAAGCTCACTGATAGATGGGTTCATAGGACTCATCCCTGACAATATCCTGGTGTGCAGAAAAGCATTCACCTAGCTGAGCCTGGTAGTGAGCACCTGTAGTCCCCAGCCACTCAGGAGGCTGAGGTGGGAGGATCACTTGAGTCCAGAATTTAAAGGCTGCAGTGAGCTACGATCATGCCACTGCACTCTAGCCTGGGGAACAGGGTGAGAACTTGTATCAAAAATAGATAAGGCAGGGCCCAGTGGCTCACACCTGTAATCCCAGTACTTTGGGAGGCCAAGGCGGGAGGATCACTTGAGATTAGGCGTTCGAGACCAGCCTGGCCAACATGGTGAAACCCTGTCTCTACTAAAAATACAAAAATTAGGCTGGATGCAGTGGCTCATGCCTGTAATCCTAGCACTTTAGGAGGCTGAGGCGGGCAGATCACCTGAGGTCAGGAGTTTGAGACCAGCCTGACCAATATGGTGAAACACCCTCTCTACTAAAAATACAAAACTTAGCTGGGCATGGTGGCAGGCACCTGTAGTCCCATCTACTTGGGAAGCTGAGACAGAGAATTGCTTGAACCTGGGAGGTGGAGGTTGCAGTGAGCCGAGATCATGCCACTGCACTCCAGCCTGGGCAACAGAGTAAGACTCTGTCCTCCCCCAAAAAATTAGCTGGGTGTGGTGGTGTGTGCCTGTAATCCCACACAGCTACTTGGGAGGCTGAGGCAGGAGAATCACTTGAACCCAGGAGGTGGAGGTTGCAATGCGAGATTGTGCCACTGCACTCCAGCCTGGGCGACGGAGTGAGACCCTGTCTCAAAATAAATAAATAAATAAATAAATAAGTAAGTAAAATGGAACAAGTCTCAGTTACTGATTGTTCTTACTATAGTGTTTGCTAATATTAGAGCTTCTGGAAAAAAAAACATGAAAAAGAGGCAATCTCTAAATGGAGATACACTTTCAGGGTTTTAAAAAGCAGTTTTTAGTTGCTAATGAGCGCTTGTGAAACCACACAGCTGACCCTTAGAGTCATGATTTTCTAGCTGATGGAGATCTTTTTACAGGCGTCCACCTGGGCTCTGAAACTCACAGACTTAAAGGGCTTAAGAAAGTCTCGCTTCGCTCTTAGCCTCGAGACAAACAGCCTCTTGGCTTAGCTACGGCAGAAGAAAATCCTGAATTCACAAATTCTAGTTGCCCAAACCTGATCCCAAGCTGAAAGCTCTGCAATGGGACGGTTGCTTGAGCCCAAGAGGTCGAGGCTGCAATGAGCTATGATCGCACCACTGCACTCCAGCCTGGGTGACAGAGCGAGACCCTGTCTTAAAAAGAGAGAGAAAAAAAAAAGCTGAAATCTTTTTTTTTTTTTTTTTTTTTTTTTTGAGGAGTCTCGCTCTTTTGCCCAGGCCGGAGTACAGTGGCGCTATCTCGGCTCACTGCAAGCTCCGCCTCCCGGGTTCACGCCATTCTCCTGCCTCAGCCTCCCGAGTAGCTGGGACTACAGGCGCCTGCAATCACGCCCGGCTAATTTTTTGTATTTTTAGTAGAGATGGGTTTCACCGTGTTAGCCAGGATGGTCTCGATCTCCTGACCTCATGATCCGCCCGCCTCGGCCTCCCAAAGTGCTGGGATTACAAGCATGAGCCACCGCGCCCAGCCAAAAAAGCTGAAATCTGATGCTGTTTGCTGTGAGCTGTTTCAGTGTCAGCATGAATTCTGCCAAACTAAAAAAATGGGCAAAATTGCTCCACTCAACACACAGGACTTTAACTCTAGGACCCTGGCAGATTAGAGACATCCCTCCCTGGGGCCATATGCTGTGCAAACATCGTGGATGCTGCTGGACAGTCTGGGTCACTTACAGATGTCCATGATGAAAGAGTTCCTCTCTAATGGGACCATTTACATTGGGCTGCTCTTCAGCTCTGCATTTCTTTTTTTTTTTTTTTTTTTTTTGAGACAGTCTCGCTCTTGTTGCCCAGGCTGGACTGCAATGGCATGATCTCGGCTCATTGCAACCTCCGCCTCCCAGGTTCAATTGATTCTCCTGTCTCAGCCTCCCAAGTAGCAGGGATTACAGGCATGTGCCACCACGCCCAGCTAATTTTGTATTTTTAGTAGAGACGGGGTTTCACCATGTTGGTCAGGCGTGTCTCGAACTCCTGACCTCAGGGGATCTGCCTGCCTCGGCCTCCCAAAGTGCTGGGATTACAGGCGTGTTTTTATTGAGACGGAGTCTTGCTCTGTCGCCCAGGCTGGAGTGCAATGGTGCGATCTCGGCTCACTGCAAGCTCCGCCTCCAAGATTCACGCCATTCTCCTGCCTCAGCCTCCCGAGTAGCTGGGACTACAGGCGCCCGCCACCTCACTCGGCTAGTTTTTTGTATTTTTAGTAGAGATGAGGTTTCACCGTGTTAGCCAAGATGGTCTCAATCTCCTGACCTCGTGATCCACCCGCCTCGGCCTCCCGGCCCCCCTTTTTTTTTTTTTTTAAGACAGTCTTGGGATGTCTCCCAAGCTGAAGTGCAATGGCGTAATCTTGGCTCACTGCAACCTCTGCCTCCTAGGTTCAAGTGATTCTCCCGCCTCAGTCTCCCAAGTAGTTAAGACTATAGGCATGCGCCACCACACCAAGCTAATTTTTGTATTTTTTAGCAGAGACAGGGCTTCGCCATGTTGGTGACGCTAGTCTCGAACTCTTGGCCTCAGGTGATCCTCCCGCCTCGGCCTCCCAAAGTGCTGGGATTACAGGTGTGAGCCACTGCGCCCGGCCAGCTCTGCATTTCTGGTGCTGATTCCTTCCTAACTTGTGATCCTGCCCAAAGCAACAAGCCGAGAGAGGGTACATCACAGGGACCGTGATCCTTCCACGCACTCCTTCAGATTGGACTCTGAAAACCCTCCACCAAATGTTTCACTGCAGTTGATCGTTGTGTCTGACTTTCTCGATTCGTTGCAATTTGCAACAACGGACTAATAGCCTGATTCTCCTTCCCACATCTTTGTCCTGACGTACTGTACCTTAGTAAGGCTGTCTGTTAAATGCAACTGTCCCTCAAAAGGCATTATTTCTTCTATGCTGCTCACTAAAGAAATAATCAGAATGAAAAGCACTGGTGGTGAGCCAGGAGCAATGGCTGACACCTGTAATCCCAGCACTTTAAGAGGCTGAGATGGGGGGATCCCTTGAGCCCAGGAGTTCAAGGGTACAGTGAGCTATAATCGCACCACTGCACTTCAGACAGGGCAGCGAAGTGAGACCCTGTCTCTAAAAGAAAAAAAAAAAAAAAAGAAAAGGGTGGAGAGTTATATAAGCCCATTTCGGAAATTTGTGAAAATCCAGGATTTTGCCCCTTCCACTTCCTGAACCTGAAATGAAGCTTTCTGGTTAAGTTGTATAAAAATGTTTTTCTGTGAAAAGGTTTTTGTCCCTCTCGGCTGGGCACAGTGGCTCATGCCTATAATCCCAGCACTTTGGGAGGCCAAGGCAGGCAGATCATTTGAAGTCAGGAATTCGAGACCAGCCTGGCCAACATAGCGAAACCCTGTTTCTTTTTTTTTTTTTTTTTTGAGGCGGAGTCTTTCTCTGTCCCCCAGGCTGGAGTGCAGTGGCGCGATCTCGGCTCACCGCAACCTCCACCTCCTGGGTTCACGCCATTCTCCTGCCTCAGCCTCCCGAGTAGCTGGGAATACAGGCGCCCGCCAACACGCCCGGCTAATTTGCGAAACCCTGTTTCTACTAAAAATACAAAAAAAAAAAAAAAAAAAAAAATTAGCCGGGCATGGTGGTACGCACCTGTAATCCTAGCTACTCAGGAGGGTGAGGCAGGAGAATCACTTGAACCCAGGAGGCGGGGTTCATTGAGCTGAGATCATGCCACTGCACTCCAGCCTGGTGACAGAGCGAGACTCTGTCACAAAAAAAAAAAAAAAGAAAGAAAAGAAAGTCTTATTAAAGCCAGGTACAGTGGCTCATACCTGTAATCCCAGCACTTTGGGAGGCGGAGGCAGGAGGATCACTTGAGGCCAGGGGTTTGAGACCAACCTGGGCAACCTAGTGAGACCCTGTCTCTACAAAAAATTTAAAAAGTAGCTGGCTATAGTGGTGCATGCCTGTAGTCCCAGATACTCAGGAGGCTAAGTGGGGAAGATCTCTTGAGCCCAGGAGCTTAAGACTGCAGTGAGCTATGATTATACCATTGTACTCCAGCCTGGGCAACAGAGGGAGGCCCTGACGATTAAAAAAAAAAAAAAAAAAAAAAGGCCCGGCACAGTGGCTCACATCTGTAATCCCAGCACTTTGGGAGGCCAAGGCGGGCGGCTCACGAGGTCAGGAGATCGAGACCATCCTGGCTAACATGGTGAAACCCCGTCTCTACTAAAAACACAAAAAAATTAGCCGGGTGTGGTGGCAGGTGCCTGTAATCCCAGCTACTTGGGAGGCTGAGGCAAAAGAATGGCGTGAACCCGGGGGGCGGAGCTTGCAGTGAGCCAGGATCACACCACTGCACTCCAGCCTGGGCGACAGAGCAAGACTCCGTCTCAAAAAAAAAAAAAAAAAAGGCCAGGCATGGCGGCTCATGCCTGTAATCCCAGCACTTTGGGAGGCTGAGGCGGGAGGATCACAAGGTCAGGAGTTCCAGACCAGCCTAACCAACATGGTGAAACCCCATCTCTACTAAAAATACAAAAATTAGCTGGGCGTGGTGGTGTGTGCCTGTAATCTCAGCTACTTGGGAGGCTGAGGCGGGAGCATTGCTTGAACCTGGGAGGCAGAGGTTGTGGTGAGCTGAGATCGTGCCATTGCACTTCAGCCTGGGCAATAAGAGCGAAACTCCGTCTCAAAAAAATAATAATAATAAATAAAAACTCCTGTTATGGATAATACCCACATGAATTCCCATCCTCAATTTTAAGGCTATTATCACTTCCACTGGTTCATCTTAGGGTAGAAAATATTCTAAACGTCTGGGCATATTGGCTCACGCCTGTAATCCCAGCACTTTGGGAGGCTGAGGCGGGTGGATCACTTGAGGTCAGGAGTTCGAGACCAGCTTGGCCAACATGGTGAAACCCCATCTCTACTAAAAATACAAAAATTAGCTGGGCATGATGGCGGGCACCTGTAGTTTCGGCTACTGGGGAGGCTGAGGCAGGAGAATCGCTTGAACCTGGGAGGCGGAGGCTGCAGTGAGCTGAAATCATGCCAGTGCACTCTAACCTGGGCGACACAGCGACACTCTCTTTCTTCCTTTCTTTCTTTGAGACAGGGTTTCGCTTTTGTTGCCCAGGCTGGAGTGCAATGGTGCGATCTCGGCTTACTGCAACCTCCGCCTCCTGGATTCAACCGATTCTCCTGCCTTAGCCTCCCAAGTAACTGGGATTATGGGCGCCCGCCACCACGCTCGGCTATTTTATGTGTTTTTAGTAGAGACAGAGTTTCATCATGTTGGCCAGACTGGTCTCACACACTGACCTCATGTGATCTGTCTGCCTTGGCCTCCCAAAGTGCTGGGATTACAGGCATGAGCCACTGTGCCCAGCCACGACACTCTCTTTCAAAAAAAAAAAAAAAAAAAAAAAAGAAAATATTATAAACAAAGTAATCTAAGTATCCATCAACAGGAGACTGGCTTAATACAATAAAACATTAACTATTAAAAATAATAAAGAGGCTGATTGTGGTGGCTCATGCCTGTAATCCCAGCACTTTGGGAGGCCAAAGCAGGAGGATCTCCTGAGGTCAAGAGTTCAAGGCCAGCCTGGGCAACATGGCGAAACCCCATCTCTACTGAAAAAAAAGAAGAGCCGGGCATAGTGTCGGGCGCCTGTAATCCTGTCTACTCAAGAGGCTGAGGCATGAATTGCTTGAACCTCAGAGGTGGAGGTTGCGGTGAGCCTAGATCGAGCCACTGCACTCCAGCCTGGGCAACAGAGTGAGACTCTGTTTTTTAAAAAACAAAACAAAAAGGCGGGGCATGGTGGCTCACGCCTGTAATCCTAGCACTTTGGGAGGCCGAGGCGGGTGAATCACAAGGTCAGGAGATCGAGACCATCCTGGCTAACACGGTGAAACCCTGTCTCTATTAAAAATACAAAAACAAAATTAGCCAGGCGTGGTAGCAGGTGCTTGTAGTCCCAGCTACTCGGGAGGCTGAGGCAGGAGAATGGCGTGAACCCGGGAGGCGGAGCTTGCAGTGAGCGGAGATCATGCCACTGCACTCCAGCCTGGGCAACAGAGCGAGACTCCACCTCAAAAAGAAAAAAAGAATAAATAAACTTTCTAGATGTTCTAGATGGTGATGGGAAAAAGCTCCAAGATATGTTATGTTTTAAAAAAAAAGGCACGGAGCAGTGTATATAAGTTACCATTTGTGTAAAAAAAAAAAACCCACAGTTTACAGATGGTTTTAATTTTGTTCTTACAGTTTATTTGAATTTTCCACAGTACAAAACATGCCAACGGTTCTCAGCCATTTGACAGAGTTTAAATAAAGAGAACCAATGCAACCTTGCCATTTGGAATCTTCTGCTTTTGGGAGCACCCCAAGCTTAGTGACTTCAGGGTTCATTTCATACTTCTCTGCACATCTAGTTGGCCTTTCTGGTTCTGCAGCAAAGTCTATTTACATGTTTTACATCATAATTTACATGATTTAAGATTTTGTAAGTATGGCTTCTGTTTGTTGAGCTATAACTTACACAGAGTGAAATTCATAGAACTGTACACCGAAAAGAGTATTTCAGTGTACAGTTCTATGAATTTTGAAAACATATACAGTTGCATAACTATGACCTCAATCAAGATACAGGACAATTCTGTTACCCCAAAATGTAATCACCACAAATCCACCCTCGCTGTGCACCTTTGTCCTCAATCCACCCCCATCCCAACCCCTGGCAACCACTGATCTGTTTTCTTTCCTTACAGCTTTGCCTTTTCCAGAATGTCATATAAATGAATCAAGCAGTATGTAGCCTTTTCAGTCTTGCTTCATTCACCCAACAAAATACATTTGAGGCTGGGTATGGTGGCTTACGCCTATAATCCCAGCACTTTGGGAGGCGGAGGTGGGCAGATCACCTGAGGTCAGGAATTCAAAACCAGTCTGGCCAACATGGCAAAACCCCATCTTTACTAAAAATACAAAAATTAGCCAGGCATGGTGGCACGCATCTGTAGTCCCAGTGACTCGGGAGGCTGATGCATGAGAATCGCTGGAACCCAGGATGCGGAGGCTGCAGTGAGCCAAGATTGCACCACTGCACTCCAGCCTGGGAGACAGAGAGAGACCCTGTCTCAAAAAAAAAAAAAAAAAATTGAGATTCATCCACATTGGTGCTTGCATCCAGACTTTATTTTCTTGTTTTTCTTTTCTTTTTTGTTTAGACAAGGTCTCACTCATTCTGTCACCTAGGCTGGAGTGCAGTGGGACTACAGGCACACACCAACATGACTGGCTAAATTTTATTTTTTTGAGACGAAGTCTCACTCTGTCACCTAGGCTAGAGTGCAGTGGCGCGATCTTGGCTCACTGCAACCTCCGCCTCCCAGGTTCAAGTGATTCTCCTGCCTCAGCTTCCCGAGTAGCTGGGACTACAGGTGTGCATCACCATGCCTGGCTAATTTGTGTATTTTTAATAGAGACAGGGTTTTGCCATGTTGGCTCGGCTGGTCTCTAACTCCGGACCTCAAGTGGTCTGCCTGCCTCGGCCTCCCAAAGGGAGGGACCCCTGGGATTACAGGTGTCAGCCACCGTGCCCGACCCCACTGGCTAAATTTTTGTTTGTTTGTTTGTAGAGTCAAGGTTTTGCTATGTTGCCCAGGCTGGTCTTGAACTCCTGGCTTCAAGAAATTCTCCCACCTTGGCCTCCCAATATGTTGGCATTATAGGTGTGAGCCACAGTGCCCCACCCAAACTTTGTTTCTCTCCATTGCTGAGCAGTGTTTCATTGTATGCTTGTGCCAGAGTTTAATACTGCTCATTGGCCAGGCACAGTGGCTCATGCCTATAATGCCAGCACGTTGAGAGGCTGAGGCAGGAGGATCACTCGAGCCCAGGAGGTCAAGGCTGCAGTGATCACTTCACTGCACTCAAGCCTGGGTGACACAGCGAGAACCTGTTCCCCAAAAAATGAAAACCCAAACAAACAAACAACACTGCTTATTTGCTTTCTGTAATCAGCCTATTAACAAATCAAGGGAGAATGAGTCTTGGTTACAAGACAGAATACAAATGTGAAGGGTTAGAGAACAGAAGCTGGGCAATACACTTCCTCATCTTTTTTTTGTTTTGTTTTGTTTTGTTTTTTGAGACGGAGTCTTGCACTGTTGCCCAGGCTGGAGTGCAGTGGCGCGATCTAGGCTCACTGGTCTCAAGTGATCCTCCCATCTCAGCCTCCCAAAGCACTGGGGTTACAGGTGTGAGTCAATACACCCAGCCCTTTGCCTATTTCTTTTTCTTTTTCTTTTTTTTTTTTTTTTGAGATGGAATCTTGCTCTGTCCCCCAAGCTGGAGTACAGTGGCAAAATTTTGGCTCATTGCAGCCTCTGCCTCCCAGGTTCAAGCGATTCTCCTGCCTCAGCCTCCTGAGTAGCCTGGGATTACAGGCCTGTGCCCCCATGCCCAGCTAATTTTTATATTTTTATTAGACATAGAGTTTCACCATGTTGGCCAGGCTGGTCTCAAACTCCTGGCCTCAAGTGATCCACACGCCTCAGCCTCCCGAAGTTCTGGGATTACAGGCATGAGCCACTATGCCCGGCCCCTTTGCCTGTTTCTTAATCGAATTATAGTCTTTTTATTATTGAGCTATAAGAGTTCTGTTTGTTTGTTTTCTTACTTTTGAGGCAGACTCTCGCCCTATCATCCAGGCTGGAGTGCAAGTGCAGTGGCATGATCATATTTCACTGCAACCTCAACCTCCCTGGCTCCAGTGATCCTCCCAGCTCAGCCTTCCAAGTAGTTGGGACTACAGGCATGTGCCACTATGCCCAGCCAATTAAAAACAATTTTTTAGCTGGGTGTGGTGGCTCATGCCTGTAATCCTAGCACTTTGGGAGGCCGAGGCGGGTGGATCACTTGAGGTCAGGAGTTCGAGATCAGCCTGGCCAACATGGTGAAACCCTGTCTCTACTAAAAATACAAAAATTAACCGGACATGGTGGCAGACGCCTATAATCCCAGCTGCTCAGGAGACTGAGGCAGGAGAATCGCTTGAACCCAGGAGGCGGAGGTTGCAGTGAGCCGGGATCGCGTCATTGCACTCCAGCCTGGGTGACAAGAATGAAACTCCGTGTCAAAAAAAAAAAAAAATTGGTAGATACGGGGTCTCACTATGTTGCCCAGGCTTGTCTTGAACTCCTGGGCTCAGGGGATCCTCCCGCCAAAGTGCTGGGATTACAGTCATGAGCCACTGGTGTGGAAAGAGTTCTTAATATATTCTAGATATAAATCCCTTATCAAATATATATTTGGAAGTATTTTTTGCCCATTTTGTAGGTTTTCACTTTTTTTTTTTAGTGCAGTGGCTCTCAGCTCACTGCAACCTCCGCCTCCTGGGTTCAAGAGATTCTCCTGCCTCAGCCTCCTAAGTAGCTAGGATTAAAGGCACCCGCCACCACGCCCAACTAATTTTTGTGTTTTTAGTAGAGACAGGGTTTCACCATGTTGCCCAGGCTGGTCTCGAACTCCTGACCTCAAGTGATTCACCCACCGCGGCCTCCCAAACTGCTGGAATTACTGGCGTGAGCCACCATGCCTGGCCTTCACTTTCTTAATTGTATTATTTGTAGTGCAACAGCTTTTAATTTTGATGAAGTCCAGTGTATCTACCTGTTCTTTAGTCACTTGTGCTTTAGTGTCCTAAGAAGTGGGCCAATTTTTTTTTTTTTAAGAGATGGGTTCTTCCTATGTTGCCTAGGCTGATCTTGAACTCCTGGGCTCAAGCAGTCCTCCTGCCTCGGCCTTCCACAATGCTGGGATTACAGTCATGAGCCACCACACCCAGCCTAAGCTGATTTTTTTTTTTAGCTTGAAAGGAAAAATCTTCTGCAGAAGGAACATGATTCACCAGGCGGTTACCTCTGGAGGCAGCACACTTTTTCAAAATGATTAAAATAACGTTAACGCAAACTAAATTCTGTTAGGTAGGTGCTCTCATCATCCCCATTTCACAGCTTAGAAGATGGAGGCTTACTAGCTGGGTGTAGTGGCGCATCCCTGTAATCCCAGCTACTAGGGAGGCTGAGGCGGGAGAACCACTTGAACCAGGAGGTGGAGGTTGCAGTGAGTGGAGATCGTGCCACTGCACTCCACCCTGAGTGACACAGTGAGACTCTGTCTCAAAAAAAAAAAGAAGGCAAGGATGGGTGATCACATTGTCAGGCGGTTTAGATTTTATCTTTGAGACAATAGGGAGCTATTGAAGGTTTTTTTTTGAGACAGAGTTTCGCTCTTGTTGCCCAGGCTGGAGTGCAATGGCGCGATCTCAGCTCACCACAACCTCCGCCTCCTGGGTTCAAGTGATTCTCCTGCCTCAGCCTCCCGAGTAGCTGGGATTACAGGCATGTGCCACCACACCCGGCTAATTTTGTATTTTTAGTAGAGATGGGGTTTCTCCATGTTGGTCAGGCTGGTCGTGAACTCCCGATCTCAGGTGATCCGCCCGCCTCGGTCTCCCAAAGTGCTGGGATTACAGGCGTGAGCCACCGCGCCCGGCCTCCTGAAGGTTTTATAGCAGAGATGCAACATGATCAGAACATTAAAGCCTACTCTGCTCTAGGTGAGCACAGAGAAGAGAGCTGGGCTGGAAACCCAGCTGCCCAGAGCTGCTGTGCCATTGTCCAGTGGCCTATTTGAGATTCTCCATTAGGTTTGGGGAAGATAAGTAAACCAAGAAGCTTTACATTTAAAAATTGGATCTAGACTGTAATCCCCTCACTTTGGGAGGCTGAGGCAGGCAGATCGCTTGAGCTTAGGAATTCAACATGATCCTGGGCAACATGGCAAAACCCCATCTCTACAAAAAAAACCCCCAAAATCAGCCAGGTGTGGTGAGGCACACCTGTAGTCGCAGCTGCTCAGGAGGCTGAGGCGGGTGAATCGATTGAGCCCAAGAGATTGAGGCTACAGTGAGCTGTGATTATGCCACTGCACTTCAGCCTGGGTGACAGAGTGAGACCCTGTCTCAATTAAAAAAAAAACGCATCTAAAAGCAGTCAAATAGCCCTGTGCTCTGCTTCCTGCAATCTACAACTGGAGACTCCCAAACAGGCAGAACTAGTGAGGATTCAGGGCAGAAGTCCGTGGACAGAACCTCACCCCTCCCCTGCCAGGCCCCACAGCTCTCCCAAGCAAGGGCAGCTGGAACCAGAGCAGGTGAAGGCCAGCCCAGGTGCCCAGCTAGTCTTGTTATCAGGGCTGGTGATCCTGGGCAGGGCCACTTAGGTAGGTGGGGCTGGTCTTTATCTCTTGAGGTACAGAGCCCATGTGTCTGAGCTTTGAGGTGACAGGAAGCTACATCACCAGGCACCAGTGATGGCTGGGAGGGACCAGAGAGTTGGTGGCATGGGACATAGGACCCCGGGCTCTGAAGACTGTGTAATCTTGGGCCACTCCTGGCATCCTCTGAGTCTTACTGTCCTAACTGTGCAAGCCAGGGAGCACTGGATCTGGCGTGGACCCTAGGATGTCCTCTGTGCTTGGCACTGGGGGCATTGAGGAATGTCCTGGAGATTTCTTTTCTTTTCTCTCTCTTTTTTGTTTTTGAGACAGAGTCTCGCTCTGTTGCCCAGGCTGGAGTGCAATGGTGCAATCTCAGCCCACTGCAACCTCCGCCTCCCAAGTTCAAGTAATTCTCCTGCCTCAGCCTCCTGAGTAGCAGGGACTAACAGGAGCCCGCCACCAGGCCCAGCTAGTTTCTTTGGTATTTTTAGTAGAGATGGGGTTTCACCATGTTGGCCAGTCTGGTCTTGAACTACTGACCTCAGGTGATCCACCTGCCTCAGCCTCCCAAAGCATTGGGATTACAGGTGTGAGCCACTGTGCCTGGCCTAAAATTTCTTGTCTCTCCAGCATCCACTCCCGTTCTCAAAACAGCATCTCCTTTCTCCATCCTTTCCCTGCTCCGTTCATGAGGTCTGGGTGGGGCATGTGAGCCAGGACTGGGCAGTGAGAATCCCTGTGATTGGTTCAGGGCTGGGCATCTGGCCAGAAACGGCCACGTGGATTTGCTCTGGGTCTTCTGCTTGAGAAAAGAGGCTCATTCTGAGCTGTGAGTTTGCTGCACTGATCCAGTGGTGCTGCGGGGGCCAACCCTGAGTCAGGTGAAGGAAAACGTGCCTGTATATAAAGCCAGAACAGAGAAACCAGAGCTGAGAGAAGATAGGCTGATTCCTGATGTCTGAGCAACTTGTTCCAGGCAGGAACAAGCTCCTGGATGAGCCAAACCTTTTTCCCTTTGGCTTAAGCTAGTTTGAGTTGGGTTTCTGGCATTTACAACCACTGGTGCTGACAAACACAAACAGAGAAACAATAACGCCACCACCATCTATGAGCGTGTCTTCACTGTCAGGCACCGAGGTAGGGACCATGGGGATTGTCTGTTCCACAGGGAGGCAGTACTTGATCATTTTGTTTACATTTGCTGGCACACATCAGATAAAGTTGACAGATTTTAGCAGTTTGTATTATTATTTTAAAACTCTTTGCAGACATTGCATCCCTGTGGTAGATTCTACTGTCCATAACCCTTCAAGGAAGGCCTCAATGCCCAGCTGTAGGGAGACTGGTTGGCTGTCACCTCCTATCGGATCTGCCTCAGCTGTAGAGACTTGGCCACAGCCTTCCCAGAGCAGCCCACATTTTGTGATTGAGCAAGGGAGTAGAGAGGCTGGTCCCTTTCAGCCCAATGGGGGTGACCTGACCAGTGAGTCTGTCTCCAGGGCCCCAGTAGGGCCGGCCAAGGCCTTGTGGAGTCTCCACCACTGAGTTCTCCTTCTCCCCAGTCCAGCCTCCCCTGCTTCCTTTCACTGATATGGATCCTTAAAATCATTTCATGGCCGGGCGCGGTGGCTCACGCCTGTAATCCCAGCACTTTGGGAGGCTGAGGCGAGCGGATCACAAGGTCAGGAGATCGAGACCATCCTGGATAACATCGTGAAACCCCGTTTCTACTAAAAAAATACAAAAAATTAGCTGGGTGTGGTGGCGGGCGCGTGTGGTCCCAGCTACTCGGGAGGCTGAGGCAGGAGAATGACGTGAACCCGGGAGGCGGAGCTTGCAGTGAGCGGAGATGCGCCACTGCACTCCGGCCTGGGAGACAGAGCGAGACTCCATTTCAAAAAAAAAAAAAAATCATTTTATGGCCAGGCATGGTGGTTCACGCCTGTAATCCCAGCGCTTTGGGAGGCGGAGGCAGAGGATCGCTTCTGTCCAGGAGTTCAAGGCTGCAGTGAGCTATGATTTTGCCACTGCACTCCAGCCTGGGTGACAGAGCAAGACCCTGTCTCAAACAAAACAACAGCAACAAAAAAAATCTTGCACCCCGAGCTCTGTCTTATCCTCTGTTCCTAGACAACCCAACGCTTGACAGCTCCCTTATGACTTGTACCTGATGGAGTGGGAAAGAGGTGATGGAGGCAGCCCCCCCGGTATATGCCATGGCTAAGCACTGTGCCCATTTTATCTTCTCAGCTTTCTATTTTTCTCCTCTCATTTTACAGATGAGGAACTTGAGATTTAAGAAGAGGAAGAATTGCCCAAATAACTTGTTCTTTGTGGCTAGAAAATGCTTACATGGAACTCAGGCCCAGGCCACATTCATATTACTATGTTTGTGATCATCCAAACATAAAACCAGTTCCTAGGCTGGGCATGGTGGCTCACGCCTGTAATCCCAGCATTTCGGGAGGCTGAGGCGGGTGGATCACCTGAGGTTAGGAGTTCGAGACCAGCCTGGCCAACATGGTGAAACCCCCATCTCTGCTAAAAATATAAAAATTAGCTGGACGTGGTGGCGGGCGCCTGTAATCCCAGATACTTGGGAGGCTGAGGCAGGAGAATCACTTGAACCTGGGAGGCAGAGGTTTCAGTGAGCCGAGATCACGCCATTGCACTCCAGCCTGGGCAACAAGAGCAAAACTCCATCTCAAAACAAACAAGCAAACAAACAAACAAAACCAAAAACAGTTCCTGCTTCCAAGATTTTAAGGCATTAACATCCATTTGGGAGGTGTGTGCATGTGAAACATCCATTTGGGAGACACCTGAAACATCTGAACTTTCTTTGTCAGTTTCTTTTTTTTTTTGAGACGGAGTTTCACTCTTGTTACCCAGGCTGGAGTGCAATGGCACGATCTCTGCCCACTGCAACCTCTGCCTCCCGGGTTCAAGCAATTCCCTTGCCTCAACCTCCCACGTAGCTGGGATTACAGGCATGCGCCACCACACCCGGCTAATTTTGTGTTTTTAGTAGAGATGGGTTTCTCCATGCTGGTCAGGCTGGTCTCAAACTCCCGACCTCAGGTGACCCATCTGCCTTGGCCTCCCAAAGTGCTGGGATTACAGGCATGAGCCACCACGCCTGGCCTTCTTTGTCACTTTCTTAAGTCTAAAACAAGGCCTGGCAAACATTTTCCATAAAAAGCCATATGGTAAATATTTCTGCTTTGTGGGCTATCAGGCCTCTGCTGAAACTACTGTAACCTGCAAACAGCCACAGACAACAGGTGAACAAATTGATGTGGCTATGTGCCAATAAAAACTTATTTACAAAAACAGTCAATGAGAGAAAAAACAGACAGTGGTCCAGATTTAGACAAAGGGCCATGGTTTACCCACCCCTGCCTAGGCAATCAGCAAAACAGTAAGTCGAACCTTGGTTTGTAGCATTTCCTGAATTCTGTGGTGTAGATACTCTGTATGGTCAATTTCTTTTCCTTTTTTCCCCCCCTTTTTCTTTCATTCTTTTTTTGTTTTTTTGAGACATGGTCTCACTGTGTCGCCTAGACTGAAGTGCAGTGGCTCAGTCTCGGCTCACTACAACCTCCATCTGCCAGGCTCAAGCAATCCTCCTACCTCAGCCTCTCGCGTAGCTGGAGCTATAGGTATGTGCCTGGCTAATTTTTGAATTTCTTATATAGACAGGGTTTCACCATGTTGCCCAGGCTGGTGGCAAACTCTTGGGCTCAAGCGAACTACCCACTTCGGCGCCCCAAAGTGTTGGGATTACAGGCGTGAGCCACTGCACCTGGCTGGTATTGTCAATTTCGAGTATCAACATGAAGTCATTGAACTTGGGGTTAAGCTAAGTACAGTACATACTAAATGGATACAAACAGAAGTAAATAACCCCAAAAGCACAGGTGAGGCTGGGTGCATTGGCTCACATCTATAATCCCAGCATTTTGGGAGGCTGAGGCTGGAGGATCATTTGAGTCCTGGAGTTCAAGACCATCCTGGGCAACAAAGCAAAATCCCGTCTCAAAAAGGACAGAGAAGAGAAGAGAAGAGAAAAGAGAAGAGAAGAGAAGAGAAGAGACGAGACAGCACTGGTGATACTAAAACTTAGTAAAAATGATTAGGACGTTGAGGCCAGGCGTGGTGGCTCATACCTGTAATCCAGCACTTGGGAAGGCCAAGGTGGGAGGATCACCTGAGGTCAGGAGTTTGAGACAGGCTTGGTCAAAATGGCGCAACCCCATCTCTACTAAATATACAAAAATTAGCTGAGCGTGGTGGCGGGCGCCTGTAATCCCAGCTACCAGGGAGGCTGAGGCAGGAGAATCGCTGGAACCCAGGAAGTGGAAGCTGCAGTGAGCCAAGATTGAGCCACTGTACTTGAGCCTGGGCCACAGCGAGACTGTGTCTAAAAAAATAATAATAATAAAAACTGGCCCATAAACTTCCTGGAGAATTGACCGTGGGCTCTCCTGAGTGAATAGGAGCTGCTTCCCTGCTTTGGTGGCCTGAGGTTTAGAGGTGGGAGGTCCCCATGATCAGGGAAAATAGCCGCCAGGGAGGCCGAACAGCTGATACAGGATCAAGGCCCAGGGTACATCAAAGGGCTTTTCTTTCCTCTCAGGCTAAACTACCATCACGTCAGTAGCTCCATCACTAGCATAAGGTGGAGGGTGAGGTTACTCAAGCCCAGCCATCGATCCCTTTCGGGCTGAACCTGTGTCCTCATCATCCAAAGTCCCCATGCTTGCAAACATCTCCCACCCTTCGGTTTGGAGCACTGACTTTCATTGTTGGCAAGGGCAATGGGGAGTTTGCTTTGGCCTCTGATTTGCTGAAGTGCCTTCAATACATGGCTTAACCTCTCTGAACCCCCTTTCCCCATTTCTGAGTATTAGGAAGAACTGTGGCAGGGTGCAATGGCTCATGCCTGTAATCCCAGATCTTTGGGAAGCTGAAGTGGGCTGAAGTGGGCGGATCACTTGAGGTCAGGAGTTCGAGACCAGCCTGGCCAACATGGTGAAACCCCGTCTCTACTAAAAATACAAAAATTAGCCGGGCATGGTGGTGCATGCCTGTAATCCCAGCTACTAGGGAGGCTGAGGCAGGAGAATTTCTTGAACCCGGGAGGCGGAGGTTGCAGTGAGCCAAGATTGCGCCACTGCACTCTAGCCTGGGTGACAGAGCAAGACTCCATCTCAAAAAAAAAAAACAAAAAAACAAAAAACTGTTATGAGTCTCTGTTACCTATAGGGATAGAAATGAGTGACTACGTGTCCAGTGCTTTGCATGCAACAAAACCACCCTGTGAGGGAGGTATTATTCTACCCATTGCACAGTTGAAGAAACTGAGACTCAGAGAAGCTAACTGACTCATACTAGTAGGTAGAGTTGGGATTCATCTCTCCTTACCCCAAATCCTAGTTTTTCATCCTTTCTGGTGTGCCTTACTGCCTGTAGAGCCCCTCCAGATTTTTACAAATGAGAGGGGTGTGAGAGGCTGCTGGCCAGGGACTTGAAACCTAAATGTGCCAGGAGCCAGGAGAGTGACAGAGAAGAGCTGGGTGAGGCTGGGCGTGATGGTTCATGCCTGTAATCCCAGCACTTTGGGAGGCAGAGGCGGGTGGATCACTTGAGGCCAGGAGTTTGAGACCAACCTGGCCAACATAGTAAGACCCCCGTCTCTACTAAAAATACAAAAATGAGCCGAGTGTGGTGGCACATGCCTGTAATCCCAGCTTCTCGGGAGGCTGAGGCACCAGAATAGCTTGAACTCGGAAGGTGGAGGTTGCAGTAAGCTGAGATCGTGCCACTGCACTCCAGCCTGGGTGACGGATTGAGACTGTGTCTCAAAATAATAATAATAATAAAAAGAGCTGGGTGGGATTGTGAGAAGCTGCATCCCACCCCCACACTCTGCCAACGAGGGCAGTAACTTAGCTCCAGACAGTTGTTGCCTGTGGGGACATGAGCCTGGTGTGGCCAGATTTTGTTCAAAAGAAGTTAGCAATGTGAATTTTTATGTGAAATCCTTTGATTTGAAGATTGTCTTGTTTTGAATTCTATTTGTATGAAATATCCAGAGTAGGTAAATCCACAGACCCACAGTGCAGACTGGTGGCCGCCGGGCTCTGCAGGGAGGGAGGAAGGGAAAGTGACTGCTTAAGGAGAATGGGTGTCCTTTTGGGGTGATGGAAAGAAGTATTCTGAAACCAGATAGAGGTAGTGGCTGCACAACATTGTGAATTACTAAATGCTGCTGAATGTTGTCACTGTTTTGTGACTCTCATCTCAATAAATTGAATTGGTTTTAAATTTTTCTTTAGGATTTTGTGCATTTTTAGATATTGGGAAATAGCATTTTGATTGAAGATGAATATACATGGAGAAGTGCATAAGTGTATACCTCTGAATTGTCACAAACAGAACACACCTGTTTAACCAGCTCAGCTATGTGGTTTTTTGTTTGTTTTTTTTTTTTTATTGAGACAGTCTCACTCTGTCGCCCAGGCTGGGGTATAGTGGTATGATCTTGGCTCACTGCAACCTCCGCCTCCTGGGTTCAAGCAATTCTCCTGCCTCAGCCTCCCAAGTAGCTGGGATTACAGGCGTGTGCCACCACGCCCGGCTAATTTTTGTATTTTTAGTAGAGACGAGGTTTTGCCATGTTGGCCAGGCTGGTCTCAAACTCCTGACCTCAAGTGATCCGCCCACCTCGGCCTCCCAAACTGTTGGGATGACAGGCATGAACCACTGCACCCAGGTTACAGATGTGTGTTTTGGTTTTTCTTTCTTTCTTTCTTTTTTTTTTGAGACAGGTTCTCACTCTGTTGCCCAGGTTGGAGTGTAGTGACACCATCATAACTCACTGCAGCCTCAAAATCCTGGGCTCAAGTGATCCTCCCACCTCAGCCTCCCCAACAGCTGGGACTACAGGCACGTGCTACCACACCAGGCTATTTGTTTTTCCTTTGGCAAAGATGGGGGTCTCACTATGTTGTCTCGGCTGGTCTCAAACTCCTAGGCTCAAACCATCCTCCTGCCTTGGCCTCCCAAAGTGTCAAGATTACAGATGTGAGCCACCATGACTGGCTTATTTTGTTCTTTAATACATAACTAATAGGCCAGGTGAGGTGGCTTCTGACTGTAATCTCAGCACTTTGGGAGGCTGAGGCGGGTGTATCACCTGAGGTCAGGAGTTTGAGACCAGCCTGGCCAACTTTGCAAAGCCCTGTCGCTACTAAAAATACAAAACTAAGCCAGGCGTGGTGGTGGGCACCTGTAATCCCAGCTACTCAGGAGGCTGAGGCCAGAGAATCTCTTGAACCCAGGAGGCGGAGGTTGCAATGAGCCGAGATTGCACTCCAGTCTGGGCAACAAGAGGGAAAATCTGTCTCAAAAAAATAAATAAATAAAAAATAACTAATACAACTTGATTGGGGCAGGGTGGGGGGATGAAAATACACATAATTAAGAGGAAAAAAAAGTAAAGAAAACAAGCCTACTGATAATCCTTCATCTACAGACAACCACCTTGGATGATCTGGGAATGCCCACCCAGACTACTCTTTTCTTTTCTTTCCTTTTCTTTTCTCTTCTTTTTTTTTCTTTTCTTTTCTTCTATTTGATGGGGTCTTTCTCTGTTGTCCAAGCTGGAGTGCAGTGGTGTGATCAGCTCACTGCAGCCTTAAACTCCTGGGCTCAGGGGATCCTCCCATCTCGGCCTGAGTAGCTGGGACTACAGGCAAGCACCACCATGCCTGGCCCACACAGACTACTTTCTAAAAAGTATCTATATATGTTTATATAGATATGACAAGATATATAGATAATGATACATACGATTTGATACATGCTAATTTTTTACATATACTTTGTAAACACTTTTGTCATGCAATAAATACACATGTTCACACAGACTACTTTCTAAAAATGTATAAATATATATAGATATGACAAGATATATAGATAATGATACATACGATTTGATACATGCTAATTTTTTACATATACTTTGTAAACACTTTCGTCATGGCAATAAATACACATGTTCACCTGTGTGTGTATATGTGTGTGTTTCATTGAAAAGCTATACTGGGTGGGGCCAGGTGCAGTGACTCATGCCTGTAATCCCAGCACTTTTGGAGGCAGAAGTGGGTGGATCACTTGAGCCCAGGAATTCGAGACCAGCTTGGACAATATGACCAGAACAGATTTCTACAAAAATTTAAAAATTAGCTGGGTGTGGTGGTGTGCGTGTATGGTCCCAGCTATTGGGGAGGCTGAGGTGGGGGGATTGCTTGAGCCTGGGAGGTTGAGGCTGCAGTGAGCCATGATTGCACCACTATACTCGAGCCTGGGTGACAGAACGAGACCCTGTATCAAAATGAAAAAAAGAAAAAAAAAAAAAAAAAGAAAGGCTGTACCATGATTTCTTTTCTTTTTTTCTTTCTTTCTTTTTTTTTTTTTCTTTCAGACGGAGTCTTGCTCTGTCGCCCAGACTGGGGTACAGTGGCATGATCTTGGCTCATTGCAACCTCTGCCTCCCAGGTTCAAGAGATTCTCCTGCCTCAGCTTCCCTGGGATTACATATGCCCACCACCACACCCGGCTAATTTTTGTATTTTTAGTAGAGATGGGGTTTCACCATCTTGGCCAGGCTGGTCTTGAACTCCTGAACTCGTGATCCACCAGCCTCGGCCTCCCAAAGTGCTGGGATTATAGGTGTGAGCCACCGTGCCCAGCCTGTACCATGATTTCTTTAACCAGCTCCTAGAATCAAGCATTACCAAGGTCTTCCCATTAGAAACAGCATGGATGGTGATCTAGCTCATTTGAATGTAGAATTTAATGCTGTTTAACAATTGCTTTATTAAATTACTCTGAATTTATATTAATAAGTATCTTATTACTATTTTATGTTTTGTAGAGACAGAGCCTTGTCATGTTGCCCAGGCTGGTCTCAAACTTCTGGCCTCAAGCGATTCTCCTGCCTTGGCCTCCCAACCTGCTAGGATTACAGACATGAGCCACCATGCCAGGCAGTATCTTATTATTATTGTTATTATTTTCGAGACAGGGTCTCAATCTGTCACCCAGGCTGGAGTGCAGTGGTGTGATCTCAGCTCACTGCAACCGCTGCCTCCCAGGCTCAAGCAATCCCCCCACCTCAGCCTCCCAAGTAGCTGGGACTACAAGTGTGTCCCACCACGCCTGGCTAATGTTTTGTATTTTTAGTAGAGACAGGATTTCACCATGTTGGCCAGGCTGGTCTCGAACTCCTGACCTCAGGTGATCTGCCCACCTTGGCCTCCCAGTGTTGGGATTACAGGTGTGAGCCACCGCACACAACCCAGTATCTTATTTTTTAAAATTACTTTCTGCTCTGCCCCACGCTCTGCCCAGGTACTAAATATTAACACCCTCAGAGGTATAACTGCTTCCCTTTTTCCATTCTATGGGGGAGTTGACTTTATTGAATAAAGATAGGATGATTTACTGTGTGGGTCTCTGCATCTTACTTTTCCAAATGCTTAATTATTGGCATCTGTGGTGGATATTCCTTTAGCCCCTCCAAATCTCTTCCCTCCCTGCCTTTCTCTGTGCCCCAAGCCTTATCACCTTCAGCCAACCTGAGACTCTGGCAGGAGAGGAGAGACAAGTAGGGATATCTCTTCCTTGACTTCCTCCCTGCCAGATGTTGTTTTAGCAGCTGTTTTAGCAGCAGCTGTGTCCCTGTACTGAAGGCCACACTCCTGTTGGGTGGCTACAACTCTCTCTAGGTTTCCAAACCCTCCCTTCTCTTGCCCCTTTAGGCTTAAGGGGTGGGGTAAGAGACCCCACGCTCGCCAGCCCCTGGTGGCTTCATTATCCTTATCTGCTCCCATGGCTTTGTTTTTTTGTTTTGTTTTGTTTTGAGATGGAGTCTTGTTATGTCTCCCAGGCTGGAGTGCAGTGGTGTGATCTCGGCTCACTGCAAGCTCCGCCTCCCAGGTTCACCCCATTCTCCTGCCTCAGCCTCCCGAGTAGCTGGGATTACAGGCACCCGCCACCACGCCCGGCTAATTTTTTGTATTTTTAGTAGAGATGGGGTTTCACCATGTTAGCCAGGATGGTCTCGATCTCCTGACCTTGTGATCCGCCCGCCTTGGCCTCCCAAAGTGCTGGGATTACAGGCTTGAGCCACTGCACCCGGCCTGCTCCCATGACTTTGTAAGTAGCCCCTTCAGTAAATGCCCCTCAAACATCCTTCTGAGTGGACCAGCTGTTCTGTGATGGGCCCCTGAACAACTGATTCAGCAACTAATTTAAAATTCTTTTTTTTTTCTTTTCTTTTTTTTTTTTTTTTTTGAGATGGAGTCTTGCCCTGTTGCCCAGGCTGGAGTGCAGTGGCCTGATCTTGGCTCACTGTAACCTCTGCCTCCCCGGTTCAAGCAATTCTCATACCTCAGCCTCCCAAGTAGCTGGGATTACAGCTGTGCCACCACCATACCTGGCTAATTTTTTTTTTTTTTTTATTTGAGATGGAGTCTCGCTTGGTTGCCAGTCTGGAGTGCAGTGGTGCAATCTTGGCTCACTGCAAACTCCGCCTCCCAGGTTCAAGCGATTCTCCTGCCTCAGCCTCCCGAGTAGCTGGGACTACAGGCACGTGCCACCACACTCAGCGTATTTTTTGTATTTTTAATAGAGACAGGGTTTCACCGTGTTGGCCAGGATGGTCTTGATCTCCTGACCTCGTGATCCTCCCACCTCGGCCTCCCAAAGTATTGGGATTACAGGCGTGAGCCACTGCGCCCAGCCTAATTTTTGTATTTTCATCAGAGATGGGGTTTCACCATGTTGTCCAGGCTGGTCTTGAACTCCTGACCTCAGGTGATCCTCCCGCCTAGGCCTCTCAAAGTGCTGGGATTACAGGCGTGAGCCACTGTGCTGGCCTGATTCAGCAACTAATTTACAATTCTTAAAAACTTTTAGGGGGCCAACTCATGTGCGAGCCTGCCACCTTTATGGCTGTCAGAGGAGTCCAGACCCTTGTTTTATAGATGCGGGAAACGAGGGGAGGATTTGTGATTTGCGGGATTCCTGGGCTGAGTGAGGTGAAACATGGAAAGTGTGGTGGTCCTCAAGTCAGCCAGTATGAATTCTGACCAACCAGGTCTTGCTAGGGAGCTCTAGTTGCCTGGCTCTATTTCCCATGTGTTTGTCTCTTGGCCTACCTCTCGTTCTGAAATGAAGATGAGCAAGATGTGAAAGTTTGAGAGAGGCAACTGAAGTTCTCCTAGATCTTGGCAGCTTTCTAAAATAAAGGTTTTGCTGGGCTCTCTGTGGCCACTGCAGGGAAGATGAAACAGAACAACTGGAAAGGGGAAAGACTGCTCTCTCAGCCTGTTCCCTTGCGATCCTCAAACAGTCCAACATTTGAAGATAAACAAGCCTCAGTCCACATTCTCTTGAGTCTCCAGTGCATGGGACAGACAGGTAAACATGCATTTACAATACCAAGTGAAAAGTGCAGAAAACAGCCCAGCTGTGGGGTGGGACACATAATGATTTCCAGGGAGGTAACATTTCTTTTTCTTTTTGTTTTTGAGAGGGATCTTTTTCTTTTTGTTTTTGAGAAGGAGTCTTGCTCTGTTGCCCAGGCTGGAGTGCAGTGGCGTAATCTCGGCTCACTGCAATCTCTGCCTCCCAGGTTCTCCTGCCTCAGCCTCCTGAGTAGCTGGGATTACAGGCACCCGCCACCAAGCCCAACTAATCTATTTTAGTAGAGATGGGGTTTCACCATGTTGGCCAGGCTGGTCTCGAACTCCTGACCTCAAGTGAGCCACGCGCCTCGGCCTCCCAAAGTGCTGGGATTACAGGTGTGAGCCACCTCACCCAGCCTTGGGCTGGATCTTGAAGGGGAGGTTCAAGTCAGCCTGGCCTGAGATGGTGTTCCAGGATGGGAAGAGCAGGTGCTAAGACCCAGTGCTAAGAGAGACTGAGCAAAAAACATGCCAGAAACTGCTAGAAGTTCAGCATGGCTGGAGCATAAGTTGTGTGTGTGTGTGTGTTTGTGTGTGTGTGTGTGTGTGTGTGTGGTGGGGTACAGGGATAGGAGGTGGTCTAAAGGCAAGCAGAGCTCAGGAGTCTTAAAGGCCAAGAGAAGGGCACTGAAGCCATTAAGCAGTAGAGTGCCAATGTCACTCTTGGGAAGGTTATTCTGGTTGCTTTGGAGACTGGATTAAAGTGGGCAGCCTGAGACAGTTCAAAGACTGCCACAATCAGGAGAAAGAGGTGGCGGGGTAGGAGTAGAGGTGGAGGTGATGGGTGGATTTGGGAGCTATGAAGGCAGTCAAAGGATAGAGGTTTATTATAATGACAGCAATATTGACAAACTCATAATGTAGTAACGTAACAACAGCTCTCTTTTCAGACCGCATGGGTAAGAATCTTCTCCTCACCCTTTTTATTTGGAAAAATTTCAAACCTCAGAAGAACTGCAAGATAGTTCCCCCACACCACCAACTCTTCCTTTTCCTTCTTTCTTTCTTTCTTTCTTTTTTTTTTTTTTTTTGATAGAGACTGGGTCTTGCCGTGTTGCTCAGGCTGGTCTCAAATTCCTAGGATCAGGGGATCCTCCCACTTCTGCCTCCCAAAGTGCTAGGATTATAGGCATGAGCTGCCTACAGAAGTTTCCTTGAACATGCATATGCTCTTCATGTGGATTTGCTAATTGTTACATTTTGCCTCTTTCTCCCCTTGTATCATTTTCTTTGAACCACTTGCAAGTTAGTAGCTGAAATCAGGACACTACACATCTAAATATTTGAGCATTTATCTCCTTCCCATAAAAAGAGATTCTCTCATATAATTGCAACACCATTATCTGACTGAGGAAACTTAACACTGATATACTATAATTTAATATAAAGTTCATATTTAGATTTCACCAATTGGCCCCATAAGTCTTTTAAAGCTGCCGTTTCTCATTAATAATTCAAGTAAGGATCATGTATTGCATTTAGTTATCGTTTCTCTCTTCCTCTCTCTCTCTTTTTTTTTTTTTTGAGATGGAGTTTCGCTCTGTTGCCCAGGCTGGAGTGCAGTGCCATGATCGCGGCTCACTGCAACCTCTGCCTCCCAGGTTCAAGCAGTTCTCCGGCCTCAGCCTCCCAAGTAGCTGGGATTACAGGTGTGTGCCGCTGTGCCCGGCTGATTTTTGTATTTTTACTAGAGATGGGGTTTTACCATGTTGGCCAGGCTGGTCTCAAATTCCTGATCTTACGTGATCCACCCACTTCGGCCTCCCGAAATGCCGGGATTACAGGCGTGAACCATCATGCCTGGTCCTCCGCTAATTAATTTTTTTTTTTTGTAGAGACGTAAGTCTTGCTATACTGCCCAGGCTGGTCTTAAACTCCTGGACTCAAGGGATCCTCCTGCCTTGATCTCCCAGAGATATAGGACTACAGGCATGAGCCACTGCACCTGTATCTCTCTCTCTCTGTCTCGACAATGTTAGAAATGTTAGTTTATTTTTCTACCTTTTCTCTTTTTTTCTTCTTTCTGTTTAAAGGTTGTTTTAAAATTTTATCTTGAAGTGGTTTTAAACTCACAGAAAAGTTCCAAAAATATTATAAAGAACATTTATATATGTTTCACCAATTATTTACATTTTGCCATATTTACATTTACACCAATAATTTACATTTACAAATAATTTACAGAGTCACCAATTATTTACATTTTGCCATATTTACTTTATCTCTCTCTTCTATAAATATATATCTCTTTCTTTTTTTTGAGACAGAGTCTCACTATGTGGTCCAGGCTAGAGTGCAGTGGCACGATCTCGGCTCACTACAACCTCCACCTCCCAGGTTCAAGCGATTCTCTCCTGCCTCAGTCTCCCAAGTAGCTGGGATTACAGGTGCCTGCCACCACACCCAGCTGATTTTTGTATTTTTAGTAGAGACGGGGTTTCACCATGTTGGTCAGGCTAATCTCAAACTCCTGACCTCAAGTGATCCACCCCCCTCAGCCTCCCAAAGTGCTGAGATTACAGGTGTGAGCCACCATGCCCGGCCTTACATATATATCTGTATTTATTTTATTTTATTTTTTTTAGATGAAGTCTTACTCTGTCGCCAGGCTGTAGTGCAGTAGCACCATCTCGGCTTATTGTAACCTCTGCCTCCCGGATTCAAGTGATCTTCCTGACTCAACCTCCTGAGTAGCTGTGACTACAGGCATGAGCCACCACGTCCAGCTAATTTTTGTATTTTTAGTGGAGACAGAGTTTCACCATGTTGGCCAGGATGGTCTCCACCTCTTGACCTTGTGATCTGCCCACCTTGGTGTCCCAAAGTGCTGGGATTACAGGTATGAGCCACCATGCCCAGCCTATATCTCTATTCTTTTCTGAACCATTTGAAAGTAAATTGCCTCTCTTAACCCTAAATACTACAGGGTACTTTTTCTAAGGGCACTGTCTTACAAAACCACAGTGAAAGTATCAAAATCAGGAGATTTTCAGATATCAAGGGTGGGAGGATATTACAATTTTTTTAAAAATCAGGAAATTTAGCCAGGTGCAGTGGCTCACGCCTGTAATCCCAGCACATTGGGAGGCTAAGGCGGGTGGATTGCCTGAGGTCAGGAGTTCGAGACCAGTCTGGCCAACATGGTGAAACCTTGTCTCTACTAAAAATACAAAAAAATTAGCCGGGCATAGTGGCGTACGCCTGTAATCCCAGCTACTCGGGAGGCAGGGGAATTGCTTGAACCAGGGAGGTGGAGGTTGCAGTGAGCCAAGATCTCACCACTGCACTCCAGCCTGGGCAACAGAGCCACCACGCCCGGATAATATTTGTATTTTTAGTAGAGACGAAGTTTCAGCATGTTGGCCAGGCTGGTTTGAACTCCTGGCCTCAGGTGATCCAGCCGCCTTGGTCTCCCAAAATGCTGAGATTACAGGTGTGAGCCACCGCACCTGGCCACATATTGCATTTAGTTTTTTTTTTTTTTTTGAGATGGAGTCTTGCTTTCTTGCCCAGGCTGGAGTGCAGTGGCGTGATCTCTGCTCACTGCAAGCTCTGCCTCCCAGGTTCATGCCATTCTCCTGCCGCAGCCTCCCAAATAGCTGGGACTACAGGCAAGTGCCACCAAGCCCGGCTAAATTTTTGTATTTTTAGTGGAGATGGAGTTTCACCGTGTTAGCCAGGATGGTCTCGGTCTCCTAACCTCATGATCCACCCACCTTGGCCTCCCAAAGTGCTAGGATTATAGGCGTGAGCCACTGCGCCCAGCCTAGTTATTTATTTATTTATTTGTTTGTTTATTTATTTTTGAGACAGAGTCTTGCTCTGCCACCCAGGCAGTGATCCACCTGCCCTGGCCTCCCAAAATGCTAGGATTATAGCCCCGAGCAGCCTACAAGACAGTTTCCTTGAACATGCATATGCTCTTCATGTGGCTTTGCTAATTGTTACGTTTTGCCTCTTTCTCCCCTTGTATCATTTTCTTTGAACCACTTGCAAGTTAGTAGCAGAAATCATGACACTACACATCTAAATAATTGAGCATTTATCTCGTTCCAATAAAGAGAAAAGTGATTCCCTCATATAATTGCAACACCATTATCTGACTGAGGAAATTTAACACTGATATACTATAATTTAATATAAAGTTCATATTTAGATTTCACCAGTTGGCCCAATAAGTCTTTTAAAGCTGCTGTTTCTCATTAAATAATTCAAGTAAGGATCATGTATTGCATTTAGTCATTATTTCTCTCTTCCTCCCTTTTTAAATTTATTTATTTGAGACAGAGTCTCACTTGGTCGCTCAGGCTGGAGTGCAGTGACATGATCTCGGCTCACTGCAACCTCTGCCTCCCCGGTTCAAGTGATTCTCCTGCGTCAGCCTCCCAGGTAGCTGGGATAACAAGTGTGTGGCACTGTGCCTTGGTAATTTTTGTATTTTTAGTAGAGACGGTGTTTCACTATGTTGGCCAGGCTGGTCTTGACTGACCTCAAGTGATCCACCCACCTCAGCCTCCCAAAGTGCTGGGATTACAAGTGTGAACCACCACACCTGGTCCTCTGCTAATTAATTTTTTTTTTTTTGTAGAGATGGAGGTCTTGCTATATTGCCCAGGCTGGTCTCAAACTCCTGGACCCAAGGGATCCTCCTGCCTTGATCTCCCAGCATAATGGGACTACAGGCATGAGCCACTGCACCTGTATCTCTCTCTCTTTCTCTCTCTCTCGATAATGTTAGAAATGTTAAGTTTATTGTTGAGGGGTGCAGTGGCTCACTCCTGTAATCCCAGCACTTTGGAAGGTCGAGCTGGGCTGGATCACTTGAGGCCAGGGGTTCGAGACCTCAGCCTCCTGAGTACCTGGGAACACAGGTGTGTGCCACCACACCCAGCTAATTTTTTATATTTTTTAGAGAGACAGGGTTTCACCATGTTGGCAAGGCTGGTCTCGAACTCCTGACCTCAAATGATCTGCCTGGCTCAGCCTCCCAAAGTGCTGGGATTACAGGCATGAGCCACCACACCTGGCCCATTTCATTTAGTTGATGCACATCTTTAGTGTTCTTAAATCTAGGCAATTGCATATCTGCCTCCTTTCTCTGTCCTCCACCCTTTATCCCCCATGTGTATTTCACAACACTGACTTTTTTTGAAGTTTTCAGGCCAGTTGTTTTGAAGTATGTCCCTTCTTTTGGATATGTCTGTTTTCCAATGATTAGATTCAGGGCAAACATGTTTGAATACTACACAGATGACCACTGAGCCCTTTCAAGACAAAATATTAGAGGCATATGGTCAGATATCAAAGTTGATTGTTTAGTTAAGCTGGGTTGGAATTTTGGCCTCACATTTTGCTAGTTGGGTAAATTGGTTATTGAGATGGTTTTCTCAGCTATCAAATTGGGAGGTAATAATCTAGCTTCATGAGGTTGTTGAATTAATATATGTAAGGCACTTAGAACAGCGTCTGGCACATTATAAGTGTCAATAAATAAACACTGTTATTATTATCACTATGATTTATAGAGGCCTTAACAGGAACATCCAGCACCTTCAACAGTATATGGCTCATAGGAAGCATTCTATGAATATTTGTTAGCAGACGGACAGCTCTATGAGACAGACTGCTATCAATTACTGCCCCATTTTACAGATGAGGAAACTGAGGCTCAGAGAAGCACAGTAGTGACCTAGGGTCACACAGATTGCCGTTAAGTGGCAAGATGCGGGGTGTGTACTCAGGCATATCGGATCTGTAAAGTGCGGGATAAGGAACCTTAATGTATTTTGTAAATCCTTCAGGGCTGTGTGGATGTGAAGAACTGAATTGGAGCGCCACGCAGCAGTTCTCTGGCGTACAGTATCCATCCATACAGTAGGCGCTCAATAAATGTCTGCTGCACGAATGAGGAAAGAAAATCAGTCAGCTGGGGCGAGATCATCCCCTAGCGTTGGTATACAACTGCGTGGGGATCCTTCGCTCCCGACGCTACTCCTGCCGGGCCACCACAGGCCCACGTGTTCCGGCAGGGCGCGGCTTCCGGCGACCCAGCTCCGTCCTAAGCCCCGCCCCTTGCCTGTTCGCGCGCTCGCGGACAGCTGCGGTGTTTTGGCCCACGGGTGGAGCCGTAGTTATGGTCTACTGGGGCGTCGTCCGTAGCCCGGGAGCCGGGTGTCTGGAATCGCGGCCCGAGGTTCACGATGTCCGAAGAGGAAGCGAGGCAGAGCGGAGGGTCCTCGCAGGCCGGCGCCGTGACTGTCAGCGACGTCCAGGAGCTGATGCGGCGCAAGGAGGAGATAGAGGCGCAGATCAAGGCCAACTATGACGTGCTGGAAAGCGTGAGTGTGGGTTCGGGGCGCCCCAGGTCGCCTAACGCGGCCTCCAGTCCCTGGAGGACTGGGAAGCCAGGGCGGCCTCCGCTTGGGCGCTCCGCAACGGATCTTCTCCCTGGGAGGCCCAAGGCGCCGCAAGTGCGGCCTCTGTCGGCACAGAAGGCAGGCAAAGAACTTTAGCAACTGAACAGTTAGCCATATTGATACCCAGCAAGCGTTTATGGACCCCTGCTGTGTGCTAGGCGCTGGTGTAAGTGCTGTACATTGTTGAGTTCATTTAATCCTTGCAACAACCCTTTGAGATGGATGCTGTTACTCTCTCCATTTTAGGGAGGGGGAAACAGGTACTACTTAGTGATTGAACAGCTGTCATGTGCCTCGCTGTCTGCCTTGTCTTAATTTTGTATTTTTTGTAAAGACAGAGTCTCGCTATGTTGCCCAGGTTGGTATCGAACTCTTGGCCTCAAGCGATCCTCCCACCTCGGCCTTTCAAAGTGCTGGGATTACAGGAGTGAGCTACCGCACCTGGCATTTGCTGATTGCATCATAAATTCTTAAACTTCAGTGTGTATATGAATTACCTGGGGATCTTATTAAAATGCAGATTTTGTTTGAGGCAAGGAAGCAGATTCTGCATTTGTAGCAAACTCCCAGCAATGCTGATGCTGGTGGTCTAAGGACCGAACTTTGAGTTACAAATAAGGCTCATCATCCTTATTGCATAAGGAGGAAACTGAGGCCCAGAGTGGGACAAACGCCTATCTAAGGTCATGTAGTTCGGAAGTGGCAGCGGTGGGTCTGGCTCAAAAGCTGATGCAGGTTTTCTTATGCCACCTAGTGTAAAATCACAAATCAGTTTGCAGAGGAAGATTCAATTAATTATGCCCAAGTAGGGTGGGAAGGAATGCATTTTAGGTGATGTAAGATGAAGTTACTTTTTTTTTTTTTGTCTGAGACGGCGTCTTGCTTTGTCACCCAGGCTGGAGTGCAGTGGCTCAATCTCGGCTTACTGCAGCCTCTGCCTCCCGGATTCAAGTGATTCTCCTGCCTCAGCCTCCCGAGTAGTAGGGATTACAGGCGAGTGCCAGTATGCCAGGCTAATTTTTTATTTTAAGTAAAGACAGGGTTTCACCATGTTGGTCAGGCCGGTGTTGAACTCCTGACCTCAGGTGATGTGCCCACCTCGGCCTCCCCAAGTGCTGGGATTACAGGCGTGAGCCACTGCGTCCGGCCATAAGATGAAGTTTCATACAGAGGGCCAGAGAACCATTTTACTGGGTGCTGACTGTATGCTCAAAGTGGGATTCAGACCTCAGGTCTATTCCATTCAGAACCTCTGCTTTCAAGCAAATTACCAGCAATTTCTCAAACTTTAGTTTATTTTCTACCACATGGAGTATACTCTTATGCATATACGACTTGTACTGTTATTCCTTTGATATTTTTATTTAAATAGATCTACTTTTAATCTTATATAAATGTATTATTATTATTATTATTGTTATTATTATTGAGACAGGGTCTCACTCTGTTGCCGAGGCTGGAGTTCAGTGGCACCATCCTGGTTCACTGCACCCTCAACCTCCTGGTCTCAAGCAATCCTCCCACTTCAGCCTCCCAAGTAGCTGAGACTGCAGGTACGTGCCACCACGCCCAGCTAATTTTTGTATTTTTTGTAGCTACGGATGTAGCTCACTATGTTGCTCAGACTGGTCTCAAACTCCTGGGCTCAAGCAGTCCTCCTGCCTCTGCCTCCCAAAGTGTTAGGGTTACAGGCATGAGCCACAGTGCCTTGCCCATAAATGTATTTTAAAAGGAAGTTTCAAAACTCCACTGCATATGGAAAATGATATTCTTTTCTCTTAAATATAAGGTCAGATGCTTTGCATGTTGATACGGCATGTTGGTTGCTTCTGGCTAGCTGCTGTTGCTTGCTGAAAGCTTTCAGCCTGAAACCGTGCTCTATATTTGTTTTTAAAAAGTGGGTTTGGGCCGGGCGCGGTGGCTCACGCTTGTAATCCCAGCACTTTGGGAGGCCAAGGCGGGTGGATCACGAGGTCAGGAGATCGAGACCACGGTGAAACCCTGTCTCTACTAAAAATACAAAAAATTAGCCGGGCGTGGTGGCGGGCGCCTGTAGTCCCAGCTACTCAGAGAGGCTGAGGCAGGAGAATGGCGTGAACCCGGAGGCGGAGCTTGCAGTGAGCCGAGATTGCGCCACTGCACTCCAGCCTGGGCGACAGAGCGAGACTCCGTCTCAAAAAAAAAAAAAAAAAAAAAAGTGGGTTTGGGCCGGGCGTGGTGGCTCACGCCTGTAATCCCAGCACTTTGGGAGGCTGAGGCGGGTGGATCACCTGAGGTCAGGAGTTTGAGACCAGCCTGGCCAACATGGTGAAATCCCTTCTTTACTAAAAATAACAAAAATTAGCCAGGCGTGATGGCCGCATGCCTGTAGTCCCGGCTACTTTGGAGGCTGAGGCAGGAGAATCACCCAAACCCGGGAGGTGGAGGTTGCAGTGAGCCGAGATCCTGCCACTGCACTCCAGCCTGGGCGACAGAGTGAGACTCTGTCTCAAGAAAAAAAAAAAAGACTGGGCATAGTGGCTCGCGTCTGTCATCCCAGCACTTTGGAAGGCCAAGGCATGCAGATCACTTGAGGTCAGGAGTCCGAGACCAGCCTGGCCAACGTGGTGAAACCCTGTCTCAACTAAAAATACAAAAATTAGCCAGGCGTGGTGGTACACATCTGTAATCCCAGCTACTCGGGAGGCTGATGCAGGAGAATCGCTTGAGCCTGGGAGGTGGAGGTTGCAGTGAACCAAGATTGAGCCACGATACTCCAGCCTGGATGGCAGAGATTCCATTTCAAAAAAAAAAAGTGGACAGCTAAAACTATATGTCTGGTATAATAAAGCATGGGTGTAAATCTTCATGACCTTGGATTAGGCAAAGCCTTTTTTAGATATGGCACCAAAAACATAAGCTACAGAAGAAAAAATGATAAGTTGGACTTCAACATTTAAAACTGTGTTTCAAAGGACATAGTAAAATGAAAAGATAAGCTCCAGAATGGGAGAAAATATTTGCATATCATTTCTCTGATAAGAGGACAGTATCTAGACTATAGTAAGAGCTCTTACAACTCAATAATAAAAAGACAGCCAATCAGAAGACAGGGGAAGAATCTGAATAAACTTTTCTCCAAAGAAAATACGGTCAATACAAATGGTCAATGGCCAGGCATGGTGGCTCATGCCTGTAATCCCAGGACTTTGGGAGTCTGAG